>NC_087524.1:3222500-3522500 GCF_963921805.1 Phalacrocorax carbo | reverse complement strand
GATGGGTGCCTCACAGAGGGGAAGTTATTGCTGGACACAGCTCAGCCCAGGGGCAGGATCAGGCCATCTCTTGGGGGCAGCACTTCTTGGCTGTCCCTGGGAGGTGACGGGTGGTGCAGTGGGGTACTGCTATCACCCTGGGCCCGTGCAAAGGATAGGCGGGTGTGGGGAGGCAGAGGTCTCTGGCAAGATGCCCTGACAAGTCTGGTTTACCCCATAACTATAGAGAGCTTTTGGTCCGATTGCATCAGGACCACAAGAGATGAGACCACAGAACACTAACTCACCTGTGCATGGTGCAAAGAGGTGACCTTGGGAGCCCCTGGCATGAGCAGTGTGCCTGAAGTGCCAGGAACACGTTTTATCCCAGAGTTAGCCTAGTTTGTTATTACGGCAAGCCCTCCCAGTAAGGCTCCGAAGAAGGAGCGGTGAGGGTATTTACTTTTCTCTTCCCACACCTTCCCTTTACTCTTCTAAAGTTCCAGCGAAGCAGCAACATTTCGTTTGTATAACCCATTAGTGCCCCCTTCCCTTGGGCTTCACGGCTTTGTGCTCCAATTTCCTTACGCCCCCTGAGACAGCTTGGGTCAGGCCAGCGCTGCAGCCACCGGGCAGTCCCGGGTGCTCCAGGTAGCGTTGCACGGGGCACGGTAAATGATACCCTCCTTCTCAAATTCCTACCAAATGATGAGCTGGATCCTGCGGTACCCCAGGAAGTCTGCAGTTACCACTGGAGAGAAACCTGCTGCACCTGCCATGGAGGTGACGTGCATCAGGGCTGGCTGGAAATCTCACAAGGAAAACAGAGGGCTCAGTTATTTGGAGAATTTGTATAAAACAACAGCCTTGGGCAATTTTTTTTTCAGTTGAAAAACTAGGAAAAAAAAAAATGTGGCTATGAATGGAAATAAGTTAGGTTTTCAGCTGAATATGTATGGCAAGATTAACTGATTTATCTGTCAAGGAACTTAATATTTTTCAGCTGTATTTTAAGGACTACATGTTGGAAAAAAAATCTGCTCAGTTCTGCTAGGTTTCTGTGCAGGAAGAGCTTTTTGCCGTAGTGGTACAGAAGCGGTATCTTATAAAGGTTTTAAGGGTGGGATATTGGCTCTTAGCAATATTATAGTGCCCTTTGCAGATGCAGAAAGCTGTAAACCTTGGTGGTAGCACGGAGGAACAAGTTATTCAGCCTCCTCAGTTTTGCTATCCGAACTATTGTCATCCAAAAGCATAAACCACAGCTAAGCCATAGCTATCCCAACTATAGTTCTGGAAAAAATGTTCCTGACCTTGTTACCCTGCTTGGCAGCTTGGTGTTGTGCATTCTTCAGTTTCAGGCAATATCAGTGAGTCAGGGAAGGAATCCATTTATATAACTTATCCAGTGGATCAATTTACTGTTCTCAGACTGAAATCACTTAGTAGTGGGAAACACATAAAGATGACACACAAGATTTAATGTAGCAAACACTTTAATGACAAAGAGATTGCCAGATGTATCAGTTCAGATCTCTAAAAGAGTAATTTTATGGGGTATCGCAATTTTTTTGCACTAATTAACCAATTTTTTTCTGTACAAATGGAACATGTAGCTTTTTATTCAGTATCATTAATCAATGTATCACAGATCGTAGTGATTCCTGAAACTGCCTTCTCTCCATAGACTCTCATTCTCTCACCTCCCCTCATCCCCACCAACTCCTTTTCCCCTATGAATGCCATGACCTAGAACGACAGGATGGTCTATATGTTCCTAGTAGGTTTACTGGGCATAAAAGGAGAGCGAGAATGCTCAGTCCCTCTGCTAAAGAGCTTTCAAACCTTGGGCTCTGCTAGGAAAGCTTTGCTGTCACTTTATTTCGGCTGTTGCCCGGAGCACCTACGCCAGCGTGCGCTGCTCCCCCACGAGTGTGCTCAGGCAGACGTGTGCCAGGAGCTCCCCGGGACAGGGCACAAGCGCTGCGCCCAGGGGACCCTGCAGTACTGGTGAGAGGGCCAGACCTTTTGTGCTCAGCACATCACCTCGAGGGTGTTCCCCACCCGAGGAGGGGCTGCAACGTGGCCGTGCCTGTGCTGTGCACAAGGGCTCTGCTGCCCAAGGAGCACCCGAAGCGGGACGCGGCCAGTCGTGTTGGAGGGATGCGCGCAAGCCTCACAGGAACAGGAGGACAAGGCAGTGTTTGAAGGACCCTGTCGGCAGCTTCTCCTGGCAGAAAGAAGATGTCCAGAGTGCAGAGGGTCACAGTCAAAAGGCCTCTTTTGCCCCAGACAAAACTTGGCAGCAACATGAGTATTTCTCTGCTCTCCTCTGTTTAGGACAAGGGTGGCCCATGCAGCCCTGCCTCACACATTGCTAGCCAAGGCTGCTCTGGAGGGATGAGTAGGATAACTCCCTTCCATGGAGATGTTTCCTTCACAGTCTGGGCCTAAATACCAGGTGTGCGGTCCTGGACCACCAGCAGGTGCTCTGATGAGCTGCAGGTTGTCCCAGAGTCAGTTTGTTATGGTCAGAAGCTGGAGGAAAAGAGATAAGGAGGAAACAAGGCCAGTAAAACTAACCTATAGCTATGTGCTCTTTTTACATAGGAAGAATGTTATGCTACAGCATGAATCCTGGCAGCGCTGCGGAGTGGCTGGCTGGATGTCAGAAGGGTAGGCAGCAGAGAGAGTTTTCAGGAGCTTACCCTGTGCTAGGTAGTTTTTTATAGTGGTGCCAGCCACTGCTTGGAACAGGCATCTCTGCTGCTGGGCGGTGCGGCCGTGCCCCCCGCTCCGTGCCCCGGCGCCTGGCAGGGCTGGCCAGCAGATCCGGGAGGCCACCAGCCTGCTGGGGCTGGGGCTGCAGGGCAGGAGCCGGGGCTTGTCCTGCAAATGCAGGGGGTGAGCCTCTGGCTCTGGGGAGCACTGGGGGGACCGGCTGTGCGAGCCCTGCGCTCAATGTTCAAGGCTTGATCAGCTTTAAGTTGCCACAAATTTGGCACTCAGATGCTGAGGTGTCTCTGAACACCTGTGGTTCGGAAGAAAACTAAAAGGATGAGGTTTTTGGATAGGCTACTTACTGCAGAGTTGCCAGCTCTCACATCTTGTAACGAAGGGTTGTTTAAATCTCAGCTGCCAAAATTAGAATACCACTGAGAATAGCAGTTTACATTTCTTAATTTAGTTTCCTGAGGAAGCCAGGCTTACAGGACCAGCATACCTGTCCATCTGCCTTTCAGTCCCTCCCAAATGACTTTCCAATCTCTGAGCAGACCGGAGAGGAGGGCTGAAGTCTCAGAGTTATTAAGTTTGTATAAGCATTGTGACGCTGAGCAAGGATGGGAAGGAGAAGCAGCTTGTTAAAAACCTCCCGAGGAAAGATCGAGCAGGACTGGTTTGCCAGCCTTGCTTTTTGCTGGCAGCTGCCGGCCCAGCGTGGGCCCACAGGCAGGTCTGTCGGTCCTCCCGCGGTGCTCCTGCCCAGCCAGCTGAGGCAGCCATGGGGAAACAGCCGCCACTACTTCTGCTGCCTGCAGGGCAGCTTTAGCTTACCTGCAAATCTTCAGGGCTGCAAAAATAACCTGGAAAATAAGAAGCCTACCAGCCCCTGGGTTCAGAAGGCCTCTGTGGAATATGCCCTGGCTGAAGCATGGGTCTTTGAATGCTCTGCACGTAAGTAAGCGTTTCCCTATCTATGGTTTCCCGTACCTGACACCCCTGAGAGAAGGGTGAAGTCTGGTACTTTGTGGCTCAGCATCACTGTATGGATCTCTCAATCTCTTTGTTGTACTTATCCTCACAAAACCTCTCCTGAGCTGAGCAGAGCTGTTGCCCGTTTTCCTAATGATGAACCATGAGATTAAGCGACCTGCTTAAAATCACAAGAAGTCTAAGGCAGAGGAAGGTTTAACTCTACCGCTGCCATGCCCCAGGCTCCCATACAGAAACATGTAAGACATGCTGAGAACCACTGGCAAAATCAGCTGTGGATAAGCAAGTCCAATGGCATTCACTTACCACGTAAATAAGAACAGCACAAAAACTCAATACACGAAACCTTTTGTGATTTGTATTGTAGGTTCTTGAGAATAAAAGCTGCCTTTCACTTTGATTCTGCAGCACATTGAACAGCGGGGCCTTGATAAGCTTAGTATACACCACCAATATGAACAATTAATAAATGCATAGCAAAAAATGGTACCTGTTCTCAAGGGGTTACTATAATGTCTGTTATATTTTTATTTAGTTCATGAATAACAGTTGAGGAGCATAGCTTTTCCACTTGGTGTTTTATTTTAAAGGTACTATGAGATCATCTAAAACTTACTAAAATATTATTGGCAGTCACATTCCTCTGATGTTTCTTTAACTGAGAAGAGAAAAAGAAGATCAGCTCCACCAGCCCATCTCCTCTAAGTGAATTTTATTTATGGACCCACTAGAGAAAAATGTTGTGGGCTATTCCTTATTTAGCTGAAAGAAAAAAAAACCCCCAAACACTTTCACTAACAGCTGATTCTTCAAACCATTTAGGCAGCCCTTTTACTTTTCATAAAATACCTGTTTTTCTGTAAAAAGATTTCATAAAGTGATTAAGATGCCCATGCCTTAAGGTCGTCTTAGCATTTCACGGCATGGAAGGTGATTGGTCATTTTCAAGCAGGTTTTATTCCTGTCTGTCTTAGCAGGGTCTCAGGTTTCACAACTAGAAGGACGCAGTCCCTTTATGAAAGCTCATGTTGTGAACTGAGGGAGCAAAGGGGATCTACAGAATTCTCCTGTTGCGGAGCTCAGGAAAAAATGATGCTTTTTTCTGCATCCTTTGGTAGGTCCTTTTGAGTCAAAAGGAACAATCTGAACCAAAGAGACTGGGCACAGCAGCCACATGCAATGGTGGGGCATCTATTTTCAGCTCCAGCTCCATGCCATACCTTCAGCCAAGGTATACTGTGCTCCTCCTCCCTTCATCCTCCACCTCACGGCTCCCAGGAGGCACCAGCCCAGGAGCCTCAGCTGCCCTCAGCAGATATGGCAGCAGGGTAGGAGCGAGGCTGGGGTCCTGAGGCAGGTGTCTGCTGAGAGACATTCAGGGCTCAGCTCTGCCAGAGGATTGACATAACTCAAAAGGACAGTGTTTGCAAATAGGATGCAAGTCCTGTGCAAGAGAGGAGACGTGGGCAAGGGAGTCACACCATCTCCAGGTGTGGTAGCCAGCCCTTGATAGCATACAAGAGTTTAGAAGGCATTTGGGAAGAGTAAGGGAAGAGCTAGCATCATATGAGACCTGCCTTTGCCTTGAACAACTTGTGCCCAAGTAATTTGTTTCCTCAGGCAATGGTTTTCTGGAAAATGGAAATGTATAAGGTGAGTTGGATTTATGGGACCACTTGCTGCAGTGCCCTGTTGGGGAAGTTCAGTTTAACTAGGAAAGGGAGTGGGGGGAAGAACAGTAGAAGGATGGCGATGAATGAGCAAAAGCTAACAGAGCCAGGTCTAGGCTCCTGTGTGACCCTGGGGGGCCATGGGTAACCTTCTGAGGCAACCTCCTTCCCTGCCCCTTCTCCTGCTTAATACCAAGCACAGTATTTATCAGCTACTGATGCAAAATAGTCAATGACTGGTCCCCAGGGGTTAATATAGCTACAGACTCACTAAAATGCCTAATAACCATGCTGAGGAATGTGAGATTGCAATAACTCATTCAGTTATAGCTCACTTTTTTGTAATTCAGGATTAAAAGCTCCCCTGTAGATGTAAGTTATTCGTTTTTTGTATTAATACTTTCTAATACACCAGCGATAGTGCCTGGGAGGCTGGGCTCCATGGTAAAGTAACTCTCTGACTTGCAGAGTGTGAACACACACACTTCATTGGTTTCTGCCAGTGTCTCTGGACATGCCAAAGCCTGTAATCAGGGGCAAAAATTCTTTAAACACAAAGTATTGGTTTTCAGATGATGCCTTTGAGATGTTGATGGCATTGATCAGCCAGCAAACCGAAGCATCAGTCCATCCCCGTTGCCTCCCTGGGACAGTAAGTGAGGGAAGCAGCATTTTGTGGGCAGCATGGGTACCCGTGGCTGGGTCCCTTCCAGATGGCTCAGCAGGGTGCCAGTGAAGCAGTGGGATGAGCTGGGGGAACTGGAGAGCTCCTTGGGCTCCCACATGTCCTGCCCTGTGGCCAGGTGTGCCAGCCCCAGGTGGTTGCGTGGGAGCACCGGGCAGGGGAAGGCACTCAGGGAAACGGACTCACCAGTCCGCAGCTAAGCCCAAGCTGGGTTTTTTTTTTGTTTTAGGTTGACTCAAAAAGTCTGTCTTAGCCCCAGATCAAGCATTTTATTGCATTTTTAATATCTGTTTTGAAGTTTTCAGAAAAGTTTGGATTGTCAGAAAAAAACACTGTAGGAGAAAAAAAAAACACTATCTCAAACATAAAGTGGAAGTGGTTTCTTCTGACTTGTTTGAATATTTTATTTCCCTGCTTTTAGTTTCTTCTGAAACCTATTGTATGTATTAGAGCAAGGTCCAAGAATAGCTTCCATCCCTTCAAAGCTTTCCCCATTCCTTTTGTTTTCTGTTTTTACTGTTCATTAAAAATTTTTTTGCTCTGTTCTATGACTGTTGCACCTGCAAGGTGTAGGCCCACATGCATTTTCTGAGACCAATGGCCAGGCATTTCTGGCAAACCTGGAAGCCCTCCGCTCAGCCCAGGGCTTACAGCTCCGGTAGCTGGGGAGCCTCGGAGCCCTGTCACCCCATGCCTCAGGGCACTCTGCACAGAGGGACTGCCCCGGGACAAAGGATCTTAAAGCCAAACTCTGCCCACAGTGAGGCTGTTTCCAGACTCGTGACCCCAGATCCAGACGCAAGCCTCACTTCTGCTTGAACTTACACCAGGCTCCCAGCCCCTAGTTTGGCAATTGCTGCTGTAGTTCATTGAAAGTTTGTCAAAATCCATACAATTCCACAAACCCCACAGTTTCAACAAATCAGCATTTTTTCTGCTGAAACCTGTTCTGCTGGAAATATCCCAACGCAGTTCTACAGAGAGCCATTATTTCTGAAATGCTTTTGTAAACATTTATTGCAGGGTTTCTCTTAATGACAGCAGCCACAGACTCTGGCTGAGCTTAATTCGCCAATTTGCAAATCTCACTCCTTCTTGTGTTTTGGCCAGCTGGAGGAAGGGAAATTTTTTTGTGTGTGTCTTTCAACACCGCTGCTGTGGTTTGGCTGCAAGATGTGCTACAAAATGTTTCCTGGAGATGTCCCTGCCTGACACAACAAGACTGTGGTACTCAGGCCATCGCTTGTAGATATGGCAAAATGCTCTGCGTTTGTGTAACCTACTTCTCTTACAAATCTTCAACATAAAGGAAGGTTTACCAGTGCATGGGGAATTTCAAGTAGATGGGAAGAATCTCAGCTTGTGTTGACTCGATGAATTTCCTTTGGTCTTTACTACCAAAAGGACACCAAGTCTCACCCCAGGGAAAGAGGAGAGACCAGATCTTGGAGGCACTCGGCATCACTCAAGCTGCATCCAAAGGACAGCAGATACCAATTCCCCACAGGCCCAAAAAACCCTGGAAACCCTTCAGAGTCTGGCACCTGAAGCATATGCATGTTTCGTAAGACCCCTGCAAAGTGGTGTTGGTGGGAGGTGGCAGACGGGGAATAAGGGTGGGGAAGAATCGCCTTGTGCGATTTGCACCGGGACTGGCGGCTGCTTCTTGTATGACTGCCTGGGGCAGAGGGTCCCAAAGGGCTGCCCCTTCTGCCTGGGAAGCAGGACAGGGGACCCCTGAGCCCCCGGTTCACCTCCTGTCTCCTGGGCAGGAGGTGTAGCCCATCCTTCACAGCCAGGCACGTTCACCAGCGCAGTTTTGCTGATCACTGTTTCTCCAGCACTCCCAGTGCTGTCGCAGGGAGGTGGCCAGCAGGATACAGCCAGCCTGGATATGATTTCATTACTGCTGCTTTGTGGGCTCGTGTGAGTCTGCTGTTTTTCACATCATCCCTGATCTACAGCTGTGGTACGGAGAGGAAAGTTCAGCCTGCAGCACTGGCCAGGGATATTGCGATCTGCTGTTCCTGTTAGCCGTCCACCTTCCCTTGCCCCCGAGATCCCTGTCCCCACAGATGCTCTGTGCTGGAACGTGGATTTGCTCTTTGTGATCTTTATACTCAAACCTCCTCTCCCTCAGGTTCGGATTACCCTGATCTGTGTTCCTAAGCTCGTCTCGGTACCTAACACACCTCTGGGATCTGCCTATTCTAAACTTGATCCCTGCTGAAGATAAATCCTCAACCTGCACATTGCTCATCCACTTGGCTGCATATTCCCAGATTCATCTACTGGGGTCCTCTAAAGCCGTTTGACCAGTCCCTTTGCGCTGCAGGAGGCCACCCCCTACAAGTAAGGGACTGCTGGTACATTTGGTTTCTTCCTACTGCCAGGTCACACTCTGAGCAGACTGTTGTGGCAGAGAAAAACATGCAGGATTTTTATAACCTTGCTGGTCTTTGAGCATAATGGTTTAGTGAGTGTAACACATAACCAAAGAGCACAAGCATCCTACAAGAGATGCCCAGGGCAAGGCCTGGTCAGGCAGAGATGGGGCAGAGGGTGTCAGGCTGCATGAGAGGGCAGGGGCATCCACCAGGCAGCTCAGCCGCACCAGCGCAGCTTCTCCGCTGGCCCCAGGCAGCAAGCTCCAAAACTTGCTCCCATCATTTTGGCTTACCCATGCAGTGTCCTTCCCGTGTGTGGGGTCACCCTCTGCACTGAGGGACGGGTCCTCAGCGGGGCTGAGCACACGCAGCTGCTCTGGGTGGGCTGATGTCCATTTACACTGAGCTTCTCATGCAGCGCTGTGCTGAGGCGTCTCTCTGCCATCAGGGAACCTGTCCCCCATCGTTTTGCTGATCCTCTGAAACTTGCAGTGGGGTGAAGGCATTTCTGTCAGGCTCTCCAAACTCCGAAAGAAAACCAGCAATGACATCTTTAAAAATGAACCCCATTTCCCAGCTGCCCACAAGAAAAGCATTAAGGCTGTCTTTCACTGCGAGAATCACACATAATGTACTTCTGTGCTGAAGCAGAACATTCATGTATACGCGGAAAACTTCCAGAGCCTTTCACAGATGGGCGAGTTACGGCTTGTCCGTGCACTGCTGTATGAGTCAGGGCAGATGGAAGAAAAGTCTCGTCTCTGCAGGGGTCCCTGTGCGTGTGCGGGGCTTGTTGCTGATTCCCACCGTCCTGAGTGCCGAGGCTGCTCTGCGGAGCGAGACAAAGTGCTACAATCCAGCCCCTGCGCTTACTTAAAGCCCACTTCAGGCCTCCTTAACAAGTCCAGTTGCGTTTAATATAAACACCCGAGTGAATCTAAGCACCATGTTTGTGCGCTTAGGGCAGCAAACGGAGAAAGTAGCAATGTTTTTCATCAGGTGACTCCAATTCGGCCATTTTTCTGTTTCTTAGAGTATCTATAACGCTGTTTGAATTACAGCCCAGAACACACTCTCGTCTAAAACTACTTTAGAGGTAGTAGAAACCACACAAAGCAGAACTGCATAACCCTCTTTCCTCCTTAAATCATTTCATATTTCGCAGGTCCTACAGAACGCTTTGCAGTTCAGGAGAACAGTCCCTCTGGGACACCACACATCCCATTTTAAATAATAGCCCAAGTGTTGCCTGGAGGAATATTAGTAACATTTGCCAATTTTTAAAGGTTTGTAAAAGAATTTCCCATTACAGGATTTCACAAAGCAGCCATTTCAGTATCATTTATGCCTTGTTATAACATCTCTCTAAGTTTATACATAATTTCTAAAATAAGAAAGCACTTGCTCCAGTAGAGACCTTGCAATTCTCTCTCCAGAAAAGATTTTGCTCCAAGTGAGCATACTGTGGGGTTTCTGGTACCGTCGTTTGGATTGAGCTCTTTGGTCCTACAGAATCATTAACATCCTCCAGAGAGCATCAGGACAGCTGTCTGTCTGGCAGGCTGCAAGGTTAGCAGTGGGGAGGGCTTGTCAAGCAGCTGCTAGGAGATGCTCCGGTCTCCTGGGATTTGTTCGTGACTCACATGACAATGAAGCAGGCTGCCTTCAATGAACTGCAAGAAGAGCTGGGAGCCCAGCTGAGCCAAGACCGGTACCAATGTTGGTGCCAGGGACCCATGGCTGAAGGACGTTTCCTCTGCACAGCCACCGCAGGTGTGTGATAGACACTGGCTCTGGCAGCCAGAATGCAACCACGGCATGAAGGGCGCACCCCAAACATTGCACTCCTTCAGTGTGATCCACGTGGAGCAACGCCAGGCCAGCCTTGCTACGGTCCTCACCCTTGGTTAGGCTGTTGGCCTCTGGTTGCTTTGCCTTTCCTCTCCTTCCCCTGTTTGGCCGGCTCTTCTGAGCTGGCATCTCTGCCTCCCAGCAGCCTGCTGCGCTGCCTGTGCTCCCGTCCCGCTGGCAGCTACGGGCGGGACAGACAGACAGCCAAGCAGAAAGGCCCCTGCTGGTTTTGTTGATGCACAGCTGCGTCTGAAGCTCTGGTAGGTGTAAACATCAGGGCTCAGATTATAACGGGAGCGGATATAAGACAGCAGGAGAAGTCCAGCTGACAACACAGATCGTCTCTGCACCTCACTGCAGAGGCTGGCAAAATGTTTCAGGTTAGAGTCACTAACGGTGAACACCTGTGCAAAACATGCTTTTAAACTGCTGCTGGAGCAGGGGCTCAGCTTCTGCCTCCCCCTGCCTGCCTTCTCACATTGCTCCCTCCGTGGCCCGGCGCACTGAGTGCGCTCCGGGCTAGAGGGTGCTACGAGCTTGAGCCTTCTCAGGCTGAAGAGGAATTAAATTTCAGGGGTCTCAACTCTTGCTCTATTCAACCCCAGGTATGTGAGTGGAGGGGAAGAGGATGCCTCTTTTCTTCTCTAGAAGAAAACATAACTTGATATTTGGAGCGTGAACTTCTTGGTGTGAAGTATGCCTTGCCTCTTCTGCGATTCAAGAGGCCAGCCTCTGGTTTTAGGCTCCCCCTCAGCGAGAAATAAGTGGCCAGTGGATCAGACTATGGGAAGGCAGGCTTTGTTGAGAAGTGGAAATCTTGGCACTAAGGGACCATGAAGCCAAGGAGTAGAAGAGGTCTAACACACCCATTTTGCCTTTACTGGAGAGCGCAGCCCTTGCATCAGTCAGCCAAATGCAACATGCCCACGCCTTGGCGCTTCCAATTCCCAGCCGTAGCATAAACCCTCCTCCCTGGGGACTTAAACCAAGGTAACAGCCTAACCGCTGGACCAGCTGTGGCACAAGCACACTCCATGCTGCTGCCTAGGGCCCATAAACTTGAGTGCAGAGGCAGGGCAGAAAGCCATGGGCAGGAACATCTTAAACCACTTCACCGAGCTTTTCCAGAGCTCATTTGTCAGAACCTGAGGTCTTTAACTGAACATAGACTTTCCTGAGCAGAAGGCATCAGTGCTGTATGGAAACACTGGAGATATTTTGAAGAGTGTAACCGCAACTTGCAGTACAGAGACCACGGCTGTTTTTCTGTACACAAAACTCAGCTAAATCTTCCACTTTCCTCCAAACCCCCAGATGTCTGCACCCTGCATGGGTGTTGCGGGAGCTTTGGGTGCCATCTCCTGCATGCTTGCACCCTGGAACAGGCATAAGGTACTGCTGACACTGTTAAAACCAGCAACCCTCAAAATCCTGAGGAAAAAAGTGAAGATGAGCGTAACAGAGGTGGAGGGGAGGGAGCAGGATGGACATCACTTCAGTTGCTTAGAAACATCTTTTTGCGATAAACAAGCACCTAACTTGAAAGGAACTTGAGAATACAAACTCAGTAGTCAACAGTGGAAAGAGCCGAAGTGGCAAACAGGATAGGTGACAGCAGGGGAGGAGCGTGTGCCTTAGCGTTGGCACCGACTCTGTGTGAGCTTGGCAGAAGCTGTGCCTCGGTTTCCTGTACGATGAGATGGAGAATAGTATTCCCTTATCTCACAGTACTCTTGTAAGTCTTAATTAATTTATATTCATAAATCACTGTGAGAGCTCAAGAAGGGGTATCCATTTACTGTGGAGCTGAAAATGATACAATCGTTTTTTTTCTTTGATAAAGCACAACGTAAATATTTTGCCAAGTGAGAACCTTAATTATAATTTTGACTAGGAAATAGCCCAAACAGCTTAATAGTGAAACAAAGTGATAGTTAACCACAGAAGGGCTTTCCATGTCCAGAACTGGATCTGCAATGTGTGAACTTACAGCCTAGAGGCATGATGGCTTTCTATCAAATCTTCTACACGTTGGAATAAAATACCAATGACTGTAATCCTCGGGAAGAATCCAAGGACTGCAACAGACCTAAAGGCGAAGGAAGTGGCAGCAGTGCTCTCTGTGTCTAGGAAATGTTTACTTGACAAATATTTAGCGAGCTTGGAGGTATTTTTGAGAAAAAAAAAATGGCATGGGTTCATGTTGATGAATGTTTTGCTACTGATTAAATCTGAGCCTGTATAAACTGTGCGGTGACAAAGAAACCTGAGACTGTAATGAGGAAACAGTTGGGTAGGATGTGAGAGATTGAAACCACAGATATTGCTAACCCCAGGAGAAATGCCCTATTCTAAGGACTGGAAATTAGTTTGGGACTATTGGATTCCATTCAAGGAATAAGTCCTATTATGTACAATATCTCCTAATCTTTACCCCAGAAGTTGCCTTGAAAAGCCAAATCTTGTATTGCAATAATTAAAGGAAAACATATGTGAAACAAGACGCCTATTTCTTGTCTGGACTTTCATTAGCCTGTCCGGTATAAAACATCACAGTGTCTCCAGTCCGTATAGATCAACCTCCCTCTACACATCCCCAGACGAAAAATGGCTTTGAGCATTTTAAAGACACAGGACTTCGAAGGCACTCAATTTTGTTTGTGCGACCTGGCCTCATCCTTCAATATTCATTATATATGCAGTTGGCCTACTCTATGCAGCAGCCCCACTGACTTCACTGAGACATTTTATTCAAGCAAGTCCCTAAGCTGTTGAACCATATTGCTTGGCAAGCTACTTTTTAACATAGAGGCTAAAAGTTCTGAAAAGTGGTAGCCTAAAAATGAGTTCCCTAGCGCCTGACTTGGACACTTATTAAAGCAACACTGGATGGGCAATACTGCTTTTGGGCATTATGCTGCTGATAGGTCCACCTAGCCATCAAAGCTAACTTAGCTTTGAAAATTTATGTTTAAGTATAATGGAAAAAGAACAAACAACTTGTTGCAATATATTGATGTCTTTCCAGGGTAAAAGTCAGCCATACCTTGAGTAATTTCCGTTTGACATTAATAAGCATTTTATTACAACACACTTATGCCGTGTTGTATATCCCTGCTCAGCAATATCGACACACGGAGGTCAGGACTACATGAAATGGCCTAGATCCCATCAAAATACAAATTGGATTTGTGGTCAACCAGAATTTGAGTTTCTTAGGTGCACAGACTTAATTGGCCATTAGAGTTTCTCAAGTATTTCCTTGCTGAGGCTTAATTTGTAGCTCTGGTAGTGCTTGCAAAATTCTGCTCTTCCTAAGAAAAAGATCAGTTATGCTAATGTCATCAGTGCTCTGGTTGCAGCAGGTAAGATTATGATGGGCACGGCTAGAGCAGGGTAGGCTCTGCCCAGGCGCAACCTTATTTGACAGTAAAGAGCACGGGGTAACCTGCATCACCTCTCTAGGGCCAGAGCAGGGGAGACAGCTGTCAGGACAATTCACCCTGCCCCTTTTGCCTGAGGTTGGAAACCCCATAAGGATAAGAAATTGATGGTCAGAGCCATTTCCAACGGTGCCCCAACACCTTCCTGATGGGGTTTCAGATGACAGAAAAGAGCTGAACGGTCTAGGTTAAAAAAGAAGCATAGCTGGGAAAGTTACGAGTCCAGTGGGTAGCTTTTTGGAGTCAGGCCCTTCCTGTTTATGCGCAGCTATCTCTTTCCTCATCACATGTGATATCTTGAGCCTGCAAAGGCAGATTACATTAGAGGGTGGGAACTGTGCTGTAGTCAACGCAGAGACATGCTCATTCTTTTCATAGTTCTTCTTCCAAAATGCTGTAAAATCTTCAGGTTTGGACAGGCAGTCTGTATCGTCATTATACATTATGGAGAGCAAGAATTGGATTGCAAAACTGGGATTTTTTTTTGCGAACGTCGGTGAGATATGCCCCTAACTCCTTCAGATTATGATGTGATATCAGAATGTTTTGGTTCATATTCCTTTTAGTTTGCCTCAGTTCCTCATTTGGGGAGGCTGTATTTCCAAAGTTACTGAGGGTAAAGTCTGAAATTTAAAAATAGGCCAGTCCCAAAAGGGAATGAGAAGTGTTCAGCAGAGCCAGGCTCTCTCTGTAAGGTAGGGCTTTTGCAGACAGTTGAATTTAGGAGGAAAGGGTTGGATCCAGAGGCTGTGCTGTGACTACTGGCCCTGAATCATCCCTCAGTCCCTTGCTAAAAATGTGTGTTATACATATTTATTGCTCTACAACTGTTTTCCTTTGAGTGTCCTCGGAGCAGTTTGGCCCCTAGAGCAAAGCTTTAATTGCTTGTATTTCTAAGTGCTCTAAAATCCACCTGTGTATTTTAGAAACATTTTCAGAGAAAAAATAACAGGACTTAAATGGTTTTAACACATTTAAAACCATTGTAGGAATAAGGGGGTGGCCTGAGAGAGTGATAAGTGTAGCTATGGATTAATGGACTCAGGCCCAGAGCTGTAACAACTGCTGCTCTTTTTTTGATTCACAGAAAAAACCCAAAATATTTTAATCATAATATAAAAATAACATTTAAATATTTTGTTTGTTTGTTTCATTGTTCAGCTCAAAGTTTTGTTTTCCCCATTTTCAAATGCATTTAAATTAAAGTGGAAACAAACTATAGTGGTCTTGAAAACATGGTAGTTGTGTCTGGAAATTGATACAATGAAGCAGCTGGACCTTATAGATTTTTTTTTCTATTTTTATTTTTTGCTTGAATTTGGCAGATATTTTTACTCTATGAAAATGTCAATATTGGTGGAGGTTTAACCAAAGAGGCACTACCTTTCCCCATAACACTGTTGTTCCACCTTAGCTCCAATTAATTCCTTAGTCCTGCTTCCTCAGGTTTGCTCAGGAGGTTCTTCAGGCCTCTCTAATAGTGAGAAGCTGATTTTAATAATCAGACTTCTCTCAAGGCATGTGGCTGGAGAAATTGTCTTCAAAGCTGGTAAGGCCTGGAGTAGGCCCGGGATTGGAAGCTGGGGATAATGTGATTAAGGGTTTGCAGGGATAGAGCAATCCCTCAAACAAACTGGGGCTTCGTGTTAAAAAAAAACCCCAAGACTAAAATTCTTTGGCGTAAGTAGGCTGCTTCAGAAGGAATTATGCTGGGAAATAAGCTAGAACAGGGTTTGCAGTACAGGTCAGCAGCCACTATTTGAACAGTTTTTCAAGGCAGAGCCTCTCTTTCCTGGCCAGCCCAGGGACAGACAAATCATATGGCTACTTATCTCCACTGAGCATCTTTGCCCTTTCCCTGCTTTATGAGTAATCCAGGGAAAACAACCCAACAGACAACCTGCAATAGGCATTGCTCACACAAACGGAGTCTGGCAGAGACTGGGGATGGTGAGAGAGCTATGCTTTGCTCAATTGCTACCTCAGCTACATCAGCCAACCTTCTCTATCCTACCAAACCATCTCTCAATCCTCTTGATTTTGGTGAAAAATAGAAAACTGGAAAAGTTTTATTCGTGATAAAACTTTCAGAAAAGATCCTGACCAAAATATGCTTCATTTGTAGCTGGTGCAAGAGATTCAGCTGACATGAGCAGTGGAAAACATAGCCATCCAACTATCTGTCCAAGAAAAAACTCCAAGCCTTCTGCAGCCCAAATCTCCTGGGAGCAATCCAGCACTGTGCTGAGTACCACCCGGAGGGTGCTGAGCCCCCTGCGCTCACACGAGCTATTTTGACCTTCCGGTACCTCCCAAGAAGAGGCGCAGAAATGGTGCTGCAGCCCTGAAACCTAACACATTCTGCCTGTGTTCCTCTTTATTTAGTTAGGAAAGTGGTAAACATTGCAGAGATTAACCTTGTAACCTCAGCTAATTCACATTAAGTTAGTAAAAAGGAGTAGAATATAGACACAATCAGCATTTGTGGCTTTCTAGGCCTTTTAAGCTCATTTCTCTGCAATGCAAACCTCCCTCTCCAATGATTTGTTCGACTTTAAGCCCTCTGAATTCCAAGTTTTTATGTTATTACAAGCTTCCCTTTACTGATGGCGTCTGTGCCAGCAGGTGCATGAACTGGGAGGCCCATGGCAATGTGTGTTTTATTACTTCCAAACAGACTGTTTTTTTCTGATCCTTACAAGTTCTGGAGCTATTACTTGATATTGGCTATTAAGGTTACAAGAGCAGAGATGCCTCACTTCTGAGCCTGTAACTACGACTATCAAAAAGGCTACTGTGTAATAGGTATTTGAAATGTGTGTGCCAGCTGGGAAACCTGCACATGTGGAAAAATACCAGTGGAAGGAATAAAGAGGCATCATAAATTCGGCTAAAGAACAAGCAAGACGTTTCAACCAGGATTTCTGCTTGCCTCAGGAAGAAACCATCCTACTGCATTAATAAACAGGGCTATGCTCCCATCAGGTCCTACTTACAAGGGGTCCCGGGGAAGCTGCAGAGCTGGGATGAGGAAGCTGCAGGCAGCGCCCCGGGGCTGTCATTCTGTAAGGAGTCCACTTCTCTCCACCAGCTCCAAAGGAGCATCTCCCCTTGACTGTGAGGTGTTTGCTCTCTGCCTGCTGCTTCTGCCTGTTTTCGGGTACGTGCTCTGATTTGTCTCTGGCAGCGGATGGCTATAACCAGGCAGACAGGGCCTTTGAGAGAGGGAAGTCAAACTCTAGTAGCTTCATGAAAAAAGGATGACTCAGCTGGGTTGCCATTAAACTCTGTGTACACAGCCCAGCTCAGAACTATTTCTGGTTTCTATTTAAACATTCCAAGAGCAGTGGAAGTCCATTTACAGGAAATCAAATATCAGACAATAGGGATCTACCTCAGCAGGAAAAAGCAGAGGCTTTTATTTACAAGGAGTTAATTCCTCTAAGCAAGAGGGAGTGCCAGACGCAGCGACAGGCTCTCTTCCCTTTCCCAAATGGCTGCTAAAAGGGACAGACATTGCGCTCTGTCAAAATGTTTACATATGGCCTCCCCAACAGCCAAACCTACCGTCGCTGAGAGACAGAAGTGAGCAATAAATAATACCACTGACTTTCACCTTGCTGCAAAAGCTTTCATCTTGGAGGACGGGAAGCGCCTTCTGACACACTTCACACCTTGGAAAAATGCATTTGCATTAGCAAGTGCAAACTGAAACAACCTTCAAGAGAGGTGCTGATGCACAAAGGAGTCCAGAGACCATTTATTTGCATCCTTGCTCTGACAAAGGATGAGACTTGAGAAACATGTTCCTTTAATACCCCACTCACCCTTCGCTTCTCCTTTTTAGGAGAGAAGGCTCTTAGGAAGAGGGCTGTGACTCATTTTGTGCCTGCTTTTAAGGGACTCTGCTTTTAAGTGACTTTTTAAGGGACTTAGCTAGGGAAAAAATAGATTTCAATTTTCATGCCTTAGTCCTTGCAAGCTGTTAAAATTGGACAATCATAGGCAATGGTCTTGCTGACACCCCTATGGCTTTTGTAGCTTGTCAGTACTCTTAGCAGGCTGAGAGGCTACTGGTTATTTTCTGCAGGCACTTGTCCTCCACCAAACCTTGAAATAAAACCATTCCTACACCCACTGGTTCTTATGAATCCCTCTGCAACAACTCTCCTGCCTGCAGGCTTTTATAGCCTGTGGTCTGTTTATGAGTTAGCATTATAGCCAGCCTAATTAGCTGCTGTGATAAGGATAATTAGGTAATTAGGATAATTTGGATAGCACAGTATGAGGCTTTTCAAACCTCTCTTCTGGAGAGCTTTGTCACAGTGTAGTCAGTGACACTTATCTGATCTAATGGAAATATATCTCTGAGCATGATTGATAGGACAGAGTTAAGATCCAAAGAAAGAGCCAAGAATAAGTAACCTTGAGACATACTCTGTGAGGACAGAGCTGTAGCACTGAACTCGCACAGATGCAGCTGAAAAACACAGGACATGAGAGCTTCCTTCTACCTCGTGGGTTAGAAAATCAGGGCATGGGTCCCTCTGCTTGTAACCTGCTGACTTCTGACAGAGACAGTGATGAGCCACTAGAAAAAAAAAAAGACCAACAAGGTGGGGAATTCTCCCTCCCTTAATGTCTTCAAATCCAAACTGGATGCTTTCCTGGAAGATACACTCCAGCCAAATACAAGTTATACACTACAGAGCAGGAATGACTAGAAACTCTATCGCTCCTCAGAGGGTGAGACTGTGGGGTCTTGAGCCTCTTTTGTCTGAATGCCTGTTAATCAATGGACTTTCTCTTGTAACCCCTTCCTCTCATTCCCTTTTCCCTGTAGCTCCTAATCTAGCTGTTGTGAGAATGGAAGTAGGAACGGCAATGGGATCCTAACTGCAAAAAGAGGACCTTAGGTAGAAAAGTTTGGAAACATTGTCCTGTTCCTAATCGTAATTGCTGACCAGTTTGCAGGAGGTTAATATCCTGAATTGCCTCAAGAGATGAAGTGTGATCCGAACCTCAGGGAGGACTGAAAGGCAACATATAAACTGTGAATAACAGGGAATTTGAAAAGAACAAAGTGGTGAGAATGGACATCAAAAGCCCTGCTGAATTTCCAGCATTCATTGGAAGGGAATATTGAGCAACTGTTGGAGCCTAGGCTGAGGAGGATGAAGATTTAGGAGTCATTAAACATGCTGCATGCTCATAGAGAGAGAAAGAAATGTGAAGGCTGATGACTAATGAAATTTCTAGGGCATGAAAAGGCAGGATATTTCAGCATGGAGAAGAGCATCCAGGCTGAGCTCTGTTATTCACTGCCCTGAGCTGTCCCCAGGAACTTTCCCTCTGTGTCCATGCTGAAAACATGAATAAGCTGACCAAGGCAAGCTGAGGGGAAGCAGCCTGCACAGCCAGAGCAACATGTGGGCACGCCTGGGGACGGGTACAGGTGCAGGTGCAGAACACTCCCCTTCTCTGCACTGTGATGTGCAGGCCACATCTGGAGAGAGAGTGGTGTGGAAGGCATCACAGCTGGGAGGTGAGATAAGACTATGCAGCCCCTCCAGCACAGCCAGTTGGCCAGGGCTCAGTCCTGACAGCTGAGCTACAGAAAAGGAGCTGAGATGAAGCTGGAACTCCAGGAAGTCTCATGAAAGCCGTTATTCTCGTAATCCCAGGTCTGCCTGGGGGCATAGGGAGAAAAAACCTTTCCCAACAAATTGGTTTACTGAGGTTTTAAACCAGAGACAGGCAAAGATCCAAACTATATAGAGAAAACATGCAAGATTCATGCCAAATACAAGCTGAATTATAAGAAACTATGGGCTGGAGTTCCTCTAATCTGCAGTATATTAGACCTGAGGGGTCCAGGCAGCACTGGTGTGGTAGAAGTCTCCTGACTTCTGCATGAGGGCTGGTCTTATCCAAGTATCATTCCTGGAGGAGAAAAAGCTGCATTCCCTCTCACGCCTGCAAAGCAGATGAATCCAGGATTTCCTGGTTAGGAAGGACTGGGTGTTCTTTAAGACAAGCAGAAATTTTTGGGCAAGGCTAAAAGCCAAATCAGTTCTTAAGTTCTTCCGGTAGCTTCCTGAGTTCTTCAGAGTTACTATTCTGTATAAATATATGCTGCAATTAACTGGACCGATTGCCCAAACATCTATTGGCTTGCTGCAGTGCCTGCAGGCTTTCCTATACAAAAGCCATGATCTGCTTCTGAATTGTAGTTCAGTGAGTTGTGCTGTGTTTATGTTCTCAAATGAATGCCTCCATTCTTTCCACTAAATCACTCAGCTTTTAGATGTAACCCAGTCTTGCAACAGACCTTACTCTTAGTCAGCACTGATTAGAGTTGCTCGGGACAGTTTTTTCTGAAGTGATCTTTCCCTCTCAATATGTAAGTTTGAGTAGTGCAGCATGAGGAACAAGCAAGAGGAGCTGGAAGCCTTGGCCCAGTCCCAGAGATATGGCATCGTTGCCATAAGTGGAACCTGGTGGGATGAGTCCTGTGACTGGTGTGCCATGATGGGTGGTTACAGGCTTTTCAGGAGGGATAGGCAGGGCAGTGACGTTGTGTGTAGTGGAGGAGCTGGAATGCATGGAGCTTGCAGTTGGCGATGGCACAGTTGAGAGCCTCTGGGTAAGGATTAAGGGACAGACAAATAAAGCAGATGTTGTCATGGGAGTCTACTGTAGGCCAGACAGCCAGGATGATGACACTGATGAGTTATTCTTTAAGGACCTAAGGGATGCCTCTAAGTCATCCATCCTTGTGCTTATTGGGGGCTTCAACCTGCCAGATGTCAAATGGGAATACCACACAGCTGTGACAAACAGGTCCAGAAGGTCCCTAAACCATCTGGATGACAACTTCTTGGTACAGGTACTAAGTCAACCCACCAGAAAGGGTGCCTTCCTTGACTTGCTGCTTATTCACAGAGAAGGCCTCATGGGTGAAGTGGAGATCGGGGGCTGCCTTGGCCACAGTGACCATGAAACAGTCAAGTTTAAAATGCATGTTGACAGGAGGAAAGCTGCCAGCAAGATCTCGACTCTGGATATGAGGAGAGCAGGCTTCAGGTTGCTCAGGGAACTGCTTAGTAAGGTCCCCCGGGGAAAAGCTTTTGAAGGAGCTGGTGTCCATCAGTGCTGGTCGCTTTTTAAGTACCACCTCCTAAAAGCATGGGAGCAGGCAATCCTAAAGTGAAAGAAGTAAAGCATTTGACACTGTCTCCCATAGCACCCTCACAGCCAAGCTAAGGAAGTGTGGGTTGGGTGAGAGGACAGTGAGGTGGCCAGAGACCTGGCTCAACAACAGAACTCAGGGTCGAGATCAATGGAGCAGAGTCTGGATGGAGGCATGTCACTAGTGGTGTTCCCCAGGGGTCTGTGCTGGGTCCAGCCCTGTTCAACATATTCATCAATGACCTGGATGATGGGACAGAGTGTAACCTCAGCAAGTTCGCTGATGATACCAAGCTGGGAGGGGTGGCTGATACACCAGAAGCTGTGCTGCCATCCAGCGAGGCCTGGCCAGGCTGGACAGCTGGGCCCAGGGGAACCTCAGGGAATTCAGCAAGAGCCAGTGCAAGGTCCTGCCCCTGGGGAGGAACAACCCAGGTCTCCAGATGTCCCTTCCAACCCCTACCATTCTGTGATTCTGTGAAGTCAGGCAGGTGAGGAAAAAGGCTGGCTTGGTTGATGGGGGTTACTCTTGAAATAAGGAGAAAAAAAGTATATGGCTTATGGAAGCAAGGTCAGGTGACATGGGAAGTCTATAGGGATGCTGCTCGCCAGCGCAGGGAGGAAATATGAGTGGCCAAAGCTCAAGCCAAGAGTTGAAGCTGGCCAGTGCTGTGAAGGACAGTAAAAAGGGATTTTTAAAAATATATTAATGGCAAAGGCAGGCTAGAAATAACATTGGTCTGTTGCTTGATGAGAGCGGTCACTGCACAAACAGGGACATAGATAAGGCAGAGACATTTAATGCTTTCTTTGCCTCAGTCTTCAACACCAATGATGGACCCAGGGACCCCCAGAGCCCTGGGCTAGAGAACCATGACTGTGGGAGTGATAAACTCCTAATAAACCCTGAACGTGTGCAGGGCTTGCTGCTCCAGCTGGATCCCTGTAAGTCGATGGGGCCTGATGGGATTCATCTGAGGGTACTTAAAGAGCTGGCTGATGTCACAGTGAGACCTCTCACAATGATTTTTCAATGCTTTTGGGAATCTGGAGAGGCCCCAGTTGACTGGAAGCTGGCAAATGTTACCCCAGTCTTCAAGAAGTGCAACAGGGACGACCCCAGTAACTACAGACCTGTCAGTCTCTTGCAGAAGCCTGGCAAAATTATGGAGAAGATTTTGGGAGTTATTGAAAAACACCTGAAAGACAACAGTCATTGGTCCCAGACAACATAGGTTCATTAAGTCCTGCTTAACAAACTTAATTTTTTTATTACAAGGTCACCCACCTGGTTGACCAAGGGAAGCCAGTCGATGTAACCTTTTTGGGTTTCAGTAAAGCTTTCGATACTGTCTCTCACCGTCTCCTCCTGGACACAATGTCCAGCACACGGCTGGATAAACACGTACTGCAATGGGTGAGCAGTTGGCTGATGGGTCGGGCTCAGAGGGTCGTGGTAAATGGGGTTGTATCAGGCTGGTGGCCAGTCACTAGTGGGGCTCCGCAGGGGTCCATCCTGGGGCCGGCACTCTTCAATCTCTTTGTTAATGACTTGGATGCAGGACTGGAAGGAATACTGATTAAGTTTGCTGATGACACAAAACTGGGAGGAGCTGTTGACACTCGAGGGCAGAGAGGCCCTGCAGAGGGATCTGGACAGCCTGGAGATCTGGGCAATCACCGACCGTATGAAGTTTAACAAAGGCAAGTGCTGGATTTTGCACCTGGGGCACGGCAGCCCTGGAGGTACATACGGAGTGGGGAGCGAGAGGCTGGAGAGCAGCTCTGCAGAGGGACCTGGGGGTTCTGGTCGATGGCAACTTGAACATGAGCCAACAGTGAGCCCTGGCAGCCCAGAGGGCCAACCGTGCCCTGGGGGGCATCGAGCCCTGCATCGCAGCTGGGCGAGGGCGGGGATTGTCCCACTCTGCCCTGCGCTGGGGCGGCCTCACCCCGAGCGCTGTGGGCAGCGCTGGGCTCCACAGGACATTAAGGATCTAAAGCTACTAGGGAGTGGCCGGAGGAGGGCCACGAAGTTGGTGAAGGGTTTAGAGAGGAAGCTGTATGAGGAACAGCTACAGTCACTTGGGTTGTTCAGCTGGAGCAGAGGAGGCCGAGGGCGGCCTCATGGCCTCTGCAGCTCCCTCCCGAGGGCAGGAGGAGGGGCAGGGCTGGTCTCTGCTCTCTGGTGCCCAACGCCAGGCCCCGAGGGAACGGCAGGGAGATGTGCTGGGGGAGGGTTAGGCTGGGTATTAGGGAAAGGCCCTTCCCCCAGAGGGTGGTGGAGCCCTGGAACAGGCTCCCCAGGGAGGCATCACGGCACCAGCCTGGCGATACTCCAGAAGCACTTGGACATGGCCCCCAGAGACACGGTGTGAATTTGGGGTGTCCTGTGCAGGGACAGGAGTGGGGCTCGATGGTCCTTGTGGGTCCCTCCCAGCTCAGGGCATTCTATGCTTCTATGAAACCTTTTTTTGATTTTCCCACAATCATCTGTAGTGATGATGACTTTTCTCACAAGTATTTTCGCAGAAAATATACTGTGTATTTACTCTTCTCTGAGTTATTTGTTGACATTCCCGTGTCATTCCGTTTTCTAACTGGCATGTCATAACCTATTGTGGAAGTGTGGTGGCTGCTATTATGTTTTAGGCTGAAAAAGAAGGACGTGTGTAGGGAGATGAAGCAAATGGGAAGGTGGACACAAGCACACAGGCAGAAGTCAGGCTGGCCCAGCCTGACTTGTTCCTTTCAAAATACGTTATCAGTACCCATTATGGATTTAAGTGTTACTGCTATTTCTATAAATGTCTACCCTGTTTCTGTCCCTCAGTGCCATTGTCTGGCAACAAATTACACTATGCAAAAACAAAATTAAAATTAAAAGCATGTCCTTTTACTGGCTTTGACTTTGTTTCACGGAATTGCCATTTGTTTTGGTGTTAAAATTTTGCATTGTGAGCCAATGGGAGCCAAAGTTCCCCATCTCTGTTCCCTGGCACTTTCATTGCTTATACAGTTTATCATGTATCTTCTCTCCTTCCTGAAAAAAATTACATTTAACAGTCTCTTCCCAGAGATTTCTCCTCTAGTTCCTTTGTTATTTTCATTACCATTCTCCAAGATCTGTGTATGGAGGACGCTTTTTGAGACAAGTAATCAGGAATGTGCACTAGAAGTGGTTGGAAATTTGCTGTGTTTTCATCAGCATGATGAAAATTGTTTATACTGGAACAACTTTTTGTGAAAGGCAAATCCATTTTTTAGTTTGGAACAACTGCAAAAATCAATAGAGGTACATTTTATAATTCTAAAAAAGTTCAAAAAGGTTATTATTTCGTGTAGTAAATACATTATGTTTGCAATCAAAATTAAATATTTCCAGATGACCAAAAAATAGGTTTGGGGAATCTAAGGGAAGAGTTTTCTAGACAATCCCTTCAGGACAAAAGTTACACACTCAAATCGCTCACCCATTTGAAGATGGGAAAAATGCTCAATATGTAAATAAATTCCCTCCCAGCTGCCCACATCACCGTATCCGGGTAAGGCAGTACCATTGATCTTATATAGTAGCATTACGATAGTCTTTGTTATTTCTTATTCCATCCCACTTACAGCTTCGTGTCTTATTTGCCTTTTGATTTTAGCTATGTATTCCTGCCTTTCCATCTACTGTAAGTATTTCTGAAGAGAGTGTCAGCTCAGGAAGGAAAAATCTTACACTCCAGCATTCAAAGACAGTTTTTCCCCTGCTGAAGCGTGCTTAGGACTACTGGGGCAGCCTGACTTCTGTGTCTATGCTTCTGTGTATGTGGGTCTCAGGGAAATTTCACTCTCTGACCCCAGAAGTGCTTGTTACTGGTCTTTACTCTGTCACTGGGCATGAGCTTTCCCTTACAGGTGTCAAAGACATCTGCGGGCAGTGTTGATCCCCTGGTCTGAGGTAGGCTGTAACTCCTGCTCTCCTGTTTGCCAGAAAGGGGCTATGTCTTCCAGTCCAAACACTTCCCCGGCGGACCATGGTGTAAGCAGAGTTTGGAAAAACGCTCCAAGCAGACCTTAATCTCAGGTGACTGGGCTGGTGCTGATGCTTCTCCCCAGCCTGTGAGGACCAGACGTTGGCTCAGCCAGAGGCAAGTTGTCCCATGCTGGGGGCAGCGGAGGGTGGGCACTGCCTGGACAGCAAGTACAATGCTCTTCTAAACCAGGCAAAAAGTTGCTTTGCCATTTTTTGGCTATTAAATTGACACTTTCATTCTCAGCAAGTCTAGCAAACACCTTGGTATTGAGACAGTTGACCTCGCAGCAATTAGATTATTTTAACTTCTGTGGCAGACATTTCAGGCAAAGCAACTGATGTGTGGGCAAATGCATTGTGAATTACATGAAGAAATCAAGGCCCTCAAGCTGTCAGGTGTCCAGCATTCAAAGCTCCTACTAGTTTTGGAAGGAGGTAATTTTGTCCAGAGCACAACAGCATTTGACCCAAATGGGATATTTTAGGAGGTCAGACAGCCCTTGCCAAGCTGTTCCCCTTGAGCTGTCAGACCAGTGGGGTTCTCCAGGTGTTATTAATGCTGAAAGCTTTTTGCTTGTACTAGCATGGAGAGATAAGGGTGTCTCCTGGGAAGTTAAAAGGCTGCTTTGCACATAATAAAAGATACTTTAATACCGTCCCGTGGAGATTCATCTTGTTTCTAATCTATCAAAACTAATTTGTGCCTCAGGCGCCTTTGGACCATTGCCCAAGTTGCCTTGCCCATCTCTCATAAGGAAAAAGAAAGTTTGGACGCATCATCATTTCATGAATGAAGCAGATTGATGTAAACAATGCTGTAACTCTAATGGGGTCTGTACTTACAAGCATTAGTCCTACTCTGACCCCATACTCTAGACTCCTGCTGCCCTGGGGGTTAGGCTCGTCTGAAGATAACATGAGTTTCTACACCAGTCCCCGGATTTATTCAAGTTGTGTTGACTTTCAGCCTGTCTGCCTAAAATATACATGGGGAAGGACAGATCGCTTTCTGCACCAAGTGCTGTCTAAAGGAAGTGTCTGCTGAGTTTTTGGTTCTGGGCCAAGTTTCCTGCTGTCTAGCATTAGGGCTTTGGCAAGGCAGCCTGGGCCCTGTCACAAAGAGAATCTATAAAAATGGTTTTTCCTTGTCATCACACATAATTAAGGACAACATTTTAATCAGGCTGCTCCCACTTAATTGCAGGGCTTTGCGTTAGCTACCCTGGACCTGCTGTTTTAAGTAGATCCAGTGCATTTGTCAGACTGGGTCAGGCTGGGAAGATGAAACCTCATTGGAGATATGGAGAAGTCAATTATTGTATAAGGAAGGAATGTGCTCATGTCATGGTGTGTTACAAAATAACCATGGTTAAGTGCAGGAGGGATTGATTGCTGTGGTACTGGAAGCAGTCAGCTTTAAACTCTGGTAGCTTGCTGTGGTTTAAGAGACCACATGGAGAGCCGAAGCTTTCAGAATCCAGTCCTGGGACTAGACAGGTAATTTTGATTGATTGATGGTTTTATTTTGAGTCAAATAATACACAGAGCAATGAAAAGAATTTGTAGGTGCCTTGAACATGAAAAACATCCCTAAAAACCCAAGACTTGTTTTTATTTAAAAAATAAACCAAAGAAGAAATTAACCAGAAGCCATGAATAGTAACGTTTTGATCATTCACAGCCCAACTGCTCCAAAAACTTTTTGCCAAAGGTATTTTTGCAGCATGCCTTGGAAACCACCATTTTTTAGACTGTATCAGCTCTAGACATCGGAGGGAAGAACATTCTTCAGCATCATGGAGACCTTAAAACCTGTTTGGCTGATAGCCAGGAGGATCCCACAGGAGCACTCAAGCAAAGGAAACTCATGAAAGCAGGCAATCCTTCCATTGCTGGGCCATGGTGATCTCCACAGCTGTAGAGTTGCATCCATGATGCATTTTGCTCCAGCTTTGTCTTGTAAAGTGCAGCCCAGTACAGGGCTGTCATGCTAAAACAGGAATAGACAGGACAGCTGTAAGAAGTGCATTGACCTCCTAGTGCTAGTCACCACGTCCTGTGTTTTGGAAGCTCTCAGGAATGAGCCATAGAGCCGTACAGATGTAAGCTGGCCTTGCACATGTGCGTGGTCAGTATGGGACACTGAACTGCTGCAGGCTGTCATTGCAAGCCTGTTGAATCAGCTGCTATGCTTTGCAGCCTGCCTTATGCAAAGCTGATCATTCAAAGATCATAATTTAAAGGATGCCGCCCTCTGTCAGAGATGTTGATGCTAGTAATTGCTGAATGAGAGCTGAGATATTTGCCAAACTTGTAATAACACCAGTCAGATATTTATGATATGTTTAAGCTAACTCAGGCTTCCCATCAAGAAACACAAGGAACTGTTGGCATCCAGACATAAGGCGGACTAAAGCCAAAGCTGCCTTTTGTGTTCAAGCCCATTGACATTTTGTAGTCTATTAACAGCATTTGATGGCTGTTACTCTTCTTACCTTTGTCTGAGAGAGGCAGATACGGGGACCTACCACTCCAGGCTGCTGGGAGTACCTGAACTGTAGATGTCAATGAGCAGCTTTTGAATACACCTGGCCACAGTTCCAGTTTTGCCCACAGCATAGCTGGTAAACCTGATATACGGGTGGGTTAGGGGCACTCCTGAAGGTGCAGCACAGACATCCTAAGAATCTGGACCACCTTTATGTCCTAGTGATACTCAACTAGGTTTTCTCCTGTCTGAATGAATGGCTGCCCAAAAGACTGTATCAAAAACCCCACAGGTCCCACGCAGGACCTGCAGATGATGACATGTCTGTGTGTACATCTACAGCAAAAGAAGCTTCTCTCCAGCAGTGCCCTGTACCATATTTTGCAGAGGTGGAGATAAGGCATCTGGCTGCGCTGCAGACGTGATCTGGCAGTGTGACACATCCCACTCTTGACTGTCCAGGCTGTCATCTTCTGCATGCAGTTAGCAGCTGTGGCATCTGTTGTTGTGTCCATTTTAGTCAGATTTATAGTAAAAAGGTGCTGGCATGAAGACAACTTGAGAGTCTTCTGTTTCTTCATTAGCTCTCTCCTCCCAGCTCCCTGATATTGTCAAATCTCTCCTTCTGCTGCACAAAACAGGGATTTCGGGGCCCCAGAGCTGGAGAGAAACAGTGGCACTGCAAAGTAGCCAGAAGGGAGAATATTCATGCATGTGTGTTGTAGCCTGTTTCTTCCTTCATGGAAAGAAGGAGGAACATATCCCATGTTCCCTCCTTCCGCCATGGGATCATCCAGCGCTGTGAGTGATGCTGCCACGTAGCCTGGGATGGTGCAGGACCATACACCAGAGCCTACAATCCTCTTGTCTTCACACCCACCCTTCCATTCAGCTGCAAATTCTGGGCCAAATCCAACACACAGGTAAGCCAGTTTGAAAAAAAAAACCAGCACCAGTAAACGTGTGACAAGAGGTTCGTCCTCTCACCGACAGCTGTTGTCTTTGAGTGCTCACTAGTGCCTTTCTGCTCATGGGGCGGGCTGTGCTGCGGCACACACTCAGGTCTCCAGGAAATGCAGAGGGCTGGCCCTCGCTGTTATCCTCCCCGTAGCACCTATTCAGGCCTCAGCAATTTTTCAGAAGTTGGAGAGCTGGTGGGGAAGAGATGTTAAGCTGGCCTGCGTGCTGCCTGGCTTGGCTGACAGTCCCCAGTGTTATGCAGGACATGGACCTCTTTCACGTGAGTTTGCTCAGAAGAGGCAGCCCATGTGCGATGTGATGGGACCCACAGGTGTTTCAGAAATGTACTGCCCTGGGATTCCTCATTCTCCCCTTGGTGGTCAGTTTAAGTTATTAAAAGTCAGGCCTGCCAGCAGTGTTGGTTTCTTGTCAATGATTTTGGCCATCACCCACTGGAAATCTCTTTCCAAATTCCTACCCCAACCACAGACCTTCACAGGAGAGGAATAAATAACTGGATTGGTCAGAAATAGGAGACTGGGAAGTCAGCAGTGGAAATCCCCTTTTGGCAACTGCTCCATCTGTGGATAAATACTGAAAGGGAACTGTGCGAAGGGAACATCACTGCTGCCAGCACTGGCCTCCACCGGACACTCTGTACTGGACCATATTTCAAGGACAGCCATAAACACCATCCTTTTTCCAGCATGTCAGGTGCTTGGCAGGACTAGCGAGGCTTTACATCTAGGCAACATGGGAAGGATCAGCTGAGGAGATGGTCCTCTTCTCATTCCAAGATTACAGTCAGGCTTCCTGGGAAATGACCAGTCTCACAGCCCAAGCATTCACAATCCTGAGTTCTCCTAATCTTTTACAGTGCAAAGCCACACGGTCCATGATTTTATTTTTGCCATGAAGCACAATGGAAACACTTGCAAGAGCTGTTATGGTATCTCACCAGCAGTGAAGATAACTCCCTGCAGTATTTCCTCAGTGGCAGGAATGGACAGGTGGGCCAGTAACTTCATGTGCCATACCAGCTGTATCCTTGAAAGGACCTGACTTGCCTAAAAGTTTTGGATTTTGGTGGAAGCAACCTGCAGAAAATGCAGACAGACATCTGAAATCCCAGGAACCAAAGACAATTATTATGGATCACTGGACATTTCTCATTGCATGGAGTTCTTGAACTCAGCTCACAATAAGCTGTTCTGATAGCAAACATCTGACTGCAGTGAGGGTACAGCAGCGGCAAAAGCAAACAGCAGTGGGCTTTGGGTGTTAGCTACCTGCTTGATCTCAATTAGTCACCAAGGTATGGGGTGGGACTCCCAAGGTCTGGATTCTCTTTCTGCCTCTACCATTAACCTGATGAAACTCAGCCAGAGCCAGTGCAAGGTCCTGCCCCTGGGGAGGAACAACCCCCCGCACCAGCACAGGCCGGGGGCGCCCTGCTGGAGAGCGGCTCTGCTGAGAGGCCCTGGGGGTGCTGGGGGGCAGCGAGGTGACCCTGAGCCAGCACCGGGCCCTTGGGGCCAAGAAGGCCAACGGTGTCCTGGGCTGCATTAAAAGGAGTGTGGCCAGCAGGGCGAGAGAGGTTCTCCTCCCCCTCTACTCTGCCCTGGTGAGACCACATTTGGGGTGCTGTGTCCAGTTCTGGGCCCCCCAGTTTAAGAAGGACAGGGAACTGCTTGAGCAAGTCCAGCGGAGAGCTACCAAGGTGATCAGGGGACTGGAGCATCTCCCTTATGAGGAAAGGCTGAGAGACCTGGGTCTGTTCAGCCTGGAGAAGAGAAGGCTGAGGGGGGATTTCATAAATACCTATAAATATCTGAAGGGCGGGTGTCAGGACGATGGGGCCGGGCTCTTTTCAACAGTGCGCAATGACAGGCCAAGGGGCCACGGGCACAAGCTGGAACACGGGAAGTTCCCCCTGAACATGAGGACAAACCCCTTCCCTGTGCGGGTGCCAGAGCAGGGGCACAGGCTGCCCAGAGAGGCTGTGGGGTCCCTTCCCTGGAGACATTCACCCCCCACCTGGATGCGGCCCTGTGCCCCTGCTCTGGGGGTGCCTGCTCACGCAGGGGTGGGACGGGGTGAGCTCCAGAGGGCCCTGCCAACCCCCCCCCCCCCCCCCCCATTCTGTGATTCTGTGCTCTATAATCTGTGACAAGTCTTTTCATTTATCCATTTCTCAGTTTCCCTTTTTCTTCCCTAAGATGGTAAGCTTTTCTGGGCAGGCACCTAGATCTCATTTAGGGCCCAAAGGTGCTACTGAAATACAAAAATAGAGCAATACTGGAACTCCTTGTGGACCTTGTTCTTGCTCCATTTGCAGGCAGCCACACCTCATCATAACAGTGTGGATAAGGTTTGGATAATGTGACACATCTTACATACTTCCTTTTGAGCAGGGTGTTTAAGAGCCCCAGTATATGTATTTAATGAGATGCTAATATACACACACTTTATGGCTCTTGACAAAGGTGCCTGCGCTGACAGTCACAGGAGATATATTAGGTGCAAATCAAGGGAGGCAGGATTGAGACCTGGGTGCCCAAATTTGCCAGCAGTAGTCTCTGGGAAGCTCAGAATGTGCCTTTTGCATTTCCTAACTTTTTGAATGAGGAAAAGCTTCTTCAAGGCTGCCTCAGCTCCAGCCCCTGGAAGGAGATGGCCGTAAACACAAGTGATAAAACCAGCTGTGTTCTGGTGAGGGATAGCTGCTCCAGCAGATCGCCCGTCTTGTGCACACACCTTGCACTGTGGTCAGAATTACTTTTTGCCAAGCAGTAAACCAGGCAAAAGCTACACCCCTGGAGAGAAGCACATAGCTGACACCACTGAAGTGTGCTCCTAGTTTGTGCGAAATAGGTACTCTAGAGGGCACAGGCTGACTCTGTGCCACCACGGTCTCCTGGCACTATCAGAAGGCTTGGCTGTGTGTCACTTGCCCTATACTGTCAACAGTTCCTGGGAATTACTCTTTTGTCTGATAAAAAACTGTGCTTTTGAGGCAAAAGGATCAGTTTTATACCTGCTGGTCCCAAGAAGGCCTTAATGGCTGTGATGGAGAGCAAAATCACAACATGAATATGTTGCTGAGCCACAGAGCGCAAAGAGAATCAGCCTGGGTCAACGTGTTTCATGTTGCCATCTAACTCTTCAAGCCAGCAGCTGATTTCTTGGCTCTGAAAAGCTTTAAGGTTATTCAATATATAACTATCTCTTCAGGTTTGTTTTTCTAATGGCAAGTGACAATATGGTTTCAATTTCATCAGAAAAAGTGCTATTTATACAAGTGTTTGCAGCGGAGTTTTATGGTCTTTTCCCTGTTGGATCAGACCATCGCATTCTGCTGAAGTCCGTGCCGCGAGTGCCGCAGCCAATGCTGATGGGCAGCGAATGTACCTTACGTTCAGCGCATCGCTCTGCCTTTTCCTTCTTCATTACCACTGGGGGAAATAACTGGGGAAGTGCCAGGAAGACGCATAAGGCACGTTTCCAAGTGAGGACCTGGGATGTGGCCAGGTAGCTTTCAGCAAAGTGACAGGGAGCCAGTTTCCCACAAACCATTTCAGAACGCGCCCTTCATCTTCACAGTCCAGTTTCATCACAAATACCGAGGATCCATGCGCGCACACACCCACGCAGAGAACAAAGCAGAAGAACACATGGCAAAGCAATCAAATATAAAGTATGGGTGTTCTTGAATTTCATTTTGCCTCAGTGTTTTGGACTATTCCCTTCAGAGAATTCGTTTGGTTAAATGCATGCAGTTGTTGCGTTACTATCATGGACAGACTCAACCTGTGATCAACTCATTGGTCTCTGCCTCTTCTTTGTTTTTTTTCTCTTCCTTCTTTTTCTATTTTTAAAATTTGTTTTCTTTTTCTTTTTCTGCTAGTCATGAGGATGGGTTTTTATTTACCGACCAGCTTCTGAGATGGGAATTTGCATCACAGCTCATCAATTACTCCCATCACTTTTCCAGTCCCCTTATCAGCAAACAAAAACAAATCAGAGGAGTTAAGCACGGTGACAGAGCCACTGAATGTGCAAACACTAGTTTGGCTCTGGGAGTTGTATATGAGGCAATAACAGCTATTTTTCTCTAAATGGGAAACCCTTTCCTTCCACCAAAGCCATCCCCATATCAGTAGCACTCCTCTAGTGCCCAGGTAGCTATCTGCTTAGTGCAAATGCTCAGTCCCAAATCAATCAAAGACCATATTTCAAATTGAGATTGACAAATGCGTTACGAGGCACTCGTTTTGTTAGAAAATAGCTGCCAAAAAATAGATAAAAAATCCCCTTCACAGTCTGGTCATGAACAGTAATTTGCCCATCTCTTCTTCTCAGTGGAGTGTCAACATGAAGCTGCGCAGCGGAGCGTAAAACTGTGCTCTGAAATTCAGCAGGTTAGTTCCTTGGCACGCACTCCCAAGGAAATGGTGCTTTATAGCCTATCAGCATCTCCTCGTGAAAATATGAATATCACTTTCTCAGCTGGCCAGCTGAACAAAAACATGTTTTCAAATCACATTGAAGTGCTTATGATAACTTTTAATTTTCCCAACAAAAGATGCAAAAAAAGGTTCTTGTTGAATAAAGTTCATTTCTCTCTGAATTCTTCTTTAAAAATAATTTAATTAACTTAGGGACCAATAGCAATTTTAAAAAGTAAAAGCCTGTATTTTGGACTCCATCACTGCAAAATTTTAATCTTTCTCAAGATTTTCTTTCTCAAAATTTAGTTAATATTTAAATTTGTACAGAGTTTTGGTCATCACAAATGCACATTTTTCAGTGGAAATTGGTTTGCATTTTGATAGTCAAAATACCCTTTCATATAAAGTTTTTCTAATAGCTTTTTGCCAGTGGTTCCCTCAAATGAATCTGAGGAACCAGTTCAGTGAAGCCATCAAAGATGAATTTAACCATGACTTAAGCGTGACTCTACTCACAAATCCAACCCATTGCTGTGTCTAAATAAACAGAAAGCTCAGCAGCACAGCTTTGGTATTCACATTTCTCCGAGTCACAGCTCTCACTGAAATATATTACTCCCTATATAAACGACAACAGCTAGAATTTTTTAACCTCAGTTAAAATGCAAAAACAAAGCAGGAATCCCTTTTCCAGCCCTTACCCTGTTAGATTTATGATCAAAAATACGATGTGTCTCTCAACAGGGGGAGGTCACAGAATGGTCTGAGCTAATATCGGAGCCTGTGAAAAAATGCATTGTTGTTTGGTTAACCAGTGTCACACAATTAGGCAATGCTCAAAAATCAATTAGTCATACACTATAGCCAAAATGGCATGTTTTTCTAACTGTGGTATATTTTATTGCCTCTTGAAGACCTGATACTAGTTTTAACCAAGATGTTTTTAGGTCCTATGACTTTAAAATTATGCTTTCTTAGAAAAAAAAAAAAAAATCTTTCAAATCTGGAAATGATAGAGTTCCTACAACATCCAGAACAGCTTTAGAACAATTACTTTTGTCTGCCCCGGTCTGTATTTTCAAAAGCTTTTAGGTCAGTTTGTCTTTCTTCTTTTTCTTCTTCTTTTTTTTTTTTTTTAATTTAACTAAGATGCAGCTGTGAAAACTGGGTTCTTCTTTTGAACTCCTGTATTTACGTTTGCTTCTGGCAGCCCTGAGGAAATGTGATTGTTTTAAAGCTTGCTGCAGGGTTTAAAAGGTTTTAATATGGGAGGCCAGAAGTAACATGTTACACAGTCCAGAGGATTTAGAGGTCCATACTGCCTTAATCTGCGTCCGTGGTGATCAGGTGGAGCTGGGGCGTCATTGCAGCACGGGTATGTTGGTGATTTCTGGTGAAAAAGGCAGCTAATAAAAAGATTAATGAGTGAAAGGGTTCTGAGCTGAACCAGACTTTCCCCAAGGTCAGGACCATTGGTGCACAAGGCAATGCTTCTGATCGGTCTTGAAGGAGAGCATACAAGGTTTTTGTAGACGTAGCATTTATATCATCAGCCTACATTTTAAGATACATGGAAGCCTCGGCTGTTTTGGTCAGGATGTATCTGCTAACGCGCTGGTCAGCATAACGCACGAAAGGGATCTCCTGACACAGGTGATGCTTCCTGCGGAGCTGCTGTCGCCACAAGGCAAACTGGCATGAAAGTCAGCAGCCACCAGCCCCAGGTAAGCGTGTCCCTGGGTGGAAGCAGCAAGGGTCAGCACGCTGGCTGGTTTGCTCTGGGGACTGGAGCACTCTCATGTTTTGATGCGTGTCTCATGTGGAAGTGGACTTCTAACCTCAACTAAAAGTGAAACCCTCAATCCAAGAGCAAAACTAGTCTTAGTCCTAATCTCAATACTAATCAAAGAAAAATCAAAATTGAGTTTTAGTCTGCTAGTTAATGCAAATCAGCAACAATCCATTTAAACACTATCACCAGGCCAAAATGAACAGACTTTGCTGATGAACTAAAGGCCTTGGGCTTGCTCCAGAGAAATACTTAGGCACAGCTCTTAATAATATATGTGTAAGTAGTCCTACTAAAATCAGAGGGACTACTCATCTAGCAGGAATGTCCCTTTGGTATGCTGTTGGATCAAGATACCAAGTGATATATGGCTCATAATAGGTTATATATTCTAGCCAACACAGATGGTGTTACGGGCACACTCCTATTGTATTTTGATCGCCGAAGCTTTGATCCTACTTCAACTGTGGCTGGTAATCAGCATCTCTTGGCTCCAGACGTGCAGGTCCAGGGTGTGCTCTGCGGTGAGGGGGTGGGAAACGCTGCTGCAGAATCTACAGCTGCTGCCTCCAGGGGAGCCCCTGGGATGAATTTTCAAAAAGCTCTGGGCTGATAATACAAGTGAAGAAAGGCAGGACAATATTACAGACACCAACATCTTTTCTGTCCTGTTCAGTTAACTAAATGGCTTTCTGTGTCCAGATCAGCTTCCTCTTCTGGCTTGCTTTATTTCTTGTAGGAAGCGATTACATGCCAGGCTCTCTTTCGTCTTTCTTTCTGTATTTAACTTGAGGGTGCAAACAAAATCTGATGGCCAGGACATAAAAAGCCATTGTGTTGCATCTTGTATCAAGGCACTACTTACTAAATACGCTGGTTTTTGTGGTCCTAGTTACAAGTGGTCCCAAAAGTGTGGGAGTTCATGGTGAAGAGCCCTGTCCTACTTAATTCCAACATTTTCTCCTCAGATTCAAATACATGAGGTAGTGAGCAAGTGATATTAACCATGTCACCAATGAGGGTAAGTTGGACTGGCACTTAAATAAGATTTTTTTCTCTATGCTGTTGTAAATCAACTAGATGCAGTGGGCACTCCCGACCCTTACACCAGTGTAACTTCATCAGCTGTGTGAATTGTACAGACAGTTGTTACTCTGGGTGAAATATCCATGTAATAGGTTCCTTTTTTTTTTTTTTTAGGGTTCAAAGTGCTTCTCTCTCTACATTTTGGTGCTGGGAGCGGGAAAAGAGCCTGATTGTGTCAAGATCCATTTTAAGTCTCCTCAGGACAGTATGTGCCTGGCTCAGCTGGCCTGAGTGTCACGGAAGAGGAATGTGTGTGGGCCAGGGACTGCTCTCATCAGCAATATTTGCTGATCACTGCGGTGCTTACAGTGGCAGGAGATCACAGCACTGCTGCTTTTGGGGATATGTCAAGGAGCATTTGGGAGGTAACTGCCCAGAACGGCATGCTCTGGTGTGTGAAAGAGCTGGGGGTGGGGGGGGGGGAAGCTGAGTTACTACTGGCCCCCTTTAATAAAAGAAAAAGGAGATTTTGATAAGGAAAGTAGTCGCTGTCCAGGGAAGGAGGTGTAAGAAGCCATGGTCCTCTTTCTCCCACTATGCTGAGCCGACTATGCTGTGCCAAAGGGTATCACCCTGACACAGCGAGGGCTCGATCCGTCAGGGCTCTGGATGCATCATTTCAGAGGTCAGAATAAATTTTCTCTCTCCAGTGATGGTGAAGGGCTGAGCAAAATCTCTGTGACATTCCACAGCAAACGGAAGGAGCAATATCCTGCATTAAGTATCACCGAACTGAATCCACAGGAACCCTTAATACCGGAGAACCTGAGATATGAAATATCTTTTATTTTCAGAAAAGTTTTCTCTTAAAAGACCTATTTTTGTGTTGTTGTTTAAAATCTCCTAAATCTGAAAGGAAATAAGGATCACTTGAAAAGATGAGATGACACCCCCACAGCACAACTTCGCCATGTATCTTGGCCTCCCCATGAGGAGAGCTGCACACAGAGGGCAGCGATGAGGTGCACCACAGCCTGCACCTGGGAAGCGAAGTTCTGGCTCAGCCAGCCTCCTTGAAGTACTCATTTTCCTAGCAAATGGTGTCAGCGCAGAGGTCATGGGTATCCCAATCCTCCTCCAAGGGTGGAGTGACTAAACCTTTGCCTTCTAGGCAGTATGCAAGAGGCCTGTTTGATCTCTTGTTTGTACATGATTTCCACTCATCCCCTTCCAGAGGAACTTGCTGTCCTCCCGAAGAGAGCCCTCCCTCCCAGGACACAGCACAAACCCTTGCTGGGTGTTCCTCTGCACATATGTTTCTAGATAGCAAGTTTGCCAAAGAGAAGTGCATACTGCCTCCCCGCTACTCCTATGTATTATATTGGAGGGTTTAGACAGCTGCAAGGCAAGTTTCTGTCATTGGCAGAGCACAGAAGTCCCTATCGTGGATATATCACTTCTCTTCCCTTTAAAATATGCAAAACAGTCACCTTAAACTAGACATGAGCCAGAGCTGGATGCTTAAGATTCAGATTTTGGCTGTCCTCTGGAGTCTGGACCTTTGGTTCAGGCTTGTTTCATAGCAAGGTTTGACCTGGAGTCAGGACACCCAAGGAGTATTCATCCCAACCCTGGCCAAGCTTTGCTGGCTGTCTCTGTGTCAGTGGCTGGGAAAAGACTTGTGGGTCTCTTCCAAATCACTCACAGTTTTTCAGCACCTCCCTACTGGTTCTTGATATTCTTTTCCCTTTGTACGGTGAAAGATCTCCTGAGTCCTCAACAAGATGTTCAGAAGACCCTGGGGCATTATGCATTGCTCATTTCTTATTTCTCCTAATTTTTCCTTACCTCATCGTTAGCCTTCAGTGTTTTATTCACCACTTATCCTCAGTTTTGGGACATGTATTTTCGCCAGCTGATCTGGGACATAACAGAGAAATTGGACTTTCTTGACATTCTGCCTTAACTGTAGTTACTTAATTCCTTCTAGTGATTCTGATTGGACACGTGAGAGAGCTCCACATAATTTCCTTTCCTCCCGCAGTGTCTCCCCTTCAGACACCCAAAGGTGCCTGTCTTACCGCTCTGCAGATCATCTTTTCTCCCTTACATTTTGGCCAAGATAGAACACACAGTTCTTTTGATATAACGTCACATAAATCAGTCTCTCTAGCCACTCCATCATTTTGCTGTGCTTCTCTGAATTCCTTCCAATTTGTTCTCACTACTGTTACTGAGCTGTCCAGAACTGAATGCAGTATTAATATTCCACACACTGTATATAGTGCCTGTCAGGCAAAGATTAGGGGCTTTATGAAGATTGATTATCTAAACCTCCCAATACCACCAGTGATCATGGAGTCAGTGACTATTATTACCCCAAATTTGAAAAATTCCACTCATCTACTTATCAAGGTCAATTCATGTTTCTGATGGTTGAGTGAAATGTTAGCTTTTCTTATCCTCACTACAGTGAAGGGGAAGCCAGTAGACTTTGGCATTCAGCCACAAAAAGCCTCATATCATAATAGCATTACGGTATTTGCAGGCGCCTAATGGAGCTGCCAGCCCCAGGTTCAGCGTGTGCGCTGCCTGCTCACGGCACAGGAGGGCTCGGTGCTTCTCGAGTCAACCGCAAGCCGGCATGCTGGGAGAGGAGCGGTTCAGTGAGCAGAGGGGAAATGCCGATGGGAGAGATGGGTCTCAAACCCCTCTTCCTCTCTGGGGCTGGAATCTATGTCCACCCTTTACTCCCCCAAATGGAAATGGGACTGGGGGCAATGGAGCATTTCACACAACCCCTTTGAGCGCAATGATAATTTATTATTTTTTTTTTTGTCTGCATCAAGCGGCTTAAGACCGCTCCTCTGCCTTTCCAGGCCGGTGCTCAGGTCTAAGGAACCATAGTATTTCAGCGTCCAGGTCTTCGGTTTACAATGACTAAAGTTCTTTGTAAGGAATGGGTACAACGAAAACGTTTCAAAATTTAACATTAGAACAAATACCTTTGTCTAAAGCTTATTGTAATGAGATTAGTATTTTATGAACAGTTTTTTATAGTTACTACAAACAGGTAAAGAGGAGAGCTAGGCTTCAGGTTTTACTTATATGAAACCTTGAAACATGCCAGAAGCAAAGAGCCTAGACCTGCATGATGTATGTTGATTTCAAGGAAACATAGTTATGTTGTCTCCTTTCCCCACTGCCTCATGTTAGTCTTCTGAGGGATACGTCCCCTGGTCATACCATGGGCAGGGGCTCCCGTGATGGCCCACCCAGCCCTTTGTGCGGTGACACAGTGGTGCATCACGCAAGCTGTAGTCAGACTAGTCTTGGCCATAGAAAATGCTGGATATACGTCCCATCCCATACACCTTTATCTTCTGCACGAGATGCAGTAGAGATGGGATGCCATTTTCCAGTGTTCTGTTTTCACAAAAAAACCCACAACCCTGCCAACAAACAACCAAGCAAAACAATTTTGCATGGAGAATTTTAGCAAACACATGTGTATCTCCGCTTCTGCAGAAAGTGGAGTTAATATTTTAGTGAAATAAACCTGTCTTCACTGTAGGCTTGCTCGGATAAAACCATGACTCCATCACACACTCTGTACAGTTCCCCAGACATTTGCAGTAAGGGGTCAAAAGTGTCTAAAGTTTATTTGTTCCCTTGTCATTGGCAGATGAATGAGACTTTTCAGCTGTAGCTGTGCTTGGGAGTCTCTCCTGGTGTCCTGCCCACAGACTTAGGCACCATCATAAATTACTAGATAAAGATTGCCACAGAGTCTGCTGAGTTGGTGAATCCTAATGTGGGGTCAGACACGCTGATATACTTTAGCTTCACAAGTCTGACCCAGTGTTTGAGCTGATCGGAGTGTAGAAGGGGGAATGATCAGAAAAAAATGTAGATGATTTGCTGGAAATTAACAGAAAAAATGTAGATTTGCCATGACAATGTAAGTAGAAAGCAGCTTAACCAGTTCCTGACTTTCCTCAGCATCTTTGTAGATGATAGGTGAGAGTGATGAAAGAAAAAGTAGTGTGAAGTCAGTGTCTTGATCGCTAACATCCACCTGCTGATACTCAGGACAGTAACCTGTAATACTTAAATGCTACTAGGGGAGGAGGCTGTATTGACAGGGTGGCACTTGATTTGAGTTCAGGTGCTCATGGATTAAAATATCACCACACGTGCACTTTTCTGCCTCATTTCAAAAGGACACGCAAGTGTACCTGAAACCAGCCACTTGGAGCTTCCCTGTCTGAACTCACTGTGAGCTGTACAAGCACCTTCGTGGAGCAGATGGAGCAGTTTGTGTAACCACAGAAGCATGAAGCATGCTGATGGGTATCTGCATAAACTCAGGGTGGAGCCACTGATTGATGTGGTAGGAGGCTGCAAAGTAGGATGGTGGCTCAAAGTGCCTGCTCTGAGATTCTGGTTGTGCTGGAGGGTGATTCCTGCACTGGTGGAACAGGACCAGCCTGAAGCAAGTCCAAGTACAAAATCAAGCCTCTGTTCTGAGGGAAGTAATAAGTGATAAGGGTGAGATATGAGACTGAAATTAGGCTGTTAGCAGCACTCGAAGTCTTCTAGATTTAGTTCCTGGAGTTATCATAGGCCAGATGTTCATGCCATCAAGTTTCCTGAGGAAAATATATCTGTTCTACACACACTGATGAGGAAGCACCGCAGAATTGCCACAGAAAACCAATCCATATGCAGTGCTTTCCAATAGATTTTAAAGTTAATGGAAAGAGTCCAGTAGTTTAATTGTGCATAGTCCGTCACCCCTCTCTGAAAGGTTGCCTGGCTCTGCTAAGCTCATGAAGAGGACTAAACCAAATGCTTCTAAATTTGCAGCTCTTAATGTGGAGGAGGAAATTCCCAGTTAACCTCTAGTCTGTTTCCAGCTGTTGTTAATCACAATACTATCTCTAATTTGGTGATTTAATGACTTATTCAGAACATCTAGCAAGTTGTTATGCATATTGGAAGGTAACATTGGCTTTGTCCAGCCTGCGTAGGTTTTTTTAGCCATGAAGAGTGGTGCCAACTTACTTCAGACTCACAAATTGCAGAAAGAGAAATCGCTGACAGAGCTTCAGCATCAGTACGTTTCAGAAGAGATACTGACACTAACCTGACTTTTCCTGCACAGCTCTCACGCTGTGAGGGCGAAGTAACATATTCCCAAAGGAAAAGAGTTTGAAGAATACCCAAAGAAAGATTTGGGGCTTAATTTTTAAACAAATTGTCCCACAGTTACCTCAATGGCCATAATCTCCTGGCTTTTTTTCCAGAGGATTCAATATGTACACTCTCTGTACCAGCTAACGATTTTGGCGTTTTCACACGGTTTCTGCCAAAATGTAGCTGCCTGCCTGCATACGACATCTTGCAGGCAAAACAACATTTACATGTATTGGCCTTTAAGTATAAACTGGGATATTAAAGAGCGATAGTGGCTAGCAAAAGTATCAACAACATTATGAAGAGTTCTGCCTTCAGGATATTATTTCTGTACATAAAGCATTAGTGTTTGGAGGACTGTGCGATCCATGACTGAGAAACTCTCACCTCACTGCCTAGTTTTTGATGTCTCAATGAGGCATGAAGACAGCAAATCCCTTGTGGTTGGCAGGAGACATTGATTCATTTCATGGGTCTCAAGAGGGCAAAGACCAAACTTAATAACCTGAGAAGTGAACGTTTTGAGAAGTCTGATGTGGAGCCGGGCCTCCTATTTGAGCTCCTGACGCTTACTCAGCTGAAAGTTGTTCACTTTGTGGAAATTTCTGAGGAGGCCAAAAATAACAGTATTCTCTTCCTCTTTGGAAACCCTTATTCCTACCCCCTTCCTGTCCATTCAGGAGTTCACGATGCTAAATCAAGGGTCCTACCCAACCTCTGCTCCCTCCCTTTCCACCCTTGACTCCATGTGAGGGTGTCAGTAGAGGTGAAGCACAGGCACAGCGCTGGGGTAGTCTACTGCGTTCCATCATGGAAAAGGGTGATTCCATGAACAATGTACCCAAGTGCCCCGCTCCTTATTTAGCTCCTGTTCCTAGCACAGCCCACCAGCTCTCTCCTCCCCATGGTCAGTGGTACACAGTTTCTGGGGCGTTGAGAACTACTGTTCCTATCAGCTCATCCTCCTGTTTCCAGGAAAAGCAGTAGACAGAATCTAGGAGTAGAGTTTTCATGGTCATCTTCAATAAAGTATCCTGAAGTTTCGTTGGGAAAAAGCAATTATTTGCCAAAAAGGGAAACTGCAGGCAAGAATAGGGTATCTCAGGTTTCTAGCCTACCAAGAGGAATAAGAAAGAAACAAAACCACCAAGGAAAGCAGACATGCTAGAGAGATCTTTAATTAATCAAAGCTTTCTTCCCAAATTTCACCTGAGCTTCTCAGCCTGGGGTTTTCTCTCAACAAAGCACTTTAGAGGGCCCAGAGAAAGCTGGTAGGAAAAACACTAAAACCCAAGGAAGCGGATGGAATATGGGCCGTGTGAATCTGAGCTGTAACAGCTTAAGACAAGACTGTCAAAGTGAACAGAGATTTTCTGCTTGCAAAGCTCTGAAGGGTAGGTGTAAAAATCAGGAAATGGTCATTATTTGATGTCTAAACTTTCCCTTACTTCCCACCTCTATTTTTTTTTTTTTTTTTTTGGTGACCAGTTTATATTTGTCAAACTGGATCATCTTATTTTGATTTGCTACACACCGCTGTGGTGCAGGTAGGAATTTGGCAGATGCATAGAAAATGTAAGCACGCTATAAAAGAAACAAAGAGTATTATGATGAGAGGCTTTGAAAGGTGTTTAAGGTTGTGCTTATGGTGTTTCAATGAAATTTAAGGCAGCAGAGTGACTGACATTAAAGGGTTCAAAAAAATATAATGCCCTTCCCATGGGAAAAATGTAATTTCAGCACTAAGGACAAACAAACATTTGGGACAAGCAGTTGAAATAAAACTTAACTGAGTTTATTTTTTAAAGAAAATCAGGGGTTTAGAAATGCTGAAAAGCTGCCTTCCATTTTAGGTTTGACCTTATTCTTGGCATACCCTTTTCCCACAAGGGCCTGTGGTGCCCCACGGCCCATGGGGTCTCGCGGCTGCCCCTTGCCGCCCCTCGTCCTGGAGCACGGGCTGGGCCACGCGAGAGGCTGCCGGCCAGGGTTGCACGGCGTGTCCCTGCAAGGCTCCCACGGTGCAGTGTGGACACCGGTCAACTCCAAACGAACTGCTGTGGGCCTTCTGCACTTTGTTTTGTGTCTTCTCCGGAAAATTCCGCTGGAAATGATCCATTTCAATGGAAAATGTTTATAAACTTGAAATGGACCCATTTTTGATAAGAGAAAGTGTGGGGGTGGAGGGATGCTCTGCTCAAAATATTTCACTAACTTTACTTAACACAAGAATTACCCATCTAACTGATAGCCTAAAAACAATGGATTTACTCTATTTGTTGTCAATTGAATTCCAGGGAACTAAACCCACTAATGAATCAGGAATAAAACTCAGCCTGCTTTTATTTTTCATCCAAAACTAACAAGCAACCATCACTCTGAAAACAATGAGCTTTACCGCTGGGCAGCCTTAATTTTTCATTGTTTTGTTTCAAAACTGTGCTGCATTGGAAGGACTCAGCATAGCTTCTTAAATGCTTCAAGGTGATCAAAATGTTTCAGGTTGATCCGCGTTAATTCTTTCAGTATGTCCGGCTTTTGCTGAGAAATCCAGAAATGTTTTTGGGCCAAGCCACGTTAAGGCAGCTCTAATGATTACAATTTAATGAAATTTGTAATGTGCTTAAGAAAACAGAGCTTATCAACTTTAATGAGATTTTGCCTTCTCTGGACCAAAATATCTTAAGTCACACCTGGAAATAAGATTCCTAAATCTCTTGAATAATTCAGAAAATCTTACTTTTTTCTGCATATATTGCCCGTAAGGCTGATTGCAGACACCCTATTAGCAATGCAGAGCTGATCAGAGCAGGCGCAGCGGCAGCAGTGGCATATTAACTCCTCCCGAAAGACCAGAATACCAGTTCTGCTATTCCAGCTCCCATCAGGCCGCAGCACAGGGGTCGTATACTCGCCTGGCGACTGACCGAACACACGATGTGAAACGATCCATCCCTGCAGCTCTGACCTCACGGCACTGTGAGGGCCAGAAGGAGATGGAGTTCACTGAGATAGCGCTTCCAAGTTTATTCCAGATTTGGTGGAGCATGAGGTCTTCTGTTTAGCATTTTATTATCTGATCTGTTCTCTAACATACTGCATTAAATACAAACGCTCCTTGTCTGTTTCCAGACACACAAACGGTCCTATATTCCCTCCACCTTTGTACAATGCATTCCATCCACAAACATTGTTTTTCACTATCCCTGACGTCCTGTTTAGAATGAAGAATGACTCTCTGTTTGGCCTGGATGTGGTTATTTACAAGTGTTTGTAAAATGACTAGAACCAAGAAGGGAAGGGGAGAAAAAAGGCCAAAGGGACTGAAGGTGGGAAAGGACCATCAGCAACAGCTTGTTTTATTTAAAGTAAAAGTTCATTCTGGTGCTGTTTTAAAAACATAAAGCCATGTATTTTATTGCATGTGCTTGGGCCCAGCACAGGCTATTTTGGCCAGAGGGCTGCAGTGAAAGCTGGGGGTTTTTCCATTGATAATGTGCAGCATCTAATTGGCATATTGGCTGAGCGATGCTTGCAAGACCCAGCACGGCTGAGCTATCCAGGCACTGGCATTAACCTTTTGTGCTTCTTTTAGTGAAATCTGTAAACAACTGAATCTGTGCATGCACCAGCCCCTGCCGGTACCGTGCCGGAGGCTTTGCTTGGGACAGCGAGTCACGGGCATCAGCGGATTAACGACGCTGGCTCAGATGCTATTACCGAGGGGTGCCTGACACCTTCCCCCAGTGGGAGACCTCTTGCAGTGCTGCCCAGCTCACACCAGGTCTGGCACTTCACCTCCAGTCTGCAGGGGGAGGGAGCGGGCTGGCCGGGAGGCCACCCTGCACCCCCGCGCCAGGGCCAGCCCCAAGCCTTGCTGCCCGAACAAGAGGACCAAAGCCAGGCTGAAAGCCTGTGTCTTTCTTCCCTCGTCACTACCCCATTAACATCCTGAGCAAAAATCCCCTCTTGAAATACTTCATCCTTCAAACTTTCCCAGTTTCCTGCAGAAATGTGCACTTGCTTTTCGCTTTAGAAGGTGGTCTGAAAATAAACATAGCTTCTAGGTCCACTTAATCAAGAAGTCCACGGCATTTATTTATATATTCAATTTTGGGGCCAGACCAGTCATGAAATTTTCTGTTTTCTGTGGTTTTAGGGGCATTCCAATCTTTCTGTAACATTTTTGTTTGCTTAGTTCTCTGCTCTGTGTCTACTAATGCTCTTTCTTCAGACACCTCCCCATCTTTGGAGTCTCCCTTTCTAGGAAACAGTAGGTGTATTTACACAGGCTGGGCTTTTCCCATCGTCACCCCTTTGTACTCCTTGACCTCTTTGGGTGGTGGAGAAGGGAGGGAAGAGAGTCAAAGTGAGGGGTGAGGAAGAAAGAAAAGTCAAACCCTGCCTGCTCCAAACCTTAGCTCCAGATAAAGCTCAGGTTCCAGATGTGGGGCCAGAAGGGTGTGTGTCTCAGTCAAAAATTGTCACTAAACTGGTTTTTCCAACAAACAGATTCTCTTCTCAGTTTTCATCTGGCAAATTTAACTTTCCTAACATTTGATATCTTCAGACAGCTTCTGGTTTCGATAAGTCTCGGGAAGATTTTTCAGTTACGCACATCTGATCAGATCCAGCATTGCACGTACCCTACTCTGCCACTGGGCCTTGGACACCTTGCGTAAAACCACTCAACACATCCTAGGGTCCTTTCTAGTTTTCAGCTCATTGTAAGGTAGAATATTTTCTTTTTTCTGACAGGAGGAGGATACCAGAGCACAGTGACACTTGCCTTGTTTCTATAAGGTTTCTTCTAAACGGTCCAGAAAACACTGCTGTTCAAGATAGAGTCCTGCACGCTCACTCTCACTCTTGTCACCTTGCTGCCCCATCTTACTGCTGCCTAGAAATGTGTGTGTGTGGTATGTTTCATTGGTCCTGTTATTCCTTTGAGACAGAGGGTTCATGATCAAAGTCAGCAAGCAGGCTTTAATGAGGAAAGAATAGAACTAATGTTGCCATAGAAGGCTGTAGCTGTTCTTTAAGAAGGACAAACTGCGGAGTTTACTGAGCCATACCTGTTATAAACCTGCTGCAGTCTGACCGAGATGACTGCTGGTAGGCTTCCAGGTATTTATATTGGCCAAATACACTTAATTTGCAAGACAAAGCAAAGATGTTGAGTTTTGTGTGTGTGGTCTGATTGAGGAGCACTGTTTTCTGTGTAATTTAATTTGAAGAGAGGAAAAATATATTGTGGGCCAATTTATTTTATTTTATAATTTATTACTCAGTAAAGAAAAGAAATGCCTTCGGGGCCTCAATTAGCGTGTAGCAGTATCACTTGGAGACTGCAATGGGCAGGACGCAGAAGTAAAAGGTTTCCACTCTGGCAATTAGGAGAGGTTCCCATCAGGGAGGAACACCTGAGCTGGGGCTGGGGCTGGCCACCCCTGGAGGCACGCATGGGCTTGGTTTTCAGGTTTTATTTTGTGCTGTTTGGAGCGTCTTAGTTCAGGCTTGTTACATCGTGTGTTGAATCAACAAACCTTACTTGATAAGCAAGATGATTGATAGCGTTGACATCTTGTATGGGACAAATCCACTGGGTTCCGGCCACACTGTGGGTCTGTGCAGGATGTGCATCTCCTGTGCTGGGCAACGGCTGCCTTTAGCCAAAAAAAGAAAACTTGGATTGTTCACCTCCAGGTTAGTAGTTTCGGCAGACTAGGAAGCCTTCAAAAACAGGGGAAAACAGGTCACAGGACTGATGACATTACCAAGTCTAGCAATGATAACGTTTCCCTTGACTGGAGCTGATGTGCAGACACCACCAGTCCTGGTTTTGTTGCTACTTGACAATGAACTGGATTTTCAGTGAATCAATGTTTTGCTTCTGGTGCTAAGACTCCAAATTCCTTTATGGATGCTTCCTTTCCAAAGTTGCTCTCGGAGGTTTTGTGGTAACGTTTACTTATTGCACCATAGCCCCAGCGTGAATGCGCTGTGGGGACAGAAAGAACCGGGAATAAAGGCTGAGGGAGGCAAAGGAAACATCAGCTGAGTTCTTGGAGCTCTTGGAAGATTACAGCACACCCGGGAGACCTGGAGGCAGTGTGGCCACTCTCTGTCAGGCACCCACAGCCGGTCCCATCCCTTGGGTCTGCCACAGGCAGCTGCAGCTGGAGGCATCAAGCCACAGCTGGCAGTAAGGCTGGGATGGGGATTCTGCATTTATAAGTAAGCAGGGTGCTGCCGCGGCTGAGTCAGAAACAAGAAACCGAAACATTTATAGACACTCTGTACAAGAACCTGTAGATGCTTGCATAGAACATGGCATCCCAGTGTTAGCTCAGATACCACCCAAGACAAAGAGCTCGCTCAACATGCACATAAAATCATTCTTGCATTTGCAGTACAATAGCGTAGCCAAACCTAACATTCAGTGAAGCTGTTGGGCTCGCAGTGGGGACCTCAGTCCTTTTGGTGACTTTCCCAACAGACAGGGCGTACTGGGAGGGGGAGAGCAGCTTAGCACGATGGTGACCAAGCAGGGAGGACGCAATGGGCCTTGCTGGGACAGCTCTACTCTCAGTCCCTGCATGCGAAACTGCAGTTTCTGTTTCACTGCTTTACATGGTACTACTGGCTCTGGACAGCAAGTGCATGCTGCTTTCCTTCCCTGCTTTCAAGGGTGAAAAGCACCTTAGCGAAGCTGCAGTTGGCATTGAAGGGCTTCCTGCCCACGGGGGCCTGCTTCTCCTGGAATACTTCATTTGTAATGTGTGCTTGGGCTCGCTGGACTTGTCCACCTGCGAAGGGAAAGGGAATGCAAGTGATGCTGCAGTGACTACCCGTGCTTTTGGGTGCTGCTGGTGCCTGGGCTGCAGCCTCAGGAGTGCAGCTGGAGGGGAGCGGTGCTGCCGAGCCCCGCAGAGCGAAAGAGAGGGAGGGCGAAACGCCGCGAGCTGGAATCTGGCCACGGTGCTATGCCGAGCATTTCTGCACTTGCAGAAGTTGCCATGGTATTTTAATAACTGTGGGAGATTTAACGGCCCATCTGGAAGACGACAGCACTGGTATAGCTGGGTTCACGCCACGTGCATCATTGCCTATGAGCTTCTGCTGAGGCAGATTTCTTTTAGAAGCCAAAGGGAACTGATTTTGTGCCTCCTTTTATACCAGCATGTTCAAATGTGTTGGCAGGTCCGTCCTTCTGTGTTCCCTGGTTACAAACGTACCGTGTCTCCAGCTTGCCATATTCATCATTTACAGCAGGGGACCAGGGCAGATGTAGAGAAAAAGTGAATTGTGTTCACCTGCAGGACATGGACAAGTCCTTCTCTGCCCTTCTCCTGTGCCTATCGTTCAGCTCAGAAGGAGCCAGAAGCATTGACTTCCATTCACCAGAAGCAGCTACTCTGTTCAACTTTTTGGGCACAGTGGCACAGAAAATGTGGCTGTTCCCACTCGTCAGTGGCCTTTGCAATTGCACACAGGAAGTCTTCAGAAAGATCCGTCCCAGTCCCTAAAGACCAGTTGATGCCTCTTGGTGAGTGTGGTTTCTCTGATTTATTTCAAAACTTCTCCACTTCAGGCTGGTACAGACTGTACTGAAGAATCCAGTTTCAAAATGCTGCCCTTGCAACTGTTATACAGTTGTTTTCTAGTCCTTTCCTCTAATTCTTCTTGCCTTTTGATAGGGATTATCAAGAGACTCAGGAAATAATAAATAGAAATGCTGTTTAAGTTTATCTTAGGAGAATATGGGATGTTGGCTCAAGGAACTTTGCTGATTATCTTGGCTAGCCTTGGACATTTCCTTTGGCATATAATTGCTTTAAGAAACATGTTCACACTGAGCCAACTTCTAATACTGTAGATTGAACTACTTAATTTCAGATACATGGCCAAGTTCTGCCCCCTGCCTTACTGGGATTGCCCCAGCAGAAGAAAAGCATAATTTGTCCCACAGCTCAGGTATTTGATTTCTTCATTATAACTTACATGTTGCTTTCAAGATATTTGTGTCTTGGATGAAATTTTAAACTTATGGGAGAGGTATTTAATAGGAGGGAGAGGGAGAAAAGGAAACTATACAATATATTTAATAAATATGTGACATCTAATTTAAAAATCTGTTGTTTTCTTTCAACAAAAGGGGAAGAAAGCAATGCAGCTGTAGTCCCTCTTTCCCTGGATACTGGCCCAAGTCCTGCTTCCACTGAAATTTATAGGGAGATGTAATTAATTAACTTCAAATACCAGATTAGCTCATTGATTCAGTATATCTCCATTCTGATGTGGATGTAAAAAAGCCTTTGATTAATGATCACAACCTTGCCCAGGTATTTGAGGACTTTTACTTACTAGCAACAGCTTTTTCTGGGATTCTGTATCATCAGCACACAAAGTGACTTCAAAGTCAGTGTCTGGTGTTCGTTACTGATGCTGCAGATGAAGCCAACAGGCTGCAGCCTTGGCCCTGTTATGTCACTTGCAGTTTAATCACTGACTTCAGCAGCAGCACCCAGATTTCATTCCGGTACTTCTCTTGATAAACTTCTTTGATAAACAGAACAAAAAAACCTACATGACCAAAGGCTACTGCCTGCTCTGAAGAGCTTGTGAAGTTAGCCAGAAGGCAGTGCCTTGTCTTACACATCAATCCAAAGCCCAGAGCTTGAGGAAAGGAGCAGGTGAGGGAGGGCAGATGTGGCTGCAGAAGGCTGTCACCATGTGTAAGCTATCGCTGCCACTCTCCAGACTTTGGGCAGTAGGTCACAGCAGTTTGCTGTCTTTCAAATAAAGCTTATCTTAGGATGTTCCTACAGTTTGAGACCCACCAATGGATCCCTTCCTGCAGTACTGTGTCCAGCTCTGGAGCCCTCAACAGAGAAAGGACATGGACCTGTTGGAGCGGGTCCAGAGGAGACCACAAAAATGATCTGAGGACTGAAGCACCTCTCTTATGAAGAAAAGCTGAGAGAGTTGGGGTTGTTCAGCCTGGAGAAGAGAATGCTGCAGGGAAAGTATAGGAAAGATGGGGGGCAATCTCTTTAGCAAGGCCTGTTGTGACAGGACAAGAGGTGATGGTTTTAAACTAAAGGAGGGGAGATTTAGACTGGGTATAAGGAAAAAAGTTTTTACAGTGAGGGTGGTAAAACCCTGGCACAGGTTGCCCCGAGAGGCTGTGGATGCCCTATCCCTGGAAACATTCAAGGTCAGGCTGGACGGGGCTCTGAGCGACCTGATCTGGTTGAAGATGTCCCTGCTCACCGCAGGGGGGTTGGACTGGATGGGCTCTAAAGGTCCCTTCCAACCTAAAATATTATATGATTCTATGATCCTATCCCATTGCAGTGGGACAGGTTTGGAGTTTGTTGTATAAAGCTGTAAATACAGCACTTCTACAGCTAAATTTATAGGTGGTTGCAGCTGCAGTTCAATTCTTCCAAATCACACTTCCAAGATGAGGACATGATCTAGCCCTAAGACCAGAAACACAACTACTGCCACCTATTAACAGGCAAAGCAAAACAGAGTCCTCTCCAGCCTAGTCACTCACAACGGCTGAGCTAGGACTGCCCACAGAGGCCCTGGCTTTGCTTTCTGCACAGAATGATTCTGCCCATTTGCTGATGAGCCATTTTAATGGTGGTAAGCCTGTATTATGCAACTGGATCTCACCCTATCACAGAGTGAGAAGTCCCCCTGCAGCTGCACACAAGAGAATATCCAGCAGCAGGTCGGAGCCTCTTCTGAGGCCAGTTACAGAGACTTCCCTGCTTTGTGCTCTTCACGAGTGAGGTGTTAAGATTTTCTCCAGTGGCAAAACAGGTCTGAGAAGCTCCTGACTCTGGCAGGTCTGCTTCACTCCCCTGCCATTGCATGTGGGCAGCTCCTGGTGGAAACTCTCTGCAGCCTAGATAACAGTTGATTTGGTTTGGCAATATGGGTCATTTCACTGATACAAGCTATGAGGTGGCCCTGCCTGAGCACTCCTGAGAAAGACCAGTCACAGGCAAGGCTCAGGACCTCTTACACCAGTTTTGATATTGAAGATGGAGCTACCTCCTTAGGTTTTGCATTCATACCATCAGGAAGGCAGACCTCATGTGCAGCAGATGCGGTTCAGTAAAGTGACGCAGCTTTGGCCGTCAGTAGCTCAGGCATGTACAAAAACCTTAGGGTGGGTTCCCTGTTGAGCCTACTTTCATGCACAGAATAAAATTAGTGGGTCACGTTCCTGGCTTGTTTTGGGCACAGTGATGGTTTTAATGGGATTTCTACTGATTAAAACAAATGAATTTCCACTGCCACCAGGGGAGTTCAGATGTGCTTTTCCAGGCTGGTGGGAACATGTCAGGGAGCAGTGCACAGGGTATCTTACATATTGATGTTGGTAAAGCTCCCTTTCAAATGTGCTCGGTGGTCCTTATGCCCTACCCACTTCAAATAGTATAAACTGGGAGAGGTCCTAGGGAGGAAACGATATGGGTTTCCTATGGGAAACCTATGGGAGGAAACCATAGAGTGTTTCTGTAGAACAGAGGAGAAGAGAGGTCTCTGCTTAAATTCCCCTTTAAATATTGCATCAGGATTCCAGTGCAATATGGTACAGAGAACGGGCACTTCATTAGGAAGCCCTTTATTTGGCTAATTGCATCTCTGAAATAATAAATTCCTTATGTGAAAAACCATAGCCTGATTCACTGTCAAGCTTGTGGAACAGGTTACCCTTCTGGGTCCAAATGAAACAGCTTAATAGGCTGTTACAGACAGACCTGTGCAAGTAGGTGGATTTTTCAGCCGAAGCTGCAGTGCTGGGAAGGCAACGATGCAGTCCCAACGGCACTTTGCAAAATGAGGGCTATCGCATAACTCCAGGCCTGAGTTTCCTTGCAGGGACACTGGTTTTGCTCTGCAATTGCTCCATTCACTTCCACGGAGCTTTTATGCAAACCAAATTCTAGGGCTCAACATTGCTGTCAGGTGTCCTGGCTGCTATTAGGAAGGAGCTGTGTAATTGTCTGTTGGGCGTAAATCAGCATAGCGTCGTGAGAGCAGTCTCATGAGCAAAATGAGAAGTCTGTTTATGTTGCCACGTTCTGGCCTATGGTGATCAATTCCCCCACTTCAAAGCCTGACAGCAGGAAAGAGTTTCAGAAAGCTGCTGGCAAAGTTCAGGGACTCCAGCAAGCCTTCAAGGTGAGAGCCTGATTTCGTGGACACGCTTTGGGGAACATTTGTGGGAACGATTATTCTGAATTTTGGAGCAAACCCCATGGTCAAACCCATTCAGAAACTGTTTCCATCTTCCAGTCCCCTTGCAGGCCCCCACCAATCACTTAGATCTATTTCATTTTTAAGGATGATTCAATTTTTAAAATAAAACCTAGCAAGTGAGCAGCTTCCAGCACGTGTCAGGAAGAGATAAGTCACCCAAAGCTATGATGGCCCACCAGGGTGCCTTAAGTGGAGTTAAACTCCTGTCCACACAGCCCTTATTAGGACCTTTCTCTCCCTCTCCTTCTCTCTCTCACTTCCTTTTGGCATTTGCTCTGTAAACTGAACAGCACCTGAGCCGGCATCTTGAACCTCACCGGTCTTTGTGGAGTTCAAATGGAGTTCAAATGTTCTAATTAAAATGTGCCCTTCCTCTCTATCATTAGATAGCTGCAAACAGATGATTGGAGCTTCCTGTCTGGGAAAGGTTGGTCAATGGCCTTATCCAAGGGGTGAAACATCTCTACTGGGAAACAAATCTTGACTGAAGTGGTCTGTGTAAGGACATCTATTAAGCCAGAGCAGTGGCAGCTGCGTTAAGGCTTTAACTCTTCTCATCTTGGTCTTCTGGGAAAGGATTTTGTCCTCCAAAGCTGGTATGTGGGTCTCTGACTCCCTGTTCAGACCTAATGTGTGTGACTGGCTCTGTGCCTCCAAGCACCCAGGATGGTGAGCACACATTAAGTGCTTCTTGTCTTTTCTTGGATTTGCTCTGCCCATTGGAATAGTGCTGGGAACTGAAGGCAAAGAAGGAGGAAGAGGAGCTTTGTGAACAACTGACTTTCTGCTACAGCTGCTACAATAAAGAACTGGGGTCATCCCAAAACTAAAAATACGCATTCTTTTCAGAAATGTGATGACCCCAGCCATACTGCATTTCTCTGCCAGAAGCAATAATTCATTAAATTTTTGGCACTTTTCTTTCTTTTAAAAAATGAAACACCAGTCTCTGTGGTCCCAAGTTTGCTTTAGAATGGGGATTGAAAAATCTCGTCCCTTGAAAAACAAAAGCCAAATATTATGAAACCTCAGCTCATTTTTTAAAGCCAAAACTCAATACAGTTCTGCCACTAGCAGCGCTTGCTCTGGTACAACATTTTTCAGAAAGCAACAGTTACAGCTGAGTCCACTTCAGACTGAGCTCGTGCTGTTTGTATTTCCTCACTGCTTCCTTTTTTAGAGGAGGGATGAATACAAACCTGGCCTGTAGATGGGCAAATTCTAGCCCAAGCCCTTCTCGAACTTTAAACTAGAAAAGAAAGAGATCTAGTGTCAGTAGAAAGCACAGAGGAACTGTTTTCCATCAGACTCCAGAGGTGTTTGAATAGCTCTAATCTCAGGCCTGAATCTCCTGTTTGCCCCTTAAACCATGCAACACAGTTCCCATCATGGCTAATATACCGAGCCTGATCAGAGGTCTCAAGCTCCAAGCCTGTGCTGGCTTACAAGCCTGTAGGAAGAAATGCATCTTCATCAGCTACAGCTGTAATGGGTCCATTGCCACTTCTGAATGAGGGAAAGGGCAATCCTGCAGGGTGCTCAGCAGCAAACCACTGAGGATCTCCCCTTCCCTAGGGATTACTCTACCTGTTGCAGAATCTGATTCATTCCTCCCCTGCCAGCTTCCATGCTTAGACATTTGCTGAGGCCGTGGCTCCCTGAGCAGCCCATGCTGGCAGAAGCTGGGGCTGATGCTGAAAGCAACAGCCTGGCTCCTTTCTGCCCCTCAGCTCCTTCTTCCTTTCTTAGGCCAACACAAGAGGTGAAACAACAAAAACAAAACCATCAAATCACTGTTGCTTTCCTAATCCAGAGCACGGCAGACTGGCTGCGTTTCCTTTGAGAGTCGGGGTGCCTGAAAGGGCTGTGGAAGAACAGTCTCCTGTGAAGGTTTCCCTTCCCGTTGCTGATGTAACCCATCACTAAAGAACCAGAGGCTCATTTGCCTGCAAATATTTTTATTTCAGTAGTAACATTGTTGAAGCCGTGGTGAAAGGATATAGACCAGTCAGGGTTTGTAGAGAGAGATAACATCTTTTATTAGAGTAGCTAATACTGTTGGAAAAACCAGACACACTTTTGGAAGCAATATTATCCTTTATTATCTCACTGTTCCCCCTCCCCTGTGACCCCCTACCATCCTTCATCTGAAACAATAAATACTTATAAAGTGGAAGGAAACCTGACCCTCTGGGGCAGGTAAGAGACAAAGGCTTGTGTCTGACTCCTGATCCCCATACCTCTCCCACTGGTATTGGTGAGAAATCTCCCAATGCTCAAGGGCGTTGCGTGGCCCCTGCCTGCCCTGCTTCTCTGTGCCAGAAACAACAACAATGAGAAAACCCTCTCACGGTGGCGTCGGTAATGAGCATTTCTGATTAGGGTCCCTAGCCTGGCCCCTCAGTGTCCCTCCGTCAGCACCTCGTGGGGCAGTGAGAGCCCATCGGCGGTTGGAAGTTTTAGGCTTGTAATGTGCTTAGCATGCAGCGAAGGGATGTTAGGTTAGATATCAGGAAAATCTTTCTGGGGCATGGATACTGTCTGGGGTCATTGGAAAATCTCCTTTGTCCGAGAGCCTCAAGAGGTTAGGGGGACGTTTGTCAAAAATTACTTCACCTAAAAATACCTTACGCTGCCTGGGGACAGGAAGATGGACCAAGTCAAGGCGGCGTCAGCTCCTTTTCTGGGAGCCCGCTTTCATTTCAGGGCTCTCCATTTCCCTGCCACATCTTTGCAGGCCAGTCTCGGCTCCGCGGCCTTGCTCTGCCCATCTGGCACAGGGACCAAGGAGCTGATTAGAGCGCTCTGTGAATTTGGGGCTGCATGCTTTCTGCTTGGCTGTCCTGTAGGTGAAACATCTACTGAGCAGAGCAGCCACCTGAAATCCAACAAGAGCGTTTTGTCAGCCTTCCTATGACTGTCACCCCAGCGAGGCATCTCTAGCTCCAGGCAATGTAGCCACCAAGCCCTCTGCCAGATGAAGAGAGGAGCAGAATGTTTGTCCACAGACCACCGTCCCCTCACCCTTGATGAGTTGCCAGCAGCCTTTCAGGAGCAGGTCCCAGCGCAATGCCTTGTCAGAGGCAGCAATAGGGAGAGGAGGGAGGAGAGGATCGTTATGTGGGTTTTGATAACACTTTTCCACATCACCAGAAGAGTATAATAGAGACCAAGCCTCGAGTAATTTGCTTAGATTAGAAATTGCACCCATAGGGGATGGTGCAGAGTCTGGGGTGACGGTTGGACATTGATGGGAATGCACGTGGTTTAAATTAAATCAATACAAGGATTTTGAGAGGGGGGGAAGACCTTTGTCTCATGCTGATAGGGACAGAGGGGCTGCCAAACTTATTCAGGGCCTATTTCAGCTGCCTGAATGGCCATGTGCCATGTTATCTCAATGTTATTTCATACCACAGTAATCACTTCCATGCTCTGACTGTTGCCCAGGGCAGAAATTACCCCGGAACTCTGGTCAAATCAGGGAATATTGCCCCATTTCAGGACCCAGGGACAGTAGATATACATAAGGACAGACATCCAGCTTTTGTTTGTAATTTAAGACAGTCATCATTAGAAGGTTTTCCTTTTTTAGAAAATATCTTTCTGGTTGGTTCAAAGAAAGGAGGGAGGGAAGGAAGAAGGGAGAGAGTGGCAGAGGGGTTGTGAAAACATGTCAATTTAAACAGAAACTTGTTTTCAGTAGTGTCAGAGTTTCTTTTTAGCTCTTGTTCTGATTCATATCAGCTTTTTGATTATGTTACAAATCTAGATTAATTTCATATTGGTGTCTTAGGTTATGTTGGTGTTATTTAAGCTCTACAATGTTTTACAAAAAAAAGTAGCTACCTGCCCTCTCTTGAGATGTTATTGTTACCCTGAGTTCTTTCAGTCACTGGTTTTCATTCCTTTCAGGTTAACTAAAATGCCCAGCTTTCTAGGGTAATGAGTGTAGAACAGCTTGTTTCCCTGCCAGTTGGCACTCTTCACACTGTAAAACTCAGGTCCTATCTGGTCCTTCACTTGTAAAGTTTCATAGCACACTGCCTCAAGAAGATGGGTTTCACTAGAGCCTGTCGTCTTGTCCTGCAGGTCCCTGGGGCTGAGCAGATGTTGTTTGTGAAAGGATTTTGAAAGGCTTTTGAGTAAGAGGCTAATCCACAAGATAAAAGTAAAGAAATAAAAAGGGGCAAATTCAAAATGGATCAGAGGAAACACTTTTCTAGCCAATGTGTGATCAAGCTACTAGACCTATTTCCCATAATATTGTTAGAAAAAAAGATAATAAATTTGGCAAGATCCTAAAAGGAATGGATTTCTCTACAGATAGAAGCATATCCAAAGTTGTAAAAAATGAACGGTAAATTCATTTTAAAGGTTTTAAAAACTTTTGCTTTCAGGGTTGAGACTAATCTTTAACAGGATATGTAAGGAGCCCTTCTCGAGAGGAGATCATTTCATTATCTCCCGCTTTGGAGGGTATCTTTCCCAAAAGCACTGGTGCCTGCCAGCTATTGTCAGAAAATGAGAAGCCACACTACATGAACTTTCTGCTTCAGTGCTGTCTTGTTCATACTCTCTGAAACTGAGCAGAAATTGAGATAAAATATTTAGCAGTATTTAAAAAGGGGTAAATAAATCTGTAGATAACAAAAATATCCTGAACCTCTTTGAAGGGGAAGTCAAGACCTCTCTTTTCAGGGCTGTGATTCTGCACTAGATAAAGCAAGACCTTTATATATATACACATCTTCGTTCAGCAGAAGACTCACTAAGAGGCTCAGAGGCGGTCTGTATTTCTGCAGAGCCCAGTGGCAGTCTATCTTCCCAGCATATAAGCAGAGCAATTGCAAGATTAGGATGTGACTGGCTGAAGGGGGGTCTTATTATTTGCATGACGTACCCCAAACATCAGAGAACCTAAAGGAAAGACTAATTTCTTTCCATGGGCTTTGGCCCCATAAAAACCTGTGATCAAAATGACCCACAGGGTGTCTCAGCTTATTCTCCCTGTTAATGCTGTAAGTCCTCTCTCACAGAGCTGATAGGCCTTATATTATTTTACATTATCTCTGATGTCATCTGGCTGGTCTAATTGGAGCTGACTGGGTCTCTGATCTATTGAGACTACACATTTCTGTCTTCACACCTCTCTTGGCCACAGTAGCTGCTAAAAAGAACCCTAGGGACAACTGACATTCTTGACTGCCAGCCCAAGCTTGTCAGCTGGAAGGAAGAGTATTTCCCAAATGACATCCCCTCCCCCACGGAGCTTTTGGCAATCACAGCGCTGCCACCTCCAGTCGAGAACATCTGGCCATCAGATCAGACAGCGGCAGAGCTCTCTGTGACCTCTCTGATCCTGGATGCCCCATCCCTACCCCTAAAAGGGGGCCTTGCCATTATCTGCCAAAGTGGCTGGTGGCCTCAGGGCACGTTCCCATGGCCATTCCCCCACCTGGTGCTGGCTGGCCTCGGGCTGGCAGCCCTGGCTGCGAGGTCAGGGGCTGAGAGGGGCACGGAGCCACCCAGCAGGCATCATCCCCTCCAGAAGGCTCCGGGGTCCCCTCCCTGCGTGTCGGTGGAAGCAGCACCCAAGCGCCCATGCTGCTGGCTGCCCTGTGCTGCAGCCAGGCTGTCCCCACGGCTCTCGTCCTGGCTGGAGAATCGGCAGCCACTTAGCACATTGTACTGGAAAGGTGACGCTGGGTCAAACTCTGCTGTTGGGTGGTGTTGGCAAAAAGCCAGGGCAGCGGCACTCAAGTCACAGCAGTCTGTTCCTGTGTGATGGGGAAGTAGGGTTTGTTCACCTGGACTCGTGTCCTTATCATGGAGGAATTTCTAGGATTGCATCCCCGCCCCAGAATACAAGAGACAAGGGAATTAATGTCCCTTTCCAGGTGGCTAACAGAAAGCAAAAATCCCTACTATATCTTAGCTTTCAGCCAAGCTCCATTTAAGCAATTATGCATCAGCAAAAAAAAGTGTGCTTAGAGTCCTAGCCACAAAGTTTCCCCCAGAGCCCTTTCCATTGCGTGCGGGGGGCTCTGCACCTCCCCCTTCTCTTTGCCTTCATTAAAATTGAAGTCCATCTGCTCTGCCCAGCCTGCTGCAGCTCAGGGAATCTAGCATCACTCCTGTCTCAGCTAGAGATGAGCCTGAGCTGCACATTTTTGGATGGAAATGCCTGTGTTTGTTTCCCAGTTGTAGATTTATGGGAGGAGGGGGAGGAGTCTTCTCAACTTTGCCCCAGTTCCTTAAAAACAAAAAGCCAGTAAGGAAAGATGGCTGTGGCTGTGGATTGGGCCCCATCCCTGCCCCCCACGGCAACGGGCTGCTGTGTCATTCCCGGGGAGTTATGGCATCACTGCTGCGATGGGTAAATGGAGAAGCGAGGGTTCCCCCCTGGAAGGGCAGCTCGTGGTGAAGGCATCAGCTCGCCGCCGCTGCAGGGTGGTCTCTCTGCTGCCTGTCCTGCCTGCACTGCTCAGGGCATGAAGAGACCAGGAGACAGGCAGCTGCCCTTGGCAGACAGCCAGAAAAAGCCAGGTGAGGATGGATGGATGGATGGATGGATGGATGGATGGATGGATGGATGGATGGATGGATGGATGGATGGATGGATGACCTGAGCTCCCAGCGCAAGGGCTGGAGGTAGGCCAGGGGGTCAGTGCCCTCCTAGTTCCACCAAAGACTGTGTGCCTGGGGCACAGTGACCCCCTCAAACCTCTGTTTCAGGGAGTCCACCTTCTTCCCACTCTGCTAGAGCCTGCCCTTCAGAAGGGGGAAAGCAATCCAAAGCGGGAATGAGTCCGAGAAATTGCTGTGAAGCAGCTGTCTGGGAATCATTATGAGACCACTCTCAATCTTCCCAGAGCAGCTGAAAGCTTTACTGCCAACAGCACTTGGCTGCCAGTCTCCCATTGCTGTAGAAATGATGATAATGGTCTTCGCTGCTACTTCTCCACATGTTCTCCTCCTCTCTGTGGGGGTGGGCTCTCCTTGGCAACCACAGAGCACTTGTCATATGTAAGGAGTTGTTGGCGGTGAGGGCTGGGGCTGAACAGAAGGGGGAGAGGGGGTAAGGTCCCTCCTTAAGCTAATAACCACCAGTGATGGGCCCCTGCTGTGGCATTTTGTGCTCATTACATAGCTACTCCGGGTGCGTTTAATAGGCAGCAGTTGCCTATTAACAAGCGCTGAGCTTTGATAGGGAGTGAAGGGTCAGAAGCATCCAGTGCTTATAGGAAAAAAGCAATAACCCTCTTTCCTTGCAGTAGCACTGACCAGAGTCTGTTGACTCAGTCTCTGGTACAAAAGTCTAAGAGGCAGATGCCCTCTACCATGGTCCGTGGTACTTATCTTTGCAAGTAGCACATTCCTACAACCCTCTGGTTACTTTCTCAAGGCCCGTCTCAACTTTATGCAAAGGGTCCCTGCTCCTGGACTTAAATCCAGCACTCCTCACTTTGTTATTCTTTTGGTGGTACTTAGCTGAGGCTCAAGGATTTACTCTGCAGCGCCTCCAAAAAGCCCTTTCTACATGGTACCCTGCTGACAAAGGGCTGTCTGCTCAGCACTCTGAGATATTCCCAACAGCACACTGAGCAATAGTAACACAAACCCACCAAGTAAAGCCTTTGTGGCCACGGAAACATTCCTTACTGCAAGACAATAAAGCAGAGCTCCTTGCCCTGCAGCACCTCTTTCTCTGAGCGCATGTGGAGTTACAGAGACCCACCAAGCTTCCTAGAGGTGAATTTCTCCCTGCAGCAGTAGTGTGTCAACTCTTGCCTGATGTATGAGAACTGACAGCTTTTCCACCTATAGGGTTTCTGGCTGTAGTGCTTATATTTCAGATGTGAAACTTAACAAATAATAGCAACAAATAATCAAATTTGCAGAGATTTGTGGACATGTTTAGACTGTGCCCCAGCCCACATGCCTGGCAGACCTAGCCCGGTCCAGATGAACCCAGAGTTCACAGATGACACCTCCGAAGACGACTTTTTTGTGTCTGGAGAAGGTATAGAGACACAAGCATCTTCCTTTGCAAAGGATAGGGAGCTATTCTGACTCCCAGATACAAACTCAAGATATGGATGTTCCAAGTTTGCCATTTTCTTGGATGAAAACACCCCAGGCTTCTCCAGAAGCTTTCGATGCTCATACACAGGTCTGTTGAGCACATGTGATAGCTCTAACATCAGCCCTACTGAATATATAGAAAATTAGTATCAGAGCTACTGAGCAGAAACCTAGTAGGTCCAGTTGTCTCACTGGCAAATAGCAACACAAGAGTAAACCAGTGAGCCCTGAAATCTCTTTCCACAGTAGCCCTCTCCCTGGTTCACCGGTGGGGTGTTCTGCGTGGATTTTCCTCTGTCAGCCACCCAGGCTTGAACAGTGGGCCCCTGGCTCCCTGTGGGACGCAGGATTGTTGGATTTCAGTAGACTCTGGCATGAGTAAAAGGCAAGTGATCCCTCCTTTGACTTACTCAGAAATGAGAAGCAGGCACAAGCACGCCTGTACTAGCCAAGAAACATTTCTCTGTAAATCTCCCTGTGCCTTTTTGGTGGGATTAGTAATAGCAGAGAAAACTGTTTTGCAAGACAAACGCTCATGTACTCGTTTTGGCTGCTTTCAAGCAGTGGAAACATGCAGGCAGCTTCATTACCCACAGAGAAAAGCAAACTCAATGCAATTACTGGACTTTTTTCAGATCAAAATGGTTCAGTGCAGCAAACAGATAAACCCCTGTGCCAAAGCATTTCCTAAAGAAAGCTTTATTATAGCAAGACACCGCTCTCAGAGGCCTTTCATGTTCTTTGTATTACAAAGTCATGGGCTAAGTTGTCCAAAATGACTTGCACTCTAGAACTGTGCTGCTTTTCTTCTGTTGTTTTGTTATAAAACCTTGAGTTTCCTAAACCTCCTTCATAAAAGGTCTCAAGGGCTTGACTGGAGAAGATGAGAGAACCCAGCCAAGTGCAGCATTCCAGGACCAGCTCTCCCTTCACACAGGGAAAGGCTTAGAAACTGAGGTTAAACGTCTGGCTTAAGACAACTGACTCTGCCAGATACAGAGCTACACGGCCAAAGATTTACCGCACCTTGTACTCCTTTCTCCCCACACTCCCTGCTCTCCCCCTGCCAAGCCCACCCTTGCTGGGTGCTGACCAGGTTCTGAGCAGAGCATCTTTGCTCTAAAGGCTAAAAAAATTATGTAGTTTTCACTGAAGCCATGGAAGCGACTTGGTAGTTCAGCTTGCGCTGGTCTTTGCAGTTAAGGAAGGACCTAAGCTTCTTAACGGTGGAGTTGCTGACTGGAGCACTAGTTCTGGGGTTTGGGGTTTTATTTTAAATAGAAAAAGTCCACCAAAAAAAAGTCAAGCAATGAACTTTCCACAGGAACTTTTTCATAAATTATAAAAGTGTGAATTAATTGGCCAAAAGTCACACCATTACTGATGTGAAAAGGTGTCATGAAGCTTCATGGCAGCAGCAGCTGGAATGCTTCATGTCACTGCTCTCCTCCACGGGTGGACCGCATCCCTCAGGGTGCAAGGTAGCATGGACTGCCAGCCTCCTCAGGGGAGCTGCACGCCCAAACACGAGCAGTAGTGCTTGGATTTATTTCTGAAGACTGAAAGGTCATCAAAGGAAAGGCAGGTGGGTCACAAGCAGTGGCAAGGCTACATCCATCGTTTTGCCCTCTTATGAAAATCCTCAGCTTTTGCTGGAACATGGAGTGGCACAATACAAATGAGGAGTAGGAAATAATCTGTTTTTAGATGTCTATGTTTTTCCTATTGTTTATCGAAACTCATTTCCCTTCTCTGGCTGCCTGGACCTAAATAAAGCACACTTAAAAATATAGACAATGCATATTGCACATGTTGAAGCTGTATTAGGTCATCCCACGTGGCTCTGCCGCAGAAGCAGTGAGGCTGCCTGCGTCCTCAAGGGTCGCCCCCAGCTCTCTCTCCGCCTGCTCCGCTGCCTCTCATTTTGCCTGCAGTGATGTGCATTACTGCACAGCCACGTGGGCGCCACAGAAAGGCAGAAAATGCATACAAAGAACAGGAAAGGAGAAAGAAAGCCAGGGGAGTACATCGGTGTGCTGAGGTGCCTGACAATCCTTCGGGGGGCTTTAAATCTTTTGTTTCAAGTAAGGGCTTTCTTTGAATGACAATGTCTAAATGGGTTATCTAATACACAGGTGTAAAAACCTCAGCAAGTACATATATGGTAGAAAAGACGACTCCTGCACCCCCCAGGACTGCAACTAACAGCTGCTTTTGCAGGGCTCCTTGTGACCATGTAAGTCATAAGGCTTTTCTCCTAAGAAACACAAAAGAAAGCTGTTTTGTTCAATGAAGGGAATGCCAGGGAGACGGTTTTCTCATCTATCCAACACACTTTCAGGCCCCAAGGTGGTACTCACTGACTTGTCTCCCCCAGCACGTAGAAAATTCAGCACCACAAGCGCAGCCCTGGGCTGGAAGGTGGCAGCGAGCAAAACGCGGAGACAACCTGGGGAGAAATTTTGCCTGCAGAGATTGGGGTGGTTCCTTGTGTTGCAGATGAAGTTGTCAACAAGTCTCGTGTCCTTTGTGTCCTCAGAAAGCAGCATGCGGGTCCCTGCACCTGGCTTTTACAAGCCTGTATCGCTGTTTCAGCAGTTTGGAGCCTGCATTTCCCTCCACCCCCTACATTTCCGATCTCATCCCAAATTTATTACTACGAACACACCGATCTGCCAAGCACATTCAAAATTTCTGAGAATCTTTAAAATGTTCCTGGATCAAAAGCCCTGCCTCCTCTCCCATTTAAGTTATCGATGTTTCATTGTGAAGAGTTTTCTTCTGGGGGTGTTTTGACCCTCTTTTTTGTTTTGTTTATCCTTAGTGCAATTTTCAGCTTCCGGTGAGATTTCAAACTCTTCTTGGCAATAATACCTAGAAATATCTCACAGCTACCCGCCCACACCAAAACGCTTGTGACCCAGATGCTGATTGGACAGATAATAGCTTTTGTTTTATATTTCAGTGCTCCATTTATGTAGTGAGGAGAACAGCAATTCTCTGGCTAAGGGACAATAATCTGAAAAGCACGTTAAGCCTATACAGCCCTAGGTCTGCTTTCTTATGTGCCCGCTCTGTCCTCCCCAATGTACATGTGATCTCATTAACAACCTTTGCTCAAAATAATATTGTGTGATGTTTTCTAGAGCTGGATCCTGGCCTGACTCATGCTGAAATCAAAGTGTGTTAAGTCCAGCCCTGTTTTTTTCTCTTGCCTTGCTCCTCTGCTGCAGGATTTGCAGCTCAGGCTTTTATTCAGAAGCATTGCACTGTGCGATCCTCATGCCTGGGTTAGTAAAGCATCGTTAGCACAGAGGGTCTTGCTGCCTAATGACAGATCTAGTGCTGGAGCACCTGGCATGAGAAGGATTGTCTGGGGTGGGGGATACCACACTGGGACTAGGAAAACCTGCATTCAATTCCTTGTGGAGCAGTCACAGACTTCCTTCCTTCGGCTAAATCACTTCATCACTTCATGCTTCAATTCCCCATCCCTGCAGGATGGATAATGTTTCCCCCTACCTCCAACAAATACAGACATCTAAATCTTTGTGGGTCCAGGGTATTCTGATATCACAAGGGTGAGGTCAAGGACCAGGGGGCTACAGACCCATAGAACCAGAGGTCACTTTCAATGAAATATCTGCGTAACCTGTAAAATACAGAGTTGGTAAATGCCACAAAAGCAAGATGCAACTGATAACTAGGTGCATCTGAACACTGTGCACAAGGATCAAAGTTCCTAAGCCTGAGAAATTATAAATACTGCAAAGGGGAGGAAAATTTCCATCAGAAAGCAAGGACTTTACTGAATATCGTATCTTCACTTTCCTGGGGAGACATTTAGCTTAAACTTGTATAAAAGTTCAGTTCTTCCTCAGTCTGGGGGCATGTGAAGGCAAGGAAAAAAACACGTTAATAGTTAGGACTTAATTTTCACATTAACACCTCCCCCTCCGCTAGAGGCACCCACCCCTTCTGGTTTGTATACATCATTAGTACACAGCGTTGGTTACCGCGGGCTGATGAATTTCTGGTGCTGTGTGAAATGTGGAGTTTCTTGACTTGGTGAGAGAACCTGATGCAGGTCCCGTTGGGATCAGAAGGATCCAACCGTCACCTTAGGCTGCAGCTACCTATGGGAGTGGGCTAATTTACTGGGGAGAGAGGACGACGTGCTCAGTAGAGAGCAGGATGGGGCCCTAGGAGTCCCTTTCCTAACCAAACCCACATCCCATCATGTAATCTCTGAATCATAGTTAGGGTTAGTTTTTTGTAACTCCACGTTAATAAACAACTCTCAATTTCTGCCTCTTCTCCATAAAGTATAACAAATGTTTCACAGCTTCAGCTTCTTGGCCATAAAGCATAACCCTTTGCAGTGAGCTGTGTCTTTCCTTGTAGTGATACTTCTCCTCTTGTTGTGCCTGTCATGGCTTTGCCTGCACTGCCCATCAATTAACAATGGTGCCTACAAAGAGGGGGGGTTATACATGGAGTTAAAACAGAGCCATCAGGAGTGGGGGTTTTAATCTCTCCTTGTGTTTCTGTACAAGTAGCAGGAGGTGAAAGTGTCAGGAAAGGACGTTCTCAGGGGGGTTGGGCAGCTAAGATAAAAGTCTTCATTTAACACCATTTAAATGTAAATTGTAGTGAAACACGTTAGTGACAGAGGGGAGGTTATGACTGATCAGATATGAGGCTTTGAATCGTTTGCCAAACCAAACTTCTTCCAGCTATTTTGCTTCTTCCTTTGCTGCATTCTTCTCCTCTCACCACTTTTGATCAGTGACACATACGGTGATGGCTGCTATCAGGGAGTCAACAAATGAAGCTGCCCAGAGCAGGAGCAGGAATATGGGATACAAAAGGAAACTTCGGCATATCAAAGATATTCAAGCACAGGGAGAACTTCAAGGGTTTCCCCCCAGAGATAATGAAAAACCTAATGCAAAGCAAAACTGAAGATGAAGAAAAAAAAGTGAGAAAGTGGTCTGAGAATATTTCCACAGGGGAGGAAAAGATTTTCGTTGAGTGAAAAAGTGATCAAATAACAAAATTCCTTCACAGCACAAAGACCAAACCTAAGCGATACTGGTGTTCTGCTTCTATTCACTTCAGATGTAGATCTTGAGCACGGATGAGATCTTGAGCTAAATTCTGATAGAAAAACATCCAGGGAGTTCATGCAGTGGAGACGCTCTGTTCCATAAGATGGGCTGATGTGCTGGTGACAGCATGAAGAGTAAAACCATCAGATTTGGAATGAAAGATTCTGAGAAAGTGGGGTTATAAATGTCAGGTTTTGAACAAAATATGGCTTGTTTTTGCTTTGCTGTGTCATCATATATCACATTGATATTAGAAGAAGTATTTTATTATTAATTACCTCTGGGGAAACCCACAACAAGCCCTCGTTTAAATTAGAGGATTTTTCGCAATTAAAATTTTGAAGAGCTCTGTATGTAATGAGTGAGGTGACCTTGCTAATTTACACAAGTCACCCTACAGCTGTCGTGCTGCAGAGAACAAGTCTGGACTAAGCTAAAATTGTCTGTGGGTTATTAATATTTTTCATGACATTCTCACAAGAGAGATATATCTGAAGAAAAAGCCTTAGCTTAGGAGGTCCATATAGATATAAGGCAAAGTGTAGACTTAGGTCTCTATGAATGTAGACATGACTTTCCAAAGTTTGGATTTGTTTATTTTCACCAGATCTCATAAGATGGCAGGTGTGATGGAAACCAGAGATCAAGGACTTCCACAAAACCCAGTCTACGAAAGCAAAGCTAAAGAAAACCTAAATGGCAGCTCTAATTTGGTGTCCTAGTGAACGATGTGAAGGGTTGCCCAGACCATTTGGTTAGCAGAGAATTGAAATCTCTCTTACAAAACGGAGCAATCATGTAGGCACCCTAGACCAGAAAGTGAGGTCTTCCAAGATCCATCCTGCTGAGCCACCCAGGGCTCAAGCAGCACCTTATGCTCTTTCTCTGTTTTCAAAACCGAGACACAGGGGTCTGATTCAGGCCCCCAGATTAGTCTGTGGAAAACCTGGTTTACTTCACGGGTGATATAAGGATTCAGGATCCAAAAGTCCTGAATAAGCACCCACTTGCTGGTTCGTCGAACTTAGGTACCTCAGTGGCTCCTAAGTCTTTTGCATAAACTGTCATGCATTCTCTGAACATGGCCTTATGCTCATCTGTGCTGCCTGTCCTGAGAAGGACCTAATCTGTGTCAGAATTCTGATCTTTGAGTGCTGAAGTTATGCATAGACTGATCTTGAAGTGCTTTGGTTTTTACATATTCAGTAAATCATAAAAACCAGGGACAAAATCCACAAGTCATCAGGCAAGGGTAAATCAGGAGTTACTAAAATCCATGGTACTCTTCCATTTGTGTGTGTGTACATAAGATCAGGTCTTGGATCTTGAATACTCTTGATTAGGCGCTTACAGTTACAGGGACATTTATCTGCCATGACTTCAATTCAGTTGCCCGGCTGCTACTTGAAGTGTCAAGTTCCTAAATCCCACCTACTTTTCTGGTGTCTTGAATTCACAAAGCCACCAAAGTCCTGTTCCTGGGCTGTGTCTAGTGCAGTACTTGTAGCTCAAACTCACACCAAAGGATGGAGCTGCCCAGATGTGATATTTAAAACACATAAAGAAAATACCTGACAGACTCAGCAAATAGTATCACGTATTGGCCATGGACGTTCTACTTGTTGAGCCCATTATCATAGACGTTAAACTAGAGGGGTCTATAATGGCATTTCTAAAGATCCCACATGGCCCCATGTCCCTGCATGCCGAAAAGACTTGCATGAAGTTAAATTCTGGTCCTGCAGAAGCCTCCCTGTGCAAGCAATTAGATTTTCTACAGATTTAAAGAGCATAATTTTTCTAAGGAAGCCATATTCATATGACTTCAAATCATTACTCTAAATCATAAAAAAATTCTAATCCCGATCACACGTATGTTTATGGGATATTCAGTTAAATGGGACTGTCCCTGAAGAAAACTATGCGATTCACAGTTACACGTGTTATTTCTGAGTCAGGAAAATTTTCAAACTTCCAGTGCTCAGTTGTGATAAAATGCAGTATAAGGTAATGTTCTGCAGTCAAAACATGGAAGCTGGCACAGAACAATGTAAACCCTACCTACCCCATGCAATAATGCTAAAAACACCTTATCAAATTTTGACCCAGAAACACACATGTAGCACGATAACAAATAACTTGGTCTTGGAGAAAGGCCCGGTACTGATTTATATCTAACAACCCAAATAAATACAAAAAGCCTGCCAGAACTGACCATGTAAATCTTAACCACCTCATATGGTTTCATTCTATGAAGTGAAAAATATGAGGAAGAAGGTGTTTTTGCACTGTGAATGAGCTATTCAGGAAAAGTGTTATTTATTGAACTCTATGGGAGGGAAGTTAATTTCAGAACTTATAAACATGATGAATTATAGCTAATATCTTGGAGGAATTAAATGGAATGGAAATAAAAAAAGATCCCTATTTTCATTTAAATAACAACTGGGGTTGAACAATGTTAAATACAGGCTTACACCTGCCAGGAACTGGCTCACTAGCAATCTTTGAAACCATCGCTGATTAACCAGAGTGGGGACCATCTCACAAATCAGCGGCACTCGTGTTTTGTGTGTTCTGTCTTCATGGGGAGTCATGGGACAGTGCTGGGCAATAATTTCAGCCTAGGGGTGCTTTGTGACCTATTTGCCTTCACTCTTTGCTATCCCTACAGTGTGGATGATCGCCTAAGAAACCTGGCAGTGCCTCTGCTCCCAGAGTGAATGCTTTCAAGCTAGAAGCTGGAGGGAGGTGGAAGAAGAATAAGAATAGTCCCACCGTTATTGTCAGGCTCAGTGCGGTTTAATGTCCTGAATTTGTGAATACAGGTCCCAAGGCTGTCAGGTTGGGTCATCTAGGGCAAGCCACCTTCGGCCACATTCCTGAAGTTCCCCCTCAGCTTGGACACCTTTGGGTCTGTTTTTCCAGGGGACTGAGTACTTTTAAGTCCCCACACACGTCTAAATTCTCACGCACTGAGAAGGACAGAAGGAGAGCTTGGATGTCTGGATGCAGAAGTAAGGATGTTGCGTTAGGAAAGTGGACATAGAGACATGAGGTAGGGAAGGAGGAGCACTGGAAGAGGAAGGTAAAGAGGAGATGGGCTGTGAGGCAGGACAATGCAGAGGACATGGGGATATTGAGGATGGTGCTGTTAGTAGGTGGTGTGAATGGGCAACGCACTGCAAGAGGAGAGCAGAACGGTACAAGAAAGTCACTAAAAGCACCCCCACTCATTGGATCGGTGAGCTGCTCACCTTGTATTCAGGCTGGAGAATGTTAGTGTCTCCAAGCTACATTGTCCATTCACGTCACCTCACCCGTGTCCACCACCGGGCACGCACAGAGGTACCTCCCTACTCAGACACCCCACGCGCACATCACCCATGTTTACATCAGCAGGCACCAGCGCGCACGGGTCCTCAGACACGCTAACGCACCCATCCCGCTGCTCACAGCATCGAGAGGCCTGCAGGTGTTTGTTGTAACTTTCCTGCCTTTAACATCAACCCTCCACGGCCCCCAACACGCAAAGATATCTCAGCCTCGCATAACCTTGATGTCGCAAGCCCATGCTAATAAATCTGAATAAGTAAAGGACAGATACAAATCTGGGTAATAGAGTTAAATATCCCTTCTTAACTCAAACACGGACCAGATGTTTTCCATCTACCAGCAGGCCTCCACAATTATCCACACTGCCCATGCTGTCCCCCTGGCTCCCTGCCAGCCCCTCTTCTCCTGGGTGATGAATATGATGCATCGCCATAGCTAGTTCAGAGATCAGGTTGCATTAATTCAACAGTACTTTAGTCAGGCAGGTTTGTTGTGTGTCTTTGTTCAGCTGTTTTAAAGCACCTCCTGTTTTGTTTTGTTTCGTTTTGCTCCCCACAATCACAGCCTCTGCTTGGAGAGGCTTTGCTGGGGAGCTCAGCCCAGTCACCCATACAGAGGCTGGAATAATATTTGGTGGGGTTTTTTCACAGTGCAGTAAGTGATCTTTGTAGGCAGCATATGAGCAGTAATTAATACTTGACATACACCGTGAGGGAGAGCTTTGCTGGCAGGAGCTGAGAGAAGGCGTAGCTGTCACACAGCCCTTCGGGGGGGAGGTGGGATTCGGACACATGCTCCCCTGCACAGCCTCTCGGTGTCATGCAAGCGCGCTGGCCCTTCTTGCCATTGAGCACCTCAGAAGAGCTGCCAAGCAGGTGAAAATTGGCAGGTGGAGGCCTTCATGTACTGTACAATCAAAATCCCCATATTTTTTACCGTATGTTATAATCAACAGTGAGTTCTCATAATGCTCTTATGAGCTGCTGTGCCAAAAACCATGACTGCAAGCATCACCGTACAGCGCTGAGAGCTTTGGCAGCCCACGCAACAGCCTCATGGGCGGCACTCACCGGAGCCTTTCTGGTCAGCTCATGGCTACAGCCAAGATGCCATTTTTACCTGCTGAAGTGGAGGAAATCTGTTGATCTACGTATCTAGGATCACCATGATGCAGATGAAAAGATAATGCTGAGCTAAACACTAATCTGGCAAGAAGCTTTCAAAATTGGGCTCACTTATTTACTTTTAATTTAAAAAACCACTTTTTTTTCTCTCTCACTCTCTACCTGGAACAAATTGAGAGCAGTCAAATCTTGTAATTGTATTTCCACAACGTTGTGCCAAGGCAATCAGAGTAGTCCAGACCAAGCTGTCTTCTTTAAGAGTTAAACTTTATTAGCAAGCTTGCTTGCCAGTCAGCTGCATGAACTCCAATTTATCCCTTGGATCCACACAGCAGAGCTTCAGCACGAGCCTTCTGGTCGCTCTCCACAGAGAACCCTCCCAGCAGGGTGATTAGAATAATGTGTGCAAGGATAGCACTGAAATTCAATTTAAAATGGCACTTTTTGTTGGAAACAGACTAAGGAGAGCAGCTCGCATCTCAAAAGCCAGCTTGCTCCACTGGGCCAGAAAGCACAGTTTTACAGGAAAGGCTTGTTACGGGGAGTGCGTGACTTGGACAGTTGACTCTGGAAGATACGGGGTCTGAAATCTGGTATACACAGAACATTTGCTACCAAATTCAGTTTTTGGCTTTCAAACACTGTCATTGTCTTCTTCCCCATTCCTCTCCCCACCCCCCCACCCCCCCCAGATTCTTTGGAACTTAAGGATTAGTCTTAATTGACCTTTAACCATGAAATCTTGGCTGGCAGTGCAGCCAATGCCTTCGGAAGGTCAAAGCTGGTTGGATGCAAACCAGATCCTAGATCTCTGACCTTGCTATACTTAGCGACCTCTTAAAGAGAGTCCAAGGAAAAGTGAAGAGTGAACATTTCTATTCCAAATAGAAATTCCCTCCAGGGCAGGATTTAGGACAGGAAAATTTCCATTGCTGCAGCCTGAGTTGGACCTGTCCAGCAAATATTTAGAACTTCAGGGTGGCTTTCTGACTTCATTTGGACTGAAGTTTGATCAATGTTCTTATCCTGGGGATTTCAGAGATTTCTTTCCTTGCACCAAGTCCAAAGAAATGAATAACATTCACATTTAAAAAGAAAAAGAAAAAAAAAGAAACGACACGAACATCTGGAAGTCAGTCCTCACAAATGGCGGTGTATAATCAGGATTAAGCTATTACTGCGTCTTGCTTCTTAAATGATGGAAAATTGAATTGTTCTGAATTACAGTTCTCTGTGCTAAGAACCTGCTACAGACAGAGAAGAAAAGAAAGCATTGCTTAAACAGCAGCAGCAGAAGAATTTCAGCTTTTGAAAACCTCAGGTTTCCCCTGCATAAACCATTCAAACACTGGAATGTAAAGTAGTGATGAAAAATGAAAGCCATGTCAGCTCAGAAAGCAATATATTAAAGCGAAGTGTTTGGGAGTCAAAGGCCTTTAAATAAATCTCAAATACATACTTTATTTTAAGCCCTAAATCTGCTGCTGCTAATCCTTATATTTAAAAGCAGAAATCTATTTTCCTGAAAAGCAGCTGAAGCGGGATGGAATTTGACGTGGCTAGCCCAACACTAAGATATTGTCTTCCCTATTTGTTGTCTCCATCACTACCAGCATTATATCTCTGACGTATTTCAAAATTACTCCAGTACTTTATTGTGCTCCAGCGAGTAGAATATAACCCTGGAAGCAACAGCCCGGCTCCCCGTTCCCTGCTGCAGCGAGCGCAGGAGCTGTAGGTGGTATCGTAACCTGCTAACCCGCCCCCTTTCCCCTGCTGACAGCAGTCAGCATTCACACCTTGTCTTTTCATCAAACTTCGCACACGTTTAATCCCGCGCCAGTTGTGGGGCTGGCAGGTCTCTTTGTCACCCTTTAACAGTGGAAGGAACGGGAAAAGGGAGGTTGAGTGAAGCGCCCGGGGGCATAAAGGGATGTGATGCTGTAATGAAGGTCAGCAACTTGAGGCGACTTGGTCCCACGGCTGTGGCACATGCCACACCGGGAGCCAGGAGGTCTGCGTTTGGTGCTCACAGCAGCAGACAGGTGATGGGACTCGGTGCGATCCCCCCTCTCCCCTGAATAGCAGTTTCATTTCACGCTGGCACCTGCCTCATCCAGCAGCCCCTGGACAGGAGGGGTCAGCCGAAGAGGACATAGCGCAGGGGAACTTTCCTCCAAGTGCCTCTGGGTGCTTTTGTATTAGGGATGCAGAAGTGAGAATAGATGCGGTTCTGAGTTCTTCCTCAGAGATTTATAAATTATCTTCCGCGCTGTGCCAGCAGGATGGAGGAGAAATGGCGTGTTGCTGCGAGATACTGGCGCGTGAGCTTGGGCATCTCCTGCGCCCAGCAACAAGCGCGCTAGCCTTGGGCAGAGCTCCCCACAGCCCTTCGGACCCCATGGCCAGCGCGGGCAGCAGGGACCTCTCTGCTCCTCAGCACAAAATAAAAGCTTGTCTGCAACGTGAACCTCTAAATGCAGCATCCAGCTCACTCCCAGAATAGAGGGATTTTCTGAATTTGTGCAGGCTGAAGCCTTCTGGGGAAGAAAAGCCCAGCCCTGGAGGATGGGAGGGAGTCTCAGACTGCAAGCACTTCTCCTGCCAGAGCTAATGCCTCCAGCTTCAGTCAACACACTTCGGTCTCACCAGATCTTTAAGTCCCTGTTTCTCCCTTCTTTTAATAGAAAATCCTATTGTTTGAGGTTAGAATCAGAAAATCCCAAGAGGTGCAGTGGGATGGGACTAATTAGCCAGCATGGACATAATCTGGTCTACACAAGAAGTGTCAAACACCTAACACACTGCTCATGCATAGACCTGACCAATAAATGAAACAAGGCTAAGCTTTTTCCTGCCAAGTAATACATTTTTCTGCCAAAAATATCTGAAACAAAATAATGCAAATAATTCTGTTGACTTTCAATCCTAGGTTTTGTTTTTCACTCATTTTAAACTTCTCTGATCTTTGTGAAGGGGAGGTGGAGGGACAAAGGCTCATATTTCTCTCCTTTTTCCCACAGATACAGGAAATAGGAGAGAAATGGGGGGAAAAATGCTGCTTTTGAGGTCTCTCTCCATATCCTCTCAGATATTTTATTTCTCCATCTTTTCTGGGTGTGAATTACAGTAGGAGAAAAAGATGAGGGAATGTGTGAAATGAGGAAGGAACAAGGGTTTCTTCCTTTTATCCCCTCATTTGATTTCCTTCCTGCATTTTTTTCCAAGAAGGCAAGAAATTTGGTTAAATGATACTAAAATCCACAAGTTCAAATACTGAAAAGCTAAATCCAGCCAAAGGCTTGTTAAGCAACACTGAATTAAAATGTTGAATTTTGATTTACTGAAAATGTTTATTGGAATGGAACGCTTGCCAAAAATTGCTTCATAATAAAACATATACTCCATTGGTAGGAGACTATAATTGATAAAGGAAGGAGAGAAAAAAGGGATTAATCAGGGAAGCTGTGGTCATGGAAAAGCCACTCCTTGTCTCCAGCCTTGCTGTGTCACTCGCTGTAAACACGACTGATGAATGAGTGTTATCGCTGTATGGGAAACTTAGCCGTCCCCAGTCAAGCTGTGAAAATCCCAAACCTTGGAATGGAATAACCCAACATACAATCATTGCCAGGGTTGCTTTTGCTATTGTCAAGGGAATCTTCAAAATATGTTTCCAAGTACATGTTTCCCAACACCTCACCTCCAGAGCTTTGTTTCACAGGCCTCGGCTACAAATCACAGCCCTCCACCCAGGGATGCTGATGGTCTATTCTGTACTGAGCCTTCATCACCGTGTGTCTGAGAGTCTCTGCAGTGTACACCATGCAAGCAAAGCTGTATGTAGTTAGAGAAGCCTGGTGTATTCTTTGATGTGACCTTGGCATTACAGAAATAACTCTCTTGTGCTTAAACCAGCCAGCTGATGTTCTCCATGCTGGGGAGACAAATGTCAGCTCAGGATGGTATTTCTCTTTTTTTTTTTTTAAAGAAATAGAAGGGTTTGCCGTTTGAAATTTTTCAGCTATTTATTAAAATATGAGGAAAGGGGATGGTTTAGATACTCTTACCAGAAGACCCCTTTGTCACTCAGCATCTCCCTGTTTGGAGGCAAGGTCTCAAAACTGGGCTGCCCACTCACCACAGATACTGGGAAGCATCTCTCATTGCTCTCAGAGAGTTTTTGCCTGTATTTGGCAAGCTATGAGATGCTGAAACGTTTCAGTTCCCTCCTACTGAGCAGGGAATTCCCTAACACCACATTCTTGTCCCAGAGATTTCGCCTGCACTGAGCACCTGTGTTGTCACCCTGGGGCAACAGGAGAGGAGCCAGACTTTCTCCGTAATTGCTCCCCAGCTTCCCTGCCATGCTCTGGCTCACGCTGGGCCAAACACGCCGGCTTTCTGGCCCCTTTCCTAAGAAGCCTCCCTGGTGAATTGGACTGATTGTTTTCTTTTGGGGAGGTTTTCATAATCAAGCACCGCTGGAGGACTTGAAACAAACCAGGGGCTTTTCATGGTCTCTTTTCAAATACTCAGGATTCACGTGCCAGGAATCAGCAGCACCTCTGAGGAGCCAGACTCATGGGGAGTCGGGGAAGCTGAGCCCAGGGTGGCAGCCTGGGGAAGCGGTCTGGGTTGTGTGGACTCTCTGTGGGTATCTGTGCTGCATGGAAAGCGCCACCGAGCACACGGACGTGCCTTCCTGTGTGGTGAGACCAGCAGGAGATGCTGCGTGATGCACATGCAACTTCTTTAGCCCACGACCGCGTGACTTGCAGCCTGATCCATCGGGGTGTCCAGAGAGACACCTCCTTCCAGATGGTCCCCATTTCTGCTGACGTGCCATTTTGATTGCTCCAGTGGGGGTCAGGGCTCTGCAGTGCAAACACAGAAACCGAAAATGTATCTCCCAGTGACCTCTGCACAGAGGAGACACACTGCCGCATCCTCAGGCCGTACACAGCTTTCATGGCTTCGGTGCCAGCTTCTGTGGAGCAGAAATCACTCTTCTGTTCTCTGCTTATACAGCTGCTCAGCAGCCCCAGGCACCAAGGCGACACAAGGACTAACAACTAAGCCACACAAATACACTTTCCCGCCCAGTTTAGCTTCCCTGAAATCCAGTTTCTGAAAGAAACTGCTCCACTTGCTTTCCTAGAAGCCCATTTCGAGAGCTATAGGCCTGTGCCAGCCCCTCCTTTGCAAGCTGCCTCCCCCCATGAGGAGCTTCTGGAGTGAGTCCATACAGCAGTGTTGGTCCCACTCAGCCTACAAGGGACAACAGGGGAGAGGGGCCTCCTTGGATTATTTTTTTCAACAGGAGAAAGGGGAAAAAAACCCTCCTTTTTGTGAATACAGTTGGAAAAATGAGATGCATACATACCACTTCACCCTCTTTCCTGCCCCCCAGCATTCCTGATCTAAGCCAAAAGAGTGCGAGCGCTAGAAAATAACCTAAAGCCTCCGATTTATTTCACTGTTGCTTTATTTTAGATATTTTTGGAGGGAGATGCTGCAGGTGGCCTTCTCAAACATGTTGACTGCATGTAGCAGGGAGAAGTGGGAAAAGGCATGATTAGACTTTCAGAAAGGAATCGATAGTACTCTGGAGGGCTGGTATACTACAGCTGTAAATATTTCAGCTCTCCGATCAAGACTGAAATAGCAGTGTGTGACTCAGACACCACCACCCTGAATATTCAAGGAAGATATTACGAGTTAGTGCAGTGGAGCTCCATGAGAAATGCATAGTCTCCTGGCAGAAAGCAGGACCAACTCACAAACAGCAAGCAAAAGGGCAGAGAAGAAATGACCGTATTTATACCAGATGCCAAGCTTCGGACTCCGTGTTGTCACTTCCATCTACCTCCATATTGTGGAAATGCACCTGATGATACCAAACATAAAGACAGCTTGGCCTATGCACTACCGAACATGTCAACCAGCTCTACACAGCACAGTGCACGTGCTGTAGGCATGTAACACTGCAAAACTGCTTAGAATTGGCAAAAAGAGGGAACATCACGTCTTTTCCAGCTGTAACTCTTGCTAATCCCTGGGAAACTTTTCCTCTCAAACATCTCCATTGGTTTGTGATATTCTTTCTTGCCGGCTGGCTTGTATTTCTGCGTGCAGAGAGTTCCGAAGCAGTTGCTTTAGCTACCCTCCATTTTGGCGTCAAGCCACATATTTTAAATCCTCTAATATTTGTAATTAATATAAACAGACCTTGCTCTTGTATTTATATGTGTGAAATGCCAAATGGGCATGTGTTCTCTTGGCTCAGCCAAGGCCTGGAGACTTCCCCGCACGGCATCCCTCCAGGCTGCAGGGATTGCTTCCATTCCAAATAACAACTTTTCCTTGAAAGCCTCCGTGGCACCTGCGCTCCGTCAACAAGGGAGCCTCAGGACCGTGCCAAAGTACACGCGGCGGCTGCATAGCAGGGAGCGAGCGCTGGCTTTCGTCCACCTGCCTCACAAACATGCCCGTGCTGCAAGAGCAGAGCCACACATGCAGCCCGATGGCAAAGCCTCTCAGCACCAGCTCCCCAGCCCCCATCGCCTCCCTTCTACAAGTTGGTCCCACTGCCAAGGCCAGAATAGCTCTGCCTGTGCTGGGATGCTGCCTGAGCACCCAAAATAGACAAGAAACTAGCCTTATCTCTTTCTATCTCTCCCTCTCTCTTTCTTAGTCCTGCTCTGGCTTCCCCAGCTGGAGACCCCGAGCACTCCCAAACCAAACAGCTGCCTGACAAGCCTCCTCCCCAGGGCTGCTAGGTCTTGGATGCTTTCAGATCCTCTTCCCCATTCTGTATTGCTTCTCACACATCATCTTGTAGCCACAGACTCCCTGAATCCAGCACTTAAGCAGTAAGTGACAAAGGAGTTGATTGCAAACAGATCTTTTCGGTATGCATATATGCGAACGCATAATGATGTTCAAGACTGGAAATCTTAAAATTATTTTCTTATTTCCTTGTCCCGCTCATTTCATGTTCCATTTTTAGCTGCGCTTGCAGCTTATTTGGAACCTGCCCTCATAAGTCACATAGATGAATTATGGCTTTGCTTTTTCTGGGAAAATAATTCTATAGAACGGTCACTCCAGCATACAAAAGTACTACTGGCAAGGAATATGTAGGTAGTTTAGATTTATATGACTGTAACTGAAAGCAGAACTTGGCTATATTCTGCCTGACTGTAATGAAAAGAGATAGTCACAATGGGCTTTTGTATGAACTTGGCTCCTAGAAATTATGACAATAAAAATAGCAGTGCCATCATTCGCTAATTCTACTTATTTCAAAAGTCAGACATGCAAGCCTGCTCTTAAAGGGATGTGCTGAACTGTAATTCCTAAAAAGAAAGTAGTAGCTCTTTCACAAGCAGAAGAGAGACAACATCAAGTCCTTCAGGAGTTTGTCTTACTGTCATCAGCACGTGGTTTGAATACTACAGGTTCTTCTAGAGAGAAGCAATAAATGTTTCTCTTCCAACATCCTTGGGATAAGCCTTTTTTTCAGGCTTGCAGGGTTTCTGAAGCAAGCTCTTGTTACTAAGGTGAATCGTGTGTAAACGTAAAGAGGCATTATGGTGACTGACCCAGGCCTTGGTCACCTGCCGACAGAAATGCCAGCAGCCAGGCTGTGAGCCTCATAGCTTAGCGAAAGATGGTCAGTAGACCACAGCCAACAGGAATCAGAAGCAGAAAAGCAGTTATAAGAATTTTTTTCTTTGTTATTACAATTTTCCCATAGAGCCTTGGGACTTTTCTCACAGCTTTGATCAGTATCCAAGCCTTATCCATCTCCTGCTCTTGTTGTCTTACAGACAGTAGTGGCAGTGATTTACCCTTTTGTGTCTGTCAATCTCTAATTAACAGTATTTCAGATCTAAGCAATTCCTGCTGCACAGTCTGTCTATTAACAGCTCTGAAAGGAACAAAACGTTTCACTCAAATGCCACTTGCAACTGCCATATCTTGTTCATCTCTCGAATATATGTGCTTACATTCAAGTTAATTTAGGGCTGATGACGAGTACCATACTGGCGAGCCTGAGGTTCAGCACAAATTCTCCACGTCTTCAACAAGAGGGAACCTGACCATCTTCCAGTTGCCCTTGAATCCATGTAGCTCATCCATCCCATGTGAGGCTTCTTCCCTCGCATCCTCTCCCTGGGGAAAGCTCTGCGCACAAAGCCAACCTGTTTGGGTAGCATTTCTCTGAAGATGTGAATCCTTGCAGCCAGTCGTGCTGCACAGTTGTCGTGCTGCGTATGTTGTCAGTTAGTTCCCTCCTCCCTCAGGTGCCTCCTCCCCTACAATTTCTGAATCCACTGGCCACTTTCAGTCACTTTTGGTAAAGTGGGAGAGATATCAAAGATAAGAAGTTCCTATAAAACAGTGAAAACCAAGGCCTGGGTAGAGGACAAGGACCGCAGTTAGTGTCCTGCTTGAGGGAAGGCCTGCAAGGTGAGACCAGTAATTATCTGTCCTGTTCGATTGCCAGCTGGCAAGGCACGAACGCATCCCAGAGAGCCGGTCAGCACCACATGGCTCCAAACAGGCCTTGGCACGTGCTGCTTTTGGCTCCCCAGCAGTAGGCAGACTACTGGAGAAGAGATGAGGGTCTGTGAGGTATTTCAGGCAATGCATGGAAACATGAGATCATGGGAAATGGTTACGTTGGTTGTCATTATACGGATGTAATACAGAAATCCCATAGAAAAACAGGCTGTATGCATTCGCGTGATCAGGAAATAACTTTTTAAATATTTGCCTGCTTGTCGTTCACTGCAGAAAAGGTGGGTTATACCTAATGCCTGGCACTGGGAGATGGAAAATGCTGAGCTGCGGGATGTCCCCGGCGGTTGGTGGACCACAGTTTGCCCTCCATACAGGTGGGTTTCCCTGTGCAGTGCTGTCGTGGACCTCAGACTCCACAGCAGATACAAGACAACTGAAATTAGTTTAGCCTCAAAGACAGATGACAAAACTCACTTGAATTACCTTCTATCCATGGTGGGCAGAGGACATGGCCACAGACTGCTGCCACGGCCAAAGTTTTGTTAAACTGCAGTCAGTGAGTTACTCTAATTTCACTCTGATGCTGGAAAGTACAGGTGAGATTAACTAGGACGGCAGTTTAGCAAGTAGAGCACACCTGGTGGACCATGAATCCCAACGCCTTCGTTCTCAGCTCTTTTTGTATAAAATATTCTCATCCCAGTAATGATACATTTTTCTTCTGATGTGCTTAGCCTGCTTTTCCTTTTACATTTCCCCATACAAAGAGTGGCGATCACAATGAAATAAGTGGAGAATCAGGAGAGGAGGACGAGGCTACCAATATATATATATATACTGTGACCGTATTGTTTTCACCAAAAGCAAAGAAACATTCCCCTAAAGCAATCGTGTTATGTTCAGGAACACATGTTGCCCCATCACGGCATCCTTCTGACTGGTCATTAGTCAAAATCAGAGCTCTTTCCTTCCCTGCCTGTGTTTCTACATGGAGAAGTCACATCAGTAATGAAGATGACTGCTTGCATCGGCTTTGCATGCGACCTTTCTCCAAAAGCAATTCTTTTTCATCAGTTTCACACAAAATCCATCAAAATCCTCCTGTCCAGTTAATTCCTGTGAGACATCCTTAGGTCTCCCAGGCGGATGGCTAAAGCATTAGCCTATTCCCTGACCTTAATATCCATTTGATTATTAAACTTGCAAAAGCAAGCAATTCTTCAGACTGGCAGGCCAGGCAACAAACCTAGGCTTGAAGAAACCTCACACCATGCACATGTTTTGTTTCTCCTAAGATCACTGGACTTGGCCAGCTGCTGACTCCTGGATTAATGACCAATACCTCCTCCCCTCAGGTGTCCCACTTAGCTTTTCCCTTGAGAAACCCGGCAGCCATCAGACCTGCTGGGATCTGAATCCCAAACTACTTTGGACATTGACCTTTCCAATGCTGCATGAGTTTTTTTAAACAGTTACTGAAAGTTCAACTAATGATTTATTTTTTTTTAATTAGTCAGCCCTCAGGAAGAAAAAGGGATAGACTCTGACAACCCCTTGGTCCCAGAGCTGCTTATCAGCATGTGCAGTAAACAGGGAAAAAAAATCATAAATATTACATTCTCCCTCAAGATAAAGGATTTCAGAGTGAAGGATTGCTTCCCAATAGCAAACTTCAGGGCAATGTCATGGAAATGGGTCACAGATTCCCAGAATGAAAAGTCCGTGTGGGTCTTCCCTGGAGCACGGGCTTCTCTCCCACCCCTGCACAGCTCCCCTGTGGCTCCCAGGCAGTTCCACTTCAGTGTGGAAAATCAAGACTGCAGCCTGAAGGTGTCCGCTTCAGCACCTGCACCGCTGACCTTCAGGAAAGGAGTGAAATCCCATTTTGCTTCTTATTTCAGAGAAACATGATTTCCCAGCAAAACGGCTGATGTTCAGGTCTTCTGCTTGTGTAGGGATGAGGTATTTTTGCCTGCTTTGGGAAGAAGGGTATCTTGCAGGCTGAAGCACCCATGCTCCCCATGGCCCATGCAGTCCCTGACCCTGCTAGGGGCTTGCTCCAGCACCAGCTGCTTTGCAGTGGGTACCCAGCAAAGCCCAGACTGACCCCACCAAACCTGGTCGAGCAGGAGAGAGGAGCTGCCGAAGCCCAACCACGGGGCCCTCTGGGCAGGGGTCCTGCAGCTGACAGCAGAAGGTGGGCAATGGACCACCTCTGGGAGAGAAACAGTGCTCCCCCACGAGCGCAGGAAGCTGCTCTGGTTCCTGGCTCTCTTTAGCATGCACAGTGATGACTTGGCGTGCTCATGCTCTCTACATAAATCCTGATAAACTCCTAACCTCAAAAACATCCTGTAACTAGGGGTTCCCATGTACAGTTGCCATATTGTGTGAAAAAGTGCTTCCCCTTATCACTATTACATTTGCTCCTGCTGCTGAGTTTCACTGAAGCTCTGTGCTCTTGTTTTAAAGACAATGTGAATATTAATTCCTTCCTCTCTTATCTATCCCACCCACTCTCTTCATACATTTATCGTATCGCCTCTTATAAATCTCCTCTTGAATGTAAACTCCTCCAACTTTTTTCACTCTCTGCTTAAGGAAGCTTTGCTTGTCCCCATCAGTAATGGCATCAGTCACCACCTACCTGCCTCGAATAGGGACCAGCAGCCAAGACATCAAGGTGGCTCCGTAGCCCGTTATTCAAAAATTAGATCAAGCACCACTTTTTTTAACACAGCTACAGAAATAACTTAAAGTCTTATGACAGCATCTTCTGCCTCTATTTGTAGCATAATTTTACTATTATTATATTCTGTACAGAAGGACATATGTTTTATTAATTGTCAAAAGCATAAATAGCTTTTTGAGCTTCTATTTAAAGAGCTCTTGGCAAACTGTACAAAAGCTAAAAGAACACAATTTTCTTTACATGCTTTTAATCCCTTCCCTAAACAAATCCTCCGAGTTGAATTTTTTTACATTTTGAAGGCACTTGGGTTACGGTTTGCTGCGAGATGCTTGCTGTTAACGGCACCCATCGCGTCTTGGTGGTATCAACATTGTCTGTTTTCCATAAGCGAGCCATCCTAATTCAAAACAGCAGCTTTCAAATATGTTTTGTCTCTGCCAAAGGGAGATCGCATCACATTTTTTTACACTCCCAGCAGAACAGCAATAGCCAAAGTAAAATTTGCATAGCCCTTGCAGTCTTTAATGTTGAATCACAGTGCCCTGGCGTTGTTTAAATACCTATTAATTCTGCTAATTTTTAGCCTGACTGTCAAGTAACTGCAGCTGCTTAACAAAGAGACTGTGTTTTGGCCTCTTAACAGAAAAAAAATACACCCCTGGACCACAGCTTCAGGTTGCAGAGCCACCTTGTCTGTTCCACTGTAACACTTGCCTAAAGTTCCCCCTGTAGAGAGGGAGAGAGGAATCCGAGGAACTTATCTTTATTTTACTGCTCTTTTCATTATGAAAGCAAGAGTCTTCCCTTCTTCCTCCACCCCTTCCAGTCCCTTCTCAGCATAAATTTCACTTCCACTACAGAGATGTGAGCTTCAGTTGCAATAAGTCAGTGCAGTTTAATGACGAAAAGGAAAAATAAATATTTACAGGTTTTTGTAGGATGTACGATGTTAGTTCTGCAATGAGGAGGACCCCTTGAATATCTTAGCCATCCTCTCAAAAGTATCCTTCTTCCCTCTAAAATAATGGTCCTTCTGAATTCCTGCTAGGAGTATTTGCATTCCCAGAAGTCACACGAGGACTAAAGCCATGAATCAAAAAGCTTCTAGGCAAAGCAGTCACCTTGAAATTAATGTTTTTATCAGAGTCAGTGCTTAGACTAAAAGCAGTCCCCTGACCTGATTGTGTTGATCCACATTCTGTGGCTCAAGGGAGTTTATTTTTTCTTTAAAATAAAAAAAAGGCACAATTAAAAATAATAATATATGAAAACACAAGCGAAGAGGAAATGAATAAGCATTAAGCTCAGAACAATGGGATGGGTCACAAACAACATGCCAGGCCAACAAGAATTGTAGTCTTGGCTCCAGCCCTTCAAAGGCTTCTGCATGTGCTTAACTCTATTTCCCCCGGCCTGATCCTGCAGTGGTGATGTCATTAGGGCCCCAGGTTCAGCAAGAGCAAGAGCAAGCCCTAATGAACCCATCTTGCACAGGCATGTCTGTAACTTGAGGAGCACAAGACCTCTGAAGTCACGCTCGTGTCCTGCCGAGGGAGAATTTAGTTTCTCCATGGGCTTGGTGATGACTTGGGGGGTGACCTTCCGGAAAGGGGCTGGTGGAGGTGAGGGAGTCATGGTTTCTCTCTGAGATCAAAAAGAGCTAATGTCCCAGCAGAGCACCAGGAGACGGCATATAATGATGGGTATCAAGCCTTCACATATCATGGTGTCTCCGAGGATTTTTCTTTAAGGTGAGACTGCTGCTCGTTGGAGTGGGCTGTTCTTTGGTTTTGCCAACAGCCATGTGACACCCTGCTCTAGGAGTCTGTGCATTTTCGAGAAGGCATTAGGCCAAATTGCGATCAACTTGTTCAGGCCGAACTGCACGTTGATCCAAAACAGCCCCACAGAGGTATGGAGGAATGGCTGTGGCTGAGATGATACCAAACCGGGGTTAAATTATCCCAAACTCTTAAATAATCCAACAGTGGCCTTTTAAACAGACTTGGAGAAGTCCGGTTGCAGAAGCCTTCAGCTGAAAAATGTGCTGTCCTTAGCTGCAGCCTGAGAATCGGAAACATCAGTTAGAAAGTAGACAAAAAAGTAAATACAAGAGCGACGTGTTGACCGCTGCAGGCAAACACCCGGAGCCAGGGGAACAGAAAGAACTGTAAGCCTTTGTTCGGATGCTGCGACACAGCCGACCTCGGGGCAGCTTAGCACAGAGATCTGCTGTGGGCCATCCAGTCACCTATGGGAAATAGAAGAAGCTTTTATGAGCATTTGTACAAGATATCCAAACAATGAGATATGGTGGCAATGGGAGATTTTAGTTGCCCCAAACTGTGTAGAAAAAACAATAGGGTAGCTAAAATCTCTCAAGCAGATAACCACAGTTTTGAGCAGATCCTAAAAGACCACCATGTTAAAACCATTAGGGTAGGTTACCCCTACGGAGAGCACCAGGCACGTAAAGGTAGGACTCCAGGTGCATCAGTAGCTTTCTGAGGACTTTAAAGAGTGGATACTACAGAAAGGAGTAACAAAAACACATAGCTAAGGATAAGTACAAGGGAACAAGACAAACAATTGGGTACAGAAGCAGAGCTGCTACAGCACGGAGGGGATTTCAACTAGGACAGGACATAAACGGGAACTAGGAAAAGTTCTATTAATACATTTTAATTAGAGGAAGAAAAAGGAAAGTCTTGATCCATTGCTAAACAGGAAAAGAGAGCAAATAACAAATGATGCAGAGAAGCCTGGCGTGTCTCTTGATCCAGCCCTTATTTAAAAATAAGCTCTTTGTGACCAGCTAATTAACTAAATTATTTTTAAAATTAGGCAGGACTGCAGGCCAAAACAGGAAAAGACCAAGTTAAAGAATACTTGGATGAGCCAAGTGCATACAAGTCAGCAGGGCCTCATAAAGTTCACCTGAACTAATTCAAGGAATAAGATGAAGTAATCTGTAATTCACTAACAATTGTTGTAAAGCAATTACTGTGAAGGAGTCACATAGAACAGGATGAGCCGTAAAGCGCAGGAGAAGGGTGACTATAATGCTGATCTTTATAAAGGAATAATGAGACCCCAGGAAGCTATAAACCATTCACCCTGATTTCCAAAAAATCTGGAATGAGTTATTAAACAATCAGTTTTTAAATACCTAGAAGATGGTACGGTGATAAAAAGCAGTCCACTTGAGTTTGTCAAGAACAGATCATGTCAAACCAGTCTAATTTCCCTTTTTAACAGAGTAGCTGGCTTAGGGAATAAAGAAGAGCAAGTGGATGTGATTTATCTTAGCCTCCCGACATGGTCGCATTAGGTATGAGCTAAATTGTAATCACAACAGGATGCGTGCACAACTGGGTGAAGTTCACTCCAAAAACACAGTTATCAATTTTTCCTATCAAATAGGAAGTTGTTCAAGCAGGATTCCTCTGGGATCTTTTCTGGGCCTGTTTCCATTCTTTTCACTAATGATGCAGATGATGAAATTTGTGGTTACCGTTAAACTTGGAGAGGCTACAAGAGTATCAAAGTCAGAGGATCAAAGTGCAGAAATGATCTGGAAAGCTGGTCCACAGCCAACCTGATTAAGTAACCACTAGGATAAAGCGCTACTTTCAGGAAGGAGAAATCAAATTCCCAACCCTAAAGCTGGAAGACATTTGTAAGCAGTGGGATGGCAGAAGGTCCGAGGGATGTAGCAAATGGCAGCCTGGGTGTGTGTTGACAGTGCCCTGGCAAAAAATATAAATGCTTGAGCTGTATGTATGGAAGCATCACATGTGAGGCAAAGGCGGCAGTTATTCTGCTCTGCACTTCGGTGCGGAGGCCTCAGCTGAAAGGTTTTATCAAGTTCTGGGCACTGTCCTTTAATAAAGGTACAGCTATACAGGAGACAGTCCAGGGGAGATCAGTAAGTATGATCAGAGATTTGGAAAATACAGCCAGTGAGGCAGAAAGAATTGCATTTGTTTAGTCTAGGGAAGAGTGTTTAGTTTAGAGAAGATGAAGGCAAGGCAAGACTCTCGTTCCTTAAGGCACACAAAACTCTAATAAAGGTGATCGCAAACAATTGTTCTGGTTGAAAGTAAGGACAAGGAGAGATCAGCTAAACATGCAGCAAAAGGCTGCTTAGGCTGGAGCCTGGGGAAAGCCTCCCATGCGTCAGTGCAGCGGAGCATGAGACCGTCCAACCTCCTTCACTGGAATGGCTTAGGTGCGGGTTAGGCAAATGTCTTCTAGGAAGGGAGAAAATACAGTAGTTTGGGCCCCAAGGGACCTACCTCTCTGGAGACCCTTCCCTGCCTGAGCTTCCCGCAGCTCTGAAGCTTGGTAGCTGAGAATGCAGGGGTGTAGTCGCTGATACTATAATGCAGTAACTCTGCTAGGGCTTTAACAGCAATGATTTTATATAAAGTAATGCTCAGCCTAAACAGCCCTGCCCCCGCCTTGCCAAATATTCCTGGCTATCAGATTTCTTCTGCCGCTGGGGAGGTAAGAGAGATATAATGAAATAAATTAATGGCCACTGATTTTCTTACATCAGCACAAGGAGATCTTTGCAGCAGAAAAAAAACCAGTCAGTGCTGGTTACTGTATAAGCACCGAGCGCGTAGCCCATGGGCGCGCCAGAGCCGTATCAGGGCAAAGCCCAGGTACACTTCTGCCTGTATTTTTCCCAAATGCAATGAGAAGGATTGGGCAGCATCCTGGCCTGGATTCACAGCATGCTCTGCCAGGCCACCAGCCTGCGCTGCCAGGACCACAGAGGGACCCAGATGAAGCGCTGGCAGGTCAGCGCAGGTGGACCCAGGCAGTCGAGCAATCCTTATCCTCAAGGGCTTCTCTGGGCAAGGCCAGGGAGGGAAACAGAGCCCATGGGAAGGAACAGCGTGGCCGTGATCACATCTGGGTCCAGGGCAGATCCTTGCCCTGTTGCAGCGTCTCGTGTTGCCATCGCTCCTTTGATCCTCTGGGAGGAAATGAGACCCCTTGAGATGCTAACCTTCCCAGCAGCTGCACTGCTCAGCTCCCGCCGCTCGGAAAGGGCTCGCTGCTCCCCAGCCACCCGCTACACTTTACAGGATGGTGCCTTTCATGCCTGATTGCACACAGGAGGGTCCAGAAATGAACACCACTTTCCAGGCATGGTAAAAAGTGGGGGGGGGGGGGGGAAAGCCCGGCCAGAATCACCCGCCTTCAAGAATCTGTAATTCATACACACAGCCAGGCATAACTCATCTCCGGCACTTGTTATTCCCCCTGTCAGAAGAAGTGTTCATAAAACATCAGGTAAAATAAATCAATTAATTGAGACCATCTTTCCCCTCTCTTTTTAAATATGCTTATATGTATCTCTTTAAAATTTGTAACCTAACATTTATTTTTATTTGAAAATTTCAGAGCCGGAATTTTGCTGCTAATTTATTTCAGTGCCACCTTTTGTTTTCTTAACTGCTCGGGTCCAGCACATCTGGTGAACAAGCAACGTTTTGTGGGGGCCCAGCTATTTCCTGCGAGGCTGTGATGTGCTTTGTCCCATCACTGCACCGGTCTGCAAGGGACACTGAGTTAAGGTACTCAGGCAGCTTTCCTGTCCTGAATGCTGTAAATCAGTGCCAAAAGCTAAGGGCGTCAGGAAACTAATGAAGAGGAGAAGTGGCAGCAGTCATTAGAGCAGATGCCTCCAGGTGACGGCCGAAGATAGTATTAGGGAAATGATGAAAATCTCTGCAAGGGAATCAAATGGGAGAGTATCATCAGCAGGTAACTGAATTTCATAGTTAAATCAGAGCTGTTCTAATACAGACACGATTTTGGATTTCACGGTTAAAGCCCAGTTCCGTTTTGCACTGAAAACAGGAATTCAGCTTCTTTGTTATGTTTGAAAAATACAGTCTCCTCCTCAAATTGGCAGCACTTATCCCTCTGGGTACAAGATGAATGGTCTGGTAATTTGTTAGTTTGTGATTTGCAATTAATTAGAAACTCGGTCCTTTAAGAAATCTGTTCCAATTGTTCCTTTGTTTGAAACATCTCAACAATGAAATAATGCAGACCATGAAAATGTTCCATCTAGTCGAAATTCATTGAAACTTTGCACACAGACAATAGCTGAATGAATTACTTTGCAATTAAAAATTTTTGTAGCTAATTGCAGACAGGGAATACTGTGACTTCAACCAAAGTTCATCCGATCTCCTGGTTTCCTCTAGAGTAGATTTACCTATGTTAATCCCATTGGCTGTCAGGATTTACGGTCATTAATCCCATTAACTTGGAGAGGACTGAATGTATCAAGAAGACATTACTTGGCCAGTTCTTTTACGTTTTTCCATTTTGATTCGGTGCATAAATGGCTTTCCTCAACACTGCTGATCCAGTGTATATTCAGGAGGCATCGCTGAAGAACCTGAGTCAACAGAGCTCTTAATACCGAAGCAGTGGGACCTTGTGTCCCCTTCGCTCAAATATCACCCTCGCTTCCATCACTGACACAGGACACTAAACCACTGGTTTCAACCCGTGGCCTAGAAACCCCTGAGAAACACAATTTCAAACAGGTCCACAAAAAGTAACTAAGAATTAACCCATTGCAGGAGGCCTGAATTTTCTACACAAGAGTATACGCTTCCTTTAGAAACTGCAGTGGCCCACAGACTGAAAATCAAAATGAAGTAAACCAGTAGCAGATTTGATTCATGTGTCTTCATTATCTGCTTGGTGTAGCTCTGGTCGTCTACATCGGCTGTAAAGTCCTGGCACAGAGCCAGAGAGAAAAAAGGCAGAAGTAAAAAAAGAGATATATTTAAAAGACATAAGAGGCACGCCAGCAGAAAGAAAAAAAAACCACCAAAACCAAAAATCCCACTGGATTAGCCCAAGAGAAGAAATTTAATGAGTTCCTTTCCCAGGAACTGTGGCTGACAGCAGCTTCAGTGGCAGGCAGAGCAGTCCTTGGAAGGACCCTTCCAGGCCAATGCAGCCGTGGAGGCTGTCCCTCTGCCACGTGCCAAGGAAGAGTTAACAAAACGGATGCCGAGGCTAAGAAAGCGGCTGTGGCAAAGAGGGGGGAACAGCTCTTCACACCACAGCCATCTGCAAATCCAAGCACCAAGGGCTTGCTTGGAAAAAAAAAAAAAAAAAAGAAATAAATCACAAAGACTGACTGAAACCAAAAATGGCTCATTTGGGTAGCTTTATGCAAGCTTTTGACAAATCTTTTCATAACTAACGCCAATTTATAAACGAAACTGTAATTCAGAAGCAAAGGAATGCTTCTGTTTAGAAAAAGCTGAAAACAAATATTGTTTAACATTTAAACAGACTCGTTTTTTTCCTTAAAGAAAACTATTTTTTTGTGTGTTTATCCCAAATCCCTAAATATCTCTGGTTCCCCCTTATCAGTATGGTGAGATGAGTCAATCTGCCAAAAAAACCCACCCTCCCTAAATCTTAAAATAACTAACATCCTAAATTATCAGACCAAACCGTCCCTCAGACATGAACTACATCCAAAGACTTAACAAAGATCCGATACAGGAATGACCCAATGCCTGGGAAAGGGAGCGGTCACCGGAACGGGCCGGATCCCCGCCGACCCCAAAGCAGAAGCGCCCCGACAGTGAGCCCCGCCGGGGACCAAAGCAGCCCCGCATGGCGTGGAGGCTCTGCTAACATCGCCAGCCGGGAGAGGAGATCGGGAGACATAAAACACGAGGGAAATGCAGAGTCGCAGAACTGCCGTGACAGAGAGAGAAATCCCAGAGCCGCTGAAGCCGGCGGGGGATGCAAACTGATTTCTGTGCATTATCTGTTAGGAAAACACTGCCCAGCGGAAAGCGTGGGAGGAAGCTTTTGCACCGCAGCAGGAGGGAGGTGGGCGCAGCGGCTGCTCCGTCCTGTGGGTGCTGGCAGCAGGGAGGTGACCTGCGGGATCTGGCCCGTCGGCGTAGCGGGGGTGTGACAGAAAAGAGGGGGGCTCAGGAAGTCCCAGATGGCAGAGAGGCGCGATATGTGCAGGCAAGGTGGTGAGAAGGAGTTGGGACGTTAGGGGTAAATCTGCTCTGGGAAATGCCACCCCCGGGAGAGCTGGATGGGGTGTCTTGCGTCTGGGTGCTGGGACGCAGGCACGGGTTGGGAACCTCAGGAGCCCTAAATTGCTTCCAGTGCTGGAAATGTTTATCCTGGGGACAAGGACGAAGAGATTTGTTTTTTTCCTCCATGTTTCTGTTAGGGATTCCTCTGGATTTCCTCTCCAAAAATAATAAGAGGTTACAGAGGAAAATACATGAATGCTGCTTCTGCTCTGAGGTAGAGATGGAGTGGGCTGATCAAGAGGTGTGTGTCCTCCCAGGGCCCCCTGCCAGCACCTCCTCAGGGAGGGAGCATGGCTCCCATTCCTCTGACCAAACACCTCCCGACGGACCTTCTCGCCTTGGAGGACTGAGTGGCCAAGGCAGGGGTTCCTCAGGTTGCCCCCTCGGGAACACGAAGCTGCATCCGAGGGCTGGAGGTGTGACGGAGGCGGTCAGCCCCTTTGTGCACGGGTCTGGCAGCAATTCCAGCCTACACAGAATTCAAGGCTGTGGTACTGAGCAAGGCACTGTGAAGGCTTGCAGGCAAGACCACTCAAACTCAGGAGATTATAAAATAATGTAATAATATAAAATAATCTCCTGGAAGCAAACCATGAGCTGATATGACTCTGCCTTTGGCTCTGGCAGCTAGACCAGTGGTGCGGAATCACACAATAAAGTAGGTCACAGGTTTCCAAAAGACCCTTTTTTTCCTTTAAGCTTATGAGAAAATGGTGATTTATGAAAATCAGCTTGAAGCAAGGCAGTCATTCTGATAATAAAACCTCAAAAGAGTTTGGAGGGCTCTGTCATTACAGTAATGGGCCTCAGATAAGTGCTTCATCAAGGAGACTATACATCATTACTACTTAAAATGTGCTGAAAAGATGGGGCAAGGGGAGAATGAATGGCATCTGCTACACAAATAAACTACAACAGAAAGGGTGCTCAATGCTTTTATATTTTATAACATAAAATCCTCCATTTTGGAATTCAGTTAAGCCAAACATGCATTTTTCACCTCCTCTCATCACCTCAGAGTGCTGCTAAAATGGAAAGACCCCAGTGCAACCTGCAGGTCGAGCCTCCCATCGGCGAGGCGGTCCCCCAGCCTCAGAGGGTCCCGCGGCGTCCGTCCGTCCGTCCAGAGCGTGCCCCAGGCACCCAGCAGCCCCGAGCAGCGGTGGAGGTCCCGCTACCGCGCGTACGAGCTGCGGAGGGAAGCGATTTCCTGCCTTGTTTAAAAGCAGAGAGGTGGCCGGCATGATACGGAGCAAAAGCAAACACAGCCTCGCCTGGCACAATCGAAACACAATTTGGTCTCACGCCTCTTTCCTTCCCCCCTGCCCACGCTTGCCGCGGGGCCGTACGGCTGTGGAGGTCGGGAGGTAACAAACCGCTGCAGAGCTTTGCTTTGCTCACGTTTTTTATTAGGTTTATGTAAAGGAAAACGCTTTTTCTTGGATTGCTGCGTGTCGGCCTCCACCCTGCTTCCCCCAGGATCCCCCAGCAGGTGAAAAACTGCTCTCAGCTTAACCATTAAAAGCTGTTCAGCCATGCCAGCGGAGGAAAAGCAGAGGCCGAGCTGCGGGAAGGGCGTGCTGGGGAGGGCAGGCTGCTGGGGAGCCAGCTGGCCGGGGGGCGAGGACAGTCGCGCTGGCACCTCCGAGGACCCGGGAGAGGCAGTGCCCCCAGCCCTGCCCCAGCGCTCCCCGCTCACGGGGCGGCCGCGATGCCCCCGAATAAATGGATAACGACTAACCGAGCACGGGTTCAGGCTCCGAGTCTGACGGTTTCCATGCTGCTTTCTGGTGTTTGTGCTGGTCTAGCAGCAGGGAAGTGGGAAGGCTTGGAGTGACAGTCACCGTGGGGCTTCATTCTGTTATCAGGTATCATATCAGCGAGGCACAGGTTCCCTTGCTAGGCTGCGCCCTCAGCTGTATGTACAAATGCTTCTGGTTTACGGCTATTTAAAATGTTTCTTGCAATTGCTCATCTTCACTAGCAGCATATTTTTCTTCATAATTTATGCAGTGCTTTTACAACTTTCACCCAAAGTAAAATAAATGTAACAGCTGGTGAGTCTATAGCTGAAGATGGTGATAAAAAGAAGAATAAAGTATCTCTGAAATGAAATTTCCTTTCCAGCATATGCACTGGGCCCAACATAAAAGACACAACAGAAAGTTTCAAATTAAAACTAATTTATTGGTGAAGTGTTATCAGAATCCCAACCCAGACAAATAAATCGACGTGACACTGGGAAAAAGCTCAGCTAGTGAGGATGAAAGCTACCAACATAACACCCCGCAGCCTGGGGAAGAGTTACACAAACTAGAGTACATCAGCAAAGCCAGAATCAAATGCTCCCTCTGCAATTTTGGATTCAAAAATGAAATCATTTGAGGTTAAAATGCTGATGGGTACAAATATTTGTTCCTTTCACAAGAGGTAAATATTGGATTTTCAACTGCGAAACACTGCCTCGGTCCCGTGCTCCTGTTTCCCCCCGTTCTGCACAAGCACCAAGTTACATGCAAGGAGCAGAGGAAAAAGTGACACTTTTGGGGTGTGTTGACTGAACTTCACTAACACTAGATTTATATATTTCTCCTTATTAAGGCAAGGGAGAAGGAAATTGGAGCATACGCAGCTCCTCAGTTGCTCTAAATCAGCAGGCTGTGAATATTTTGGTTTGTTTTTCTGGAAAGAAGCAAGAGGCAAATGGCCGACAAAAAAGCTGCTTCTGGCTCAGAGTTCACCCAGATACTGCCTCAAGAGGACAGACGGGCTTTTGGCTGGGGACCTTGCCAGAGGTTGCCCACAGAGACGCTGCCTCCGGTGGGGCGATTCCTCTCACACCCAGGGAAGCAGGATTTGTCTGCCCTTGTAAAACAGCAGAACTGGGAAAAAGGTGCCTGAATCCATTGCCAATCTCTCTGCTTGTAACAACGAGTAGGGTCCTATACTTTGGGTGGCCATTTCACATGTTTTGCTCAGTACATTGTGGGTGTCTCAGCGGAGAAGAGTCCGAGTGCCCGAGAGAATTTACTCGGTATTCTCTTTGTGACCAGAGGCACGAAATGCTGGACCCCTTTGTGGAGACCCTGCTGTCACACAGTCTCCAGCCTATACTCGAGAGAAGGTTTTAATTTTGCATGAAGCACAACTGCTTGGGGAAGCACCCCACAGCTTGCATTTCGAAGGATGCACTTTGGTTTTGCAATGATGACCACAGAGTTATGAACAACAGCTCCAATTCAGTTCACGCACAATCAGACACAATTGTATTTAATCAATGAATTCACTCCTGTGTGAACCAGGGCTCCAATTTGGCCAGCGCTTTCTTTCCTATACTGCAACAAATTATTCCTATTGACTGAACAGGGTGTGCCAAAGTTTCTTATGCTCTGATTTATGTCAAATAATTAGCATGATATTGCCTGGGTTTGAGGTTACTCAGCTTTTTCTTGTACTTTAGCATCCACATTAATTCCCATTCTGTACCAATTAGCACAGAGGAAGCAGGATCCAGCCATAAAGAACAGCTCCTCTGCTTCACATCATCTACTTCATCCAGACATTTCTTGCACAACTTCTTACCTTTCAACAAATTAAAAAAAAATGGGGGGAACCCCAAACAAACAGACAAAAATCCTCTGATACTGATACGTCAGTTTAAGAACAGCAAAAACACAGGCAAAAATAACAGCAGAGAGCGAGGTTTATGTTAAAACATAAATAATTGAGTGTTCTTGATCTTGAAACGGTTTCCTTATAGATGGCAAATCCTTGGGGCAAGGTAAAGGGAATTTTAAGGAATAATAACAGATACAAGCGCTCCTGCTCTCCACCTAACAGAAGACAAAGCTATAAGGGTTTCTGCAGAGCACATGACTTCCAGTTAAAGTAGAAGGATTGGTTTGTTTTCAAAATGAACTTCCCAACCCTATTGAAGGGGGGGGGGGGGGGGGGGAAGGGAGAGGTGGGGAAGGAGGGGGGGAGATGGGACACAAACAGACACCCCACACTTACTCCCTGAAACACAGTTTAATCAGTCCTAGGGATAATAACTCTCAGGGCCTGTTTTTCAGCTAGGATAAATCAGCAGCTCTCTACTCCAGCACTGTTGATTTCTGCCAGATGAAATATTTTTGGAGCTAGTTAGGCCCAGGAAGTTGCCATTGGCTTCAGAACAGGAGGGTGAAATGAGAGGGACATAAATTGACTAGGGAGGGAGCCCTTACGGTTTCTTGGTGGTTAACCCAGCTTTTCTGACGGAGCTGCTCTTCTCCAGGTAGGCTATATTACTGTTGTTCTAATAGAAGAGTTTATGATCATTTTTCAGCATCAATAAATAATCTAAATAAATCTAGCCAAAGGAGAGTTAAACAGGGTGTTCTCTGTAAGAGCTCCTCAGCTCTACCCTGTCCTTGGCACGAGGCAGCCTCTCTGGCGGCCCTTGGGATCTCACAGCAGACCCTGCCTGTGTAGCTAGGTCGCTCCTTGTGCGGAAGGAAAAGCTAAAAAAACGCTGCAGCTAAAATTCTGGTTGCAGCATAGCAAGGCGCTTATGGCAGGGAGCTGAGCCCGCAGAGCGAGACACCTACGGCAGCTCCCCAGCTCAGGCTATGTGTCCCTGGCACCTTCCGCCAGGGGAGCAGAGGGGCCGCCTGAGAGACCTAGTGTGGAGCTGCGGGAGGGCACGTTTCACTCTGAGAGAAGTGGGACCCCGCTGTAACTGGGGTCCAGCTCAGCAGGAGAAGGCGGTGCTCAGCATAGCTCACGTGTATCCCGAAGAATGAGCGAGAGAGGTCTCCTCTCCAAAAATATATTTTGAAAGAATGTAGTGTCAGTAGCAAAAATAAGCCTGGGAAAAACTCTGGTTTTCTCCCCCCAAACAATAAATCTTAAAGCTATGAGCTGTAATTTATCTAAATCTGTGGTTAGAGTTTGGTTTCTTTTATTAAATAAACAGCAACAATCACCTATTACTACAGTTCCAGAATACCACCCTGCTGGAACACAAAGTCTGACCAAAGCAAACTTTTCCCTGTTTCCTTTATAGGCCTAGTTCTGCATCAAAGTGAGAAGAAAAACACATGCAAGATAAGCTGATGCCACGCCATGCTGCAAGCACTGAGCCTGAGCAGCTCCTGGGAGCTGCCGTTCATTGAAATAGCAATGTGAAATATTTCATTTCAGAGGCGCTAACTTCAAACCCTTTCCCCCCCGCCTCTTATTAGGGTCAATATTTTCATCAAACCTTTTCAGTAAAATTGCCATTTGTTTGCAAATATGCTATGTGCCCGTTTCTGGATCTGAGAAATTATGTAACCTGAGGGCAGATTTCTTTGTTTTTTCTGCAAAAGAGCCAGCCAAATGGTGATGCTGAGGTGAGGGGAGGAGGCGTGAACCACAGACATGAGATACCTGATGTTATTAGCAGCCCACATCTATTCTCACCATCCTCGGCTAAATTTCCTTCTTAGTAATTTCCAGACTTCACTGATTCTGGTCACTGCTTTCCAAATTCATTACAGAAGTGAAGCGTCGGGAGCGTGGACAGGCTTTTCATCCAGTGTGATGGAAAATGTGGTGTAATTACAAGTGATTAAGGAAAGATGTTCCTAAAGTGGGGCTAAGGGACTCCCATCCCACTTTTAGGCATTCATCTCCCAGTTTTCATGTCTTTTAGGACACTGTTGCTACAAGGAAGATTGATGGATCACAGACAGCTTTGCTGGCTGCTTACTCCACACTGGCTTTTTCCCAAGGAGGAGCAGGTGGCACTTCTGATGTTACAATAATTCACAGTGAAAAAGAGAAGGCTGCAGATGGACCTGGCAAGGCACAACCAAATTGCCTGTTAACAGATCCATGTTCTCCAAGCATCGCCTAGACGCGTGATAGAGAAGCACAGGATCAGGTTGCAAAGCGGCCTTTTATCAGGTGATGTCTCCTACTGATATCACAGAAGGCCCCAACTAAGGAGACTTCAGCTAATTTATCCTTGGTGTTACATTTCTGATGACGTTTTAGTGCATTCCTGGGGTGAGCTGTTCTGCAGACCTGCCATGAGCTGGACACATTGCAATGGGAGGAGAGCTGCCCATGGTGTTTCTTCTTGCAATGTGTAGCATGTTAGAGAACAGGGGCCAGAGGTCTGTCTGAGTTTGGGTGTTCCATCGTACTTTATGGAATAAACAGATCTGATTTTATTTCAAACAAGAAATAAGCCTGAAGAGGATTTCAGCTCCAGATGCCCCTGGGGCAAAGATTAAATGCTAGATCAGTGTCTTAGTCTGGGCTCTTCAGACAGCCCAGATCAAAGTACCCCCAAACTGTGAAGCCATGAAGTTCTACCCAGGCATCTGACATTCCACTCACAGCCAGGATGTCTACACTGGTGTGATTTCATTGACTGGCTGCTATTCTTTTGTGAAAAAGCAGATTAAAAAGGGAGCAATGTCTTGGTTCTGAATGCTGTGGTTTGGGTAGGTCTTTATCTCCAACCTTTTTCTCACAGCTTCCTTTAAGACCTCTGGCCATTCTACCACCAGCAGAAAATTTACACACATATCCAAGAGCAAGATTTGGCCTGATGAGTTTTATGAGACTGGGATAATAAATGTCTATTTTAAATCCTACAGCCAGACTGAGAAAGAACAAGTCCTTATCATGCTACTTATGATAGCAAATCTGTATAGACACGCGTCTTAGCTGAGGGACCAAAATTGTACTCTGCTTCCCAGACTCTCTTGCTGCTCTGAAAATGAACCAAATATATGCATTGGCAGAGAGCTGTGCCCAGAGCCTGGCTGCTCTGCGCTACTTCCAACCAGCTGAAATCTCAAACGGCCCTGCCATAACCCTTGAATGCTCTGCAGAAGATACCACGCAGTGCACTGGAACGGCCATTCTAACTGGAAGGCACTAAAAGGAGCAAGTAAGAGTTAATGCTGATGTAGCCAGTGTTGGAAGACAACAGGAGCAATCAACGCTCTCTTTCAGGACATGCTTCTAGTTACAGAAGGCACAAGAATATGCTGTGTTCACCAGGTCCACCATAGGTTGCTTCACACTCCTCCAATATATCCGGCACGGGCAAGCATGGAAGATCACCTTTAACACCAAAGGGCCGAGATCTCTCTTCCTCTGATGGCTTACTGCTGATCCACGCCCAGCAGCCAAGTGCGCTGAACCACCTCCGCTTGGTGTGAGTGAACTTTGTGTGACGAAAGCAGTGATGTTGGCTCATACTGAACAAGGAGTGGGAAATTTTCATGGATGGTATGAAGATCCTAACACTGGCAGACATTGCTCCATGTGATTTGCATGAGCTAGCTGTGGCTCTTCTGCTATCCTGCACCTGCTCTGGATTCTGCCCCTGGGCTACGCTACTGATATATATCTCTGGTGTGATAGTTTTCAGAGTAGCCAAGAATTTGAGAAATGATGGGTGATTTGGGGTTCTCATCACAGGCATCTTCACAGAATCCCAGGTTGGAAGGGACCTCAGGGATCATCTAGGCCAACCTTTCTGGGAAGAGCGCAGTCTAGACAAGACGGCCCAGCGCCCTGCCCAGACGGCTCTTGAAGGTGTCCAACGTGGCCGAGGCAACCCCTTCCCTGGGGAGATTATTCCAATGGTGACTGTCCTCACTGTGAAAAATTTCCCTCTGGTGTCCAATCGGAATCTCCCCAAGAGCAACTTGTGTCCATCCCCCTTGTCCTCTCCGTGGGACTCTGTGTGAAAATGGAACCTCCGTCTTCTTTGTAGCTGCCCCTTAAGTCCTGGTACATGGGGGTGAGATCCCCTCTGAGCCTCCTTTTCTCAAGGCTGAACAAACCCAGCTCTCCCAGCCTATCCTCACATGGCAGCTTCCCAGTCCTCTGATCATCCTGGTGGCCCCTCTCTGGACCCCTTCCAGCCTGCCCACGTCCTTTTTGTACAGCGGGGACCAGAACTGGACACAGGACTCCAGGTGTGGCCTGACAAGCGCTGAGTAGAGCGGGATAATGACTTCTTTCTCTCTGCTGGCGATGCCCTGTTTGATGCAACCCAGCATCCTGTTGGCCTTCTTGGCCGCAGCAGACACTGTTGGCTCATGTTGAGCTTTCTGTCCACCAGGACCCCCAGGTCCCTCCCCACAGAGCTGCTCTCCAGCCAGGTGCATCCCAGTCTGTGCTGCGCTCCCGGATTATGTTTTCCCAAGTGCAAGACCTTACACTTGTCCTTGTTGAACTTCATAAGGTCTTGTTGGCCCACTCTTCCAGCCTATCCAGATTTTCCCGCACCCATACGTCTTAAAGAGGCCAGTGTGTTCACTGCCTTTTTAAAATCAGGCCAGTAGAAGATGTCTTAAAGCAAGTATGCACAATAAGTAATCTTTTTGGAGGAGGATGGTCAGTCATGGCTCCTTGTTGCATCCTTACTAACCACAAGCATCATACTGCCTTTCTCACTTCACCTGGGGAGGCCACGAAGGCACTCCTTCCCCTCAAGGCACAGGATGACCTGACCGTCCCAGATATAGCATTACCCACATTATCCAGTTCTAGGTGTAGTTAGGCTCTGCTTTCACTGCCACCTCAGCAAGCTGAACTTCTGCAGCGCCCAGGCTCCTTCAGGAGCACATGCAATACTGATTTGTCAGTGTCGCTGGTACCCAACCACCTACTCCTTTCAGGCTTTCTCCATCCATCCCTGCTCATTTACCACACCAGAGGGTCTCAGGAGGCCCCACAACTCCTTCTCCTGAGACTCTCTTAAGGTGGTGAAGGCAGAGCAACCTATAAGGGAGAGGGGGAGGATTGTGCCTCTGGTTGTGAGACAGCAGTAACGCTGACCCAGCTCATTGTTACCTCGCAGGCATTGGGTTTAGGGCTGTCCAGTGCCCGCGGTGTTGAGAAAGGTACCAAAGTGACAAAAATCTATTCCTCATCTGCAGATGGAGCCACTCTTAGACCATGGCCATCCTGGGGCTGAGGATCAGAAGGGGGACCCCATGGACGTGCACCATCGAGCACAGCACCAGGCTACCGGTTTCTAACTGGTCTCTTCAAAGCGTCCTTGTAACCTTGTTACTGGCCAGGGCCACTGGGGACCCTGCGTTAGGAGAATTGAGTGGGGCCTTGTCCTGCCTGACAATAAAATCTATTCTAATTATAGTTCCCTGCACACATAGTCTCCGAAGGGCAGGGAAAAGCTTTTGCAGATTGAGGTCAGGACTGAAAAATTAGCTGGTTGAGTCGAGGAACACCTGCTGCAGGAGGCTGCCGCAAGAGCAGAGATGGCAGGAGAACTGATGACAACCTCGCGGTGCGCACCTAGAGGGGGGAGCTGCGGAGAAGCCCATGGTCTGGCTTTTGGAGCTTGCAGAAAATGCAGCAAATTCAGCACCACGCCTCCAACCAGCCTCGGTGGTGTGGAAGGAGGTGACAGTCCCCTGGCCCCTCGGGAGGAATCGGGTCGGCAGGATGAGCCTCCGTACAGCTCTGCGCGCCTGAAACCGCTGCAGGGCGGGTCCTGACCTCCCCCCGCTGGTGCCGGCGCCCCTTCTCCCCCTCGCTGCAGCAAGGGGTCCCAAGGGAATGGATGTAGCGTGATTCCATTCTGCCATTAATTAATTTTTCACTCAGAAACATTCCTTTTTCTTTTAAAATTCTAGTGGGAAATCCTGAGGTTAGTACTTTATTTTTACATTCACATCTTGTTTAAAAACATTACAAAGAAACTAAATTTTAGGGTTTTTTTTTATTCTACCGCTTTTTGTGGACAAATCTCTACTTTGGAACATATGGAGTGGAGAAAAAGGGGGGAAATGAAATTAGAGCCCCTCAGTCTTATTAATTCTATTGCAATTAGTGGTAATAAAATACAGGAACAGGAATTATAAGTTAATATTAAAATATAAAAATATTTGAGTCTTAAAAAATAAATATAAGTCTAGATCCATTTTAATGCCAAGATATTGCCAGCAGATTGAAAAAAAAAAAAAAAGAAAAAAGAGAAATTTCCTCAATGGAATAAAAAGACAATTTTCCAGCTGCTATTGCTATTAGATTATTTATCAGCTGGGGCATACAAATTACTCTTCAAGCAAGGAAGGGAGGCACACGCAACCTTAGTAGCTCCCACAGCAGTCCCAGATGTCATTTTTAGCTGACAGACCCAGCAGCTTCTGACAACCTTTCAAGACACTTTTACGGAAAATGTGTCTAAGTATTTACTATCCTAGACCAAGGAAAACAGAAATTCTATATAAATGAGCAGCACACAGGGAAAAAAAAACCTGAAACATCTACAGTTTTTCCCCTTACATCATGTATCATTCCAGATTGGAAGCCAGTTGTGCAGCGGTTTTCTAGTGGTGAGAGCAGGATATTGGGTTTCAGGACTCTTGGGTTAAATTATCGAATCTGCCATTGATTTGCAGCGTGACCTTGGGCAAGTCATTTAAAGGGAAATATGTAATTATTAGTTCCAATCGGCCAGGCTCACCTACTGTCCATGGCTTTACAGCAATCACTACTTTTTATTAGAATGACTGGGGGGGGAGTGCTTTTGCAAACACTTTTTCATGCTTTAAAGGGTTTGAAGGGTTTTTATTCTCTCTAATAATGTATGGCAAACCCAAACAACCCAACAGAGAAAACTCATAATCGGGATTCTACAAGTTTTGCATATCCTGCACCTATATTCTTAAGTGCTGAAGTTGAATAGCAGGTCTTTGGTTGTGCAGTAGATAATTGCATATGTAGACTGCTGTGGGACCAGTGCCCAACGGAGCAGTACAGGAAAAGCAAGCTGCCCAAATGCATGCCAAGATGACAAATATTGCCCTAACAATTTAAATACAGATAGTGCAAAAAAACCCCACAACTTCAGGGACTTGAGGGCAAGAGGAATTAATTATGAAAGGCTTTTTTCAGCAGAAAGGTTTGTCCAAGGCGAAGGGGGTAAGCAGGAATCACCTCCAGATTTTTTTAAAAATAGAAACTTCCCAATAGTTCTAAATACAAATGTTTTCTGGATAAAAAGAGCTGCCCGCATGTGGGTTCAAGCACTTTGTTACTTTCATTTAACACAGTAGCAGAGTTTCAAAAAAAAGAAAATTCCCATTTTTCACACCTTGAAGTAGATATGTTGAAAACAACATAAGAAGGGCCGAGGGGGTTTCCCACGTATTCTCATGCTTCCTGACTCGTATTTAGACTTTTTCAAAATATTTCAAGATGGAAATTTTAATTGTGAAATGCGTTGGGGGGAGGAATATTTCAATTTTCAACAATATGTTTAGAAGAATGTTTAAAGTTAAGGTAGTCCGTAAGTTAGGATTTGTTCTATCTTTTCTGTAACCTAAAGGGATGATGCAGAACGCAGTATAATACCCATATGTCCCGCAGGATTATTTATTTTGAAGCTTAGCTATAGTTTATAAAGTGCTTAAGGATCCTCTGATGAAAATGTAATAACTATGTCATCATCGTCATCGTTGTTATTATTGTGAATATCATTATTTTTATTCCCCTGGTGAAATAAGAAATCAGTTGGTAAAGATTACAACAGCTGCAGGGAATGTGCCTCGACAACTTCTCTGCATTTTGTACCATTGCCAAAAGAAGTTTATAAAACGCTGCAGGAGTAACCGTGCTCCTAGCTAACAGGCAGGAATTTGCTTGGGCTGGCAAATGCTCACTCGATACGACAAATAAAACCAATGAGTGCATGCTGCGCCGTTCTTCATTCAAGGGATGCATAAAAGTCTTTCCATAAGTGCCCTGGGATTCACGTTTTTAACCTCAGGCGAACATTTGTAATTTGCCGGGGCGTGCAAGGTGCAGTTATTACAAGTAACGCGTGGACGGTTACGGGTGGCGTCTGGCAAATGACATCATGAAGGGGTCCCCTGTCATGGAAGCACCAGCCCGTGGTTTGTTGCTAGCCCTAAACCTGGGCTGTGGGGGCGACCTAAGCCACGGCTGCCACAACAGCTGCGGCTCACCAGGGCCTTGAGAGGGTGTTTTCGCCTCGCACAGGGGTAGATGTTGGTGTCCTTTGGAGGAGAATGGGTCTTGAGTACTCTCGTAGGAATGAAGGGAGCACAGAATTTCCCAGGAATTTTGCCCATAAACTCTTCATGGCGTAAGTGTTGCATCCTGGAGTTCTCACTCGAAATGAACTGCTACTCGACTGGACTTTTATCTGACAAGTTAATCTAGTCATTATTGTATGGGAGGAAAAGGAAGCAATACTGAGGGCATGAAGAAGGAAAGGTGACCAGAAATTAGGGCAGTAATCTGAGTCTTGAATCCCAACCTCTGCTCTGCCACAGACTCACCATATGACCTTGGTCAAGTTTCTTAATCACCTGGTCCACCAGTTGTCCAACTGTAAACTGGGACTAAAAGTGCTGCTTGGGTCCCCTTCCAAGTGAGGATCAATGCAAGACACCTTGGGAGGAGTTCAAACAAACTCCTTTTACATGGAGAGACTTTTGCTCACCAGGTATCTGCATCAGAGGGCAGTCCTGAGAAAGGGCCGCTGGGATTCATTCATGTGAAGGAACGTTTAAATGCTGGCGGATGGAAAATTCTCCTTCTCTTTCTAAATTAGATGTCACAAACAACGGGAAAATTAAATCCATTTCTCAGGATATGTCCCTGCACAGGAAATTCATCGGAGGGGTGTTGCCCTGATAAGAGCTTTCCCTGGGAAGAAACTGAGTCTGCCTTTTGTAATGGGCTCTGAAAAATAGCTCCCAGAATCCAGATCCTGTCAAAATTATGTGAGAACATGAGACATTTTACTATCAAAATATTTTGGCTTCAGAAACTAGCAAATCTTTCTGCCTCGCTATGAAAAGATGCAGGGAAATGAAGTGATTGCTCACTGCCACAGCAGTCTGTAGCACTGAGAAAATCACTTCATTTCCCTCTGTCGCGGGACCTCACAAGCTCCTGGCACCTCGCCCTGCACTCTGGCCACTGCCTCCTGCCTCCTGCTAGAAGACTCGCCGCTCACCGGCCAGCCGAGAGATGCTTGCTGGAGCATTCCCCTTTTACGCCCGAATTTCTCCTGCTAAAATTATGCCCCCACTGGCTCCATAAAAAAAGCGTTACTGGGGACACGGCTTACACACTTAGATGTCACCTCCTGAGTTCGGCTGCAGCGATGGGAGCCAGAGGGGGTGCGGTGAAGGCGCTGGCATCTCCCCTCAGTAGGCGCACGGGAGCTCAGTAAGGGCGATGCCAGTCCACAGCTCTGTTTTCCATCCCGGGATAGCATTAGCTTGTACCTGGCTGGGCTTACCTGCAATGTGGCCTGCCCAGCACTGCCTCATAAATAATTCGCACATTGCGGGTTTGTTCCCACACTCTGACACACTATTTTGCTTGTTTTAAATGGGAAATTTCTTAATTTCTTGTTAGCATTTGAAAGCTTTTTCTTTATTAACTGAAACTCAGAGCTATAGTTACTCCCAAATCCTTCTGTTTAAAATGGCATAGCCAGATGTTTTCTTCTGAAGCCTTGTTTCAAAAAGTCCCAGCGGGTTTTCCATGACAAAATTGTTTCCAGCAAGCACCTTGTAACGCGCAGCTCTGCGGAAGCGGGGAGCGCGCTAGCCTGATGCTCCCCCCCGGGACCACCACCCATCACCAGAGGCAGGGAAGCAGCTCAGGCCTCAGCTCTGCACCTGCGTTTGACACCCCCCTGCGCTTCTGTGGGTGTCAGTGCCCGGGGACGGGCTTGCAGCAGGGGCTGAAGGGTGGGAGAGCAGTGAGGCAGCATTGGTGCAGCCCACAGCAGGACGTATTCTCATCCAGGTGACACCAGGGCAGCTGCAAAGCACACAGAGCTAAATCCAGGCTTCTGCAAAGCCTTTAAATTTCTGTCCCAAAGACGCTGGAAAACCCCATCTTCAATTCACCTGTTAACGGCGGTTTCCAAGAGTTAGTAGGCACCTGGGGAGGCGTTCTGAGGCTGCAACCTGCACATTAGCCCAGAGATGCTCACTGAAAAGTGCATGAAGGGTCCTGGTGCCCTGAGGAGCCCAGATGGTGGTTCTCCCCACACAGCCCCGGGGCCGAGACCACCTCTGCCTGCCCCAAATGTGCTCAGTGCCTTCATTCATTCTGGGGAGAATGCGGGCAGGTGTCCTGATCAGGTCTGCTTCCAATCACCAAGTCATGCTGAGCAAAAGGCTGCTCACATCTGAGCCAGTGTGGGTCAGGAGTGGCCAGGGCAGAGTGCATGAGAACTTCTCTCTGTCCAGGAAAAGATGTTTAATAGAACAAATCTGGCTCCTTGCAGCAAGCAGCTAGGCCACAGTGGAGGGGAGAGGGGCAAAAGCAGAGGCTTCTCCATCAGCTGTCAGTCTGCCTTTATAGCAGCAGCTATTAAAGCCGGTTAATAGGAACCACACTCCCACGCAGTGCTCTGTGCTCTCTGGCAGGTTAGAGCCAAAGGCGAGCGAGCCAGCTGGACCATCCAGCAGAACTGCACACGGGGAGCGATAAAGAAAAGAGGTTTGTATCATGAGGTGCTGCAGTTTTACCCTCCGCCAGACAAGGGCAGCCCTGTGCGGGCACCCTCTGTGAAGCTATGGCAGCACTGAGAACCTAGAGGATTTACGGGAGGGTGAATTCCAGGCCCGATTTGCTCTGATTTCAGTTAACTTCCCAGCCCAATATTAAAGATCGGGTGGTCTGCAGAACGAATCCTGCCCAGCTGGGTGTGAACAAGCCCCAAGCCGAGTCCCTGAGCTCCGTTTCGCATGGTAAATCCTGTGAAGCCGACAGCTGCTTCGGCTCAGGGCTCCCCTGCCTGCTGCCAGCCTGCAGCCGGGCAGAGCCGGGGCAAGGGGCCACACCGATGGACCGTTGCCTCCGCGGGGCAGGAGGCTGAGTAAAGGCCACAGCTCCTCTCTGAAGACTAGAAGGAAAAATGTACCCAGTCTCCATAGTAAGCTGGTACTTAATTACTGTCTGTGCTACACTTTCTACTCGCTTTCTGGAAGGGCAAGCTGTGCTGGCTCAGGGACTCAGCCTGGAGGTGGATATTTTCTTCGTAATCAACCATTAGTTCTTAGGCGGTGCTTCTCACCCGTCAGACACAAGTGGCTGCCTGACACTTAGGGGCCAGTAGGATTTTTCTGATTCTTCAGAAGGTGGGGAAGCATCACCAAAGGGACTTTGACAAAGTCACCTGCTGGTCTATGGACCACCAGAGAGAAACACAGATTTCTCCAACACCCAATCAAGTGATGCAGCCTTTAGATCCAATTTGTTCCTAAATAAACATTCATCTTGGCTCTCTTGAACCCAGTCAAGGCTATAGCTGATGATTTGCTTGAGCCAGTTCTAATCAGGCAGCTGAGTCACTCCGAGCTACCTACACTCCACCAGTGTGAAAGCTCAGCACATGGTCATGGCTATCTAAAATCAGAGGGCAACAGGCACCTTCACGGAGCTTTTCATCCCACCTCCAGTGGCACGCCGGGCACGCCGTATTAGCTGGCTGTCGAGAGCACCAAGAGGCTGAGACAGAGGACTGACATTTAGGCAGCTAAATCTGGGTGAGCTCTGTCCAACCCCGAAAGCATTGCTGCTGTTATTTAAAAAGACTCTTTCTCGTGAGCTGAAGCAGAATGACAAAGAATGCCCCATCTGAGCCAGGGTCCTGCTGGCCGCCCTGTTTTATCAAGCTTTGTGGAATTTTTCATTGTAGATATGCAAATATTTCGTGGCTTTTTATTCACGGCAGCTGGACTTTATCAGCAGGTCACCACAGTGGGGAGATAAGAAGCTTCCTTCCCTAGGCACCCTATCGGAGTCTCACAATCCCAGGTTGGCTTATAAGGTCATTAAAAACCCCTCTAAAGTGTTTTTGCCCTCAGTGCCTTTCCATCGGCTCTGTGGTTCAGAGGACTCTTGTGCTAACAGAGGAAACGGGGCTTTCACGGGTCTATCACAGACTGAAGTATAGACATACAGATACACCTTTAAACCACTTTTATTGCCTTTCACATAAACTTATAAGACGGACCTCATAAATTTTCCGTCACTTAGTTCTGTGCCCACCCTTCTTGCACCACCTGGCAGCACACAGCCCATCTCCAGCAATGGGCTCCTCGTTCCAGCGGAGATGGAAGTGTCAAGTCAGGGAAGCATTTTAGGAATCCTCAGTGAATAAGGCAATTTTTTTTCCCATGAAAAGAAAGGAGAAGGAAAAAGGAAAGAGGAAAAAAGGAAAAAGGAGAAGGGGAAGGAAGAGAGGGAGAATGCAAAGAAGGAGAAGAGGAAGGAGAAGGAGGAAAAGGAAAAGGTAAAAAGGAAAAAGGAAATTCCCGTTTCCCCCTACTTCAAGACTTGAAATATCTTTCAAATCAAACCATAAGGAAATTTCACCCTCAGTTGAAACCATGGGGTTTTTTTTAGAACTCCACTTATGAAAGGTTGTATTTCAAACTCATATACCAGCTTTTCAAAATGCAAACAAGGTTTATATTGCTGGACATTTTTGATGTTGTGCAGTCCAAGTCCCCAAAACACTGCAGAGCTGTTTCTGCACAAAACCCTTCTTATCCTTGCGAGCTCTTTGTGCCTCACTGGGGATCCGAGAAACCCTGTCCTCCCTCAGTGTGGCAAGGAGGGGCAGCGAGGCACGTCCTCCATCCACACTCCCTCCTACCAGTGTGGTACCAGTAGGACCAGCTGCTGTGTGCCCCGACACAGCTGGTGGGGAGAGCTGCTGCGGTGCCCGAGGCCATGAACCCGCTCTCCTCCACACTGCCAGCAGAGGGAAATCGGCCCAAGAAGAAAATCATTGACCCATCCCAGTGAAATTAATATTACGGCCCTCAAACCGCGCTAGCAGGAGACCTAAACGCACGGTCTTTGGTTTTAGTAAGATACAGTGGGGCGGAGATTTCTTTGTAGCTTCCCTCATTCTTTTTCTTCTTTAGCAGCCCATCTTCCAAGTGTCAGGTCTCTGTGCTCAGGAGTTAGGCTCAGGGTGTTCAGAAGAATTTTACTTCTTGCAGAGGGAAAACTAATTTTGCACTAAAACAATTAAAAAGTAACTCAAGAGCCTGTGGAAGACAAAAGAAAGTTACTGAAGCCTCCCCCCTGCCCTGAGAAAAGAAGAGGAAGAAGAAACGCCTTTCGGATCCAAAGTGGAAAAATTTGGGGCAGATATTTTGAGGGCTTCCAGTTTTCTGACCAAAAATAGTACATCTCCTAAGAAAGTACGTGCTTTCCTCGAAACGTCGGGCTGGCAAACACTGAAACCCCTCTCCTTTTCCCGCGGGAGCAGGCAGGGGGGCGACAGCCCAGCAGCCAGCGGCCAGGCGGAAGGCAGGGAGGCTGGGCAGAGCAGAGGCAGCTCCGAGGGCCGACCGTGGGCTTCGGCAGGGGCAGGAGAAGTGGTGCCCGCCGCAGGCTGCCTGGCTGGCTGGAGCCTTCCCCGGGAACACTCCAACAGCCCTTGCCGTGCTCCTCCTCGCAGCCATGGCGAAAGGGGACCTGCTGAGGTCCCGCTGGGATTGCAAAGGTATGTGGGACAAAGAAAACTGCAGCCTTGTAGATATCGCTTCGGCTGGCTAAATCACCACCCGCCTTCTCTGTGTGTGTGTATAGATAGTCCCTACACATTCGTATTCTCCTACGGAAAACACCATGGCTTGGAAAAATTCATCTTGACTGCTGTCTGTCAAAGCATTTCCTTACTCCATTAATAACGATTACGAGTATGTTTACATAGCAGCTAACATTTGCAAAATGCTTTACCCATGAATATATATCCTAATTACTCACCGAAAACTACTTCTTTAGCCCAAATTAGCCCCTTTTGTTTGCCTGACCCACTTCCAATCAGACCATGATTACAGCAAACTTAATGAATGCTTCGCACAGGCATACTTCATCCTGTGGATGGCTGGTAATTGTGTGATTGCTGTGAGTTTCACTGCATATTCTGCATTTGCTTTCCAAAATGAAAGCACTTTTGACGGGACAGATAAATCACTGGTATATCTCTGTTATGTCATGTTTATCCTAAAAAAAAAAGGCAGATAATTTTGAATTGAAAATTGACTTTCCGAAACTACCACGCACTCTTCAGGTCTTATTTATTGCTTGGCCAGCTTTCCTGACTGTAAAACCCCCTTTTTTTCCCCAGATGCCCAATACAGATCCAACCACACATACACACACTTTGTATATACTTAAAACAGTCACAGGAAGAAAAAAGCAGAACAAAATTCATTATAGGGTAAAGACCATAGTGACATTAGTTCACTTGTTAAAGTGAAATGCAATGTGTTTAATACCAAACAGCCCTAAAAATACTCCAGCCAAAGGGCACGAGCATTTGGTGAAGTAGAATGTCACTGACAGCTTAGGCTGAAATTTGTCCCAGATCATGAAGCCAAGATTGAAATGATGACTTTGAAGCCTCTTGGGGGATCCCACTTGTACATGCTACCCTAAAACCGTGACCCTGCTGCAGCCGAGCACGGCACTGAGGTGGTGAGAGCTGCCACCGCCTGCGCTTGCAAGCAGAACGGCGGGCGCTGGCTGGGCAGGCTGCCCGCATCGCCCCGTGGAGGAGCAGCTGCTGACACGAGGCTTCAGCAGAGGACACAGATCTCCGATTCCCCCAGAGGAGGGAGCTTTGAAGGCCTGCTTTCCAGATATTTTGAGTCTCTCCCTCCCTGTAGATTTGGAATGGAGAGATGTGGAGGGGGAAAGGGGAAAGCGAAGCGAAGGGAATATGCCCAGATGGAGACATGACCTTCAGTGGTTACAGCCACCGCTGGAAAGCAGCTCGTTTGAAGTCAATAACAGGCAAAGCCAATTCTTCAAGGCCAGCACGTGCGACAGAAAAAAAACCCCACCGGGATGCGCTTGCAGCCCCCAGCTTTCCACCACAGCAGCTTTCATCTTGCCTTGTGCCCACGCGGATGGCGCCGGTGGTGAGGGGAGGCAGCAGGAGCAAAACCGCCATCATCCCTTAAAACCCCTTCAAGCGTAAAAAGGGGCAGCAAGTGCATTGGGCTTGTGTGGCAAGGTTTTGGTAGCAGGGGGGCTACAGGGGTGACTTCTGTGGCAAGCTGCCAGAAGCTTCCCCCATGTCCAACAGAGCCAGTGCCAGCCAGCTCCAAGATGCACCCGCTGCTGGCCAAGGCTGAGCCCATCAGCGATGGTGGTGGCACCTCTGGGATAGCATATGCAAGGAGGGGGAAAAACTGTGCAACTGCAACTGGAGAGAGGAGTGAGAGTGTGTGAGAAAAATAACCCTGCAGACACCAAGGTCAGTGAAGAAGGGGAGGAGGTGCTCCAGGAGCCAAAGGAGAGATTCCCCTGCAGCCCGTGGGGAAGACCATGGTGAGGCGGGCTGTGTCCCTGCAGCCTGTGGAGGTTAGCGGTGGAGCAGAGATCCCCCTGCAGCCCGTGGAGGATGCCCGAAGGAGGCTGGGGCCCCGTGGGAAGCCCGCGCTGGAGCAGGCTCCTGGCAGGACCTGTGGCCCCGTGGAGGATGCCCGAAGGAGGCTGGGGCCCCGTGGGAAGCCCGCGCTGGAGCAGGCTCCTGGCAGGACCTGTGGCCCCATGGAGGATGCCCGAAGGAGGCTGGGGCCCCGTGGGAAGCCCGCGCTGGAGCAGGCTCCTGGCAGGACCTGTGGCCCCATGGAGGATGCCCGAAGGAGGCTGGGGCCCTGTGGGAAGCCCGCGCTGGAGCAGGCTCCTGGCAGGACCTGTGGCCCCATGGAGGATGCCCGAAGGAGGCTGGGGCCCCGTGGGAAGCCCGCGCTGGAGCAGGCTCCTGGCAGGACCTGTGGCCCCATGGAGGATGCCCGAAGGAGGCTGGGGCCCCGTGGGAAGCCCGCGCTGGAGCAGGCTCCTGGCAGGACCTGTGGCCCCGTGGAGGATGCCTGAAGGAGGCTGGGGCCCCGTGGGAAGCCCGCGCTGGAGCAGGCTCCTGGCAGGACCTGTGGCCCCATGGAGGATGCCCGAAGGAGGCTGTGGCCCCGTGGGAAGCCCCCGCTGGAGCAGGCTCCTGGCAGGACCTGTGGCCCCATGGAGGATGCCCGAAGGAGGCTGGGGCCCCGTGGCAAGCCCGCGCTGGAGCAGGCTCCTGGCAGGACCTGTGGCCCCATGGAGGATGCCCGAAGGAGGCTGGGGCCCCGTGGCAAGCCCGCGCTGGAGCAGGCTCCTGGCAGGACCTGTGGCCCCATGGAGAGAGGAGCCTGCACTGGAGCAGCTCCTGAAGAACTGTAGGCTGTGGGAAGGACTCATGTTGGAGGAGGTTGTGGAGGCCTGTCTCACATGGGAGGGGCCACACACCTGAGCTGAGGAAGAGTGTGAGGAGTCCTCCCCCTGAGGCGGAAGGAGCAGCAGAAACAACGCGTGATGAAGCGACCACAACCCCCTTTCCCCATCCTGCTGTGCCGCTGAGGGGGAGGAGGTAGAGAAAATCGGGAGTGAAGTTATGCCCAGGAAGAAGGGAGAGGTGGGGGGAAGGTGTTTTTTTAAGATTTGGTTTTATTTCTCATTATCCTTCTCTGGGTAATAAATTAAACTAATTTCCCCAAGTCTGTTTTGCTCGTGATGGTAATTGGTGAGTGATCTCTCCCTGTCCTTATCATGACCCACCAGCCTTTCATTATATTTTCTCCTCCCCTGCCCAGCTGAGGAGGGGAGTGATAGAGCAGCTTTGGTGGGCACCCAGCATCCAGCCAGGGTCACTCTGTACCTGGAGGGGAACCAAGCCTGCCATGTCCTAAACAAATTTGGACAGGATCGGGCTTGCCCTATCGAGAGAGCAGCTCCCAGGGGAGAGCAGGCGCAGGACAAAGCCTATTGTTTAGCTGGGCTTGCACCATGGATTCTTCTGTCCCCCACGAACAAACCAGCAGGAGCCCTGGGGAACGCTGCCACACCAAGCCTGGCAGGACGTGCACAGGGCAGTGGTACGGCTCAGCACACCTCCAGCCTGGGAGAGCACGAGGGGACGAGGGCACAGCGTGCACGCTCTTGTGCCCAGCCCTCCGGAAGAGAAGGAAACCAGCAGAGACAGGCAGCTAAGGGACAGGCAGGAGACAGGAACAAGGTCAGCACAAATGCAGGAACCCCGGTCTCAGCTGCAGACAAAGGTAATTCGACAAGCAGTTTTAAACTCCCAAGCGAGTAGGGTTTTATTAGGAGAGCTCCCAGTGGGAAGTAAGCAGAGGCTCCAGGTCTGGCACCACTCAGGCCATCAAGGCTGGATATTGTCCAGATTTGCAGAGGGAGATCCCAAGCTCAGGCTTTGGGTGGCCAGGTGGAGCCAAGCCTTGGGAACTGGCGACGCCAGCATCGGGATGTCTGGCACGTCCCAGAGTGATTTAGATGCTTGTCACCAGGAAAAAATAGACTTTCCTTGAATTGGGCAAATACGCCTCTCATCTGGACACCCACTGCTAAAAAAAGGCAGCTTTTAGAGCAGCAAGGGTTGGATTTACAGTAAAGCTGTGTCCTCCCTGCTCCCCATAAAGGCAAACACCCACGGCCATACGGGACCAGCACATGTGGTGCCAGAGCAGCTGTACAGCTGTGCAGCCCCTGGGGGCTGCACCAGACAGCAGTGGGATTAAACCCCCCACTCTCCCACCCGGGATTAAGCCCACCATTTATCAGTGGTTGATTAACAGATTACTGGGAGGCTGAGAGGGTCGTTTTAGATAGACAGTGAACTGGTCTGCTTGGCCCACAAACGTAAAGCCGTTGGATTCACTTTGGGTCCAGTGCTATTTCGCAGGGCAGTGGGAAGGGCAGATAATCGCCTAAACTTGAAGATTGCTCCATTTTTCACAGATTTTCCCACCAGAAAACAGTATATGGGCTTTAAAGGTCTCCTTCTTTGAAAGGACTAAAGTAGGAGAGACACAAAACTGTTGATACTGAGGTTTTACTGAAAACATGGTTTGCAATTAATAGCAAGTTTTCATGAAAACTGTTTACTTTCTTTGGAAAAGTTTGGCTTTCGGTCAAAAGCTAATAAGTAACCAAAATGAAATGGAAACTTTTCCCTTCTTTTTTTTTTTTCTTTTTAAGCAGAAAAGATCATTTGCATGTGGTGCGGAGCTCCAGTGCCTCCTGGGAGATGGAGCTGACCATCCTTGTGCCGCTCCAGCAGGGAGGGAGCTGCGGGGCAGCACGGCAGCCACTGCCCTGGTGGGAGGTCACAGGGGAGAAAGGTCCCTGGGGCACCGACGTGACTCTGGGAGACGTCAGCAAAAGGAACCAGCTGGGACGCAGCCTGATCGCTTTTTGTGACAGTTCAAAATTATTTCTGGAGAGGGGGGAAAAAAGGCCAAAGTATCTATGAAAAATAATGAGTTCTACTTTCCCCTTATTTTCTTGATGGAAGGCCAAAAATTTTTGCCACTGGAAAATCATTATTTCAGTTGCGATGACATCGCCTTTCCCTGCTTTGTCCAGACCGTCCACCTGAGGAGCTGGAGAGCTAGAGCCAAGTAAGGACTTGCCACCCAGAAACTCGGTGTTCCAACACTTCTGTCCCTCCAGGCACATTGAACTAGGGATCAACTGGCACCTTAGCTTGCAAAAAAAAAAAAAAAAAAAAAAAGAACAAGCCAGCCTGGAAACAGACGTGCTGGAAACACCACAGGAAACGGTGATCTGGACCCCATTAAAAGACAAGAGGAGATGCTGCCCTGATTTCGGCAGCGTTAGCACTCAGCTCAGAATGAGTGCAGCCTCTGCAGAACCTGCAGAGTCACAGGCAAAACCCGACCTAGCCCTAACTCTCATCCAGGGCTGTGAAGGATCAATTTCCTTATTACTACTTCCCAATTGATATCTTGCAGGGCCCCACCGAAGAAACGGCTGTAAAATCCAAGCTAGAGCTCCCCCATGTGAAGGGGCCGACCTTCAGGCCCTGCAGACATCCCATTTCTTACAGCAGAAGGCTGGCTAGAAGTGCTGAGGGCGAGCCTCCAGCCGCCTTGCAGCCCAGCCAGTGATGCCCAAGCGCCTGAGGTGTGGTGGTACCCACAGGGTCCACAGCCAGGCCAGCAGGGCCCTGCAGCCCACTCCTCTTCAGGCAAAGCTCCCATGAAGAAGGGGCTTCTTTGGGAGAGGGGATACTTCTGCATCGGTCTCTGAGGAAGAAACCCAGCCCAGCACAGGAGGAGTACTTCCCCTTTGAAATCATAGTCGTCTTAAAGTGGGAACAAGACCCATCCTGAACTCCCATCTGCCCTTCTCCCTCTCCTTCCCTCCTTGCTTTTTTCTTTTCTTTTTTGATCACACATTTCTATTTTCTGAAACATTTTCCATTCCAAAGCCCCGCAGCAAACCCATTAGCAGAGGTGCTGCTCCTGCAGACTCAGCATCATGCACAGGGGTGGGTCTTTAGTCTCTCTGGGCAGCTCGGGGCCAGCTGCCAGAGCTGCAGGGCTGTGCAGGCTGAATCCCACACCCCCTGGTGCTGGTGGGCTTAAAGCGTCCTGTGCTCCCTCCAGCATCCTCCAGCCACCCTGGCCGTGCATGGAGGCACAGCCTTGCAGGTCCAAGGATGCCCTTTGCGGCCGCAGGGAGGGTCTGGCCAGGTACATCCCATTGCTGACAAACCACCAGAGTTGCGACGTGGAGAAGTCAGCGTCTGAAGATTTCCCTAGGTACCAAAGCAGCGCGGCTAGCCACGAGGCGAGTGGGGGCAATGGACGGCGGGGGGAGTTGCAGGGGGCCAACAGGCCCGTTCCTGAGACCCAGCGAGACCTCTCGCCGTTTCCTGAGACAGCACCAACGTTTTGCAGCGCAAGGGCAGGGATTCAGATAAAGATGACTTGAACTGGCCGAGCAAGACGTCAGCCTGGAAGCATTGCCAGAGTAGGCTGTGCTGAATTTTGGTCATTCCTTGTGCGAGGCAGAGCTCGTACGCAGGACTCCATAAAATAGGTTTAATCGTCTTTTAGAGAAAAGGGTAGGTTTGGAGTCCACAAACTGCTTTGCAAACTCATGTTAGTTCTGTTGCCATGTCATTTAGGAAAGAGTACTACCAAAGGCATTTAGAAAAAAGAAGCACTCCACTTAATTCCTTTCTAAACAAGCCATTTGGGACTTTTGGTTCAAAATAGCTTTCCACTTTTTAAATGTCCTTAGAAATTTCATGCCATGTATTTTTATAATTGAAAAAGTATGATGTGCTGCACAAAGTCACTGCAGAAACAGTTTCACCCTCCAAAGTTTCACCTTTTGCTTCTCTATTTTATGACTCTTTAAGAGATCAGTCCGTGCTGCTGAAACTCACTGCACCCTCATTTGTCCTGCACTGTCTTCCTCTCAAAACACTACTAGCAAAGTTACAGCTACACCCAGAGACCTGCCCTGAGAGCAAATCTCATTGTGCTTGGCCCCGTGGCTAGCTCAACCCGAGCAGCACTGGAGTTGGCGCTAACAGGCAACCCAGCACAAAACAGGACCTGCTGGAAAAAAATCTGTTTCTTTTATATAGCCAAATTTTGGAAATGCTGTCCTGGTTTCCCCTGGCTATTCCTTAAAAAGAACAAAAAGGAGGGTGGAGGTGGAGCCGGGGGGAAGAATATATCAGCTATGGAGTAAACAGTTTGGAAGCCAAATATAATTGGCTGGTGAGTGCGTATTGTGATTCACGAAGGAAAGGCTTTTTTTAAACTCCAGGAGCCACGGAGCAAGGACAGCCATGCAGTCATCTTCCTGTGCAAAACAAAAGCTGCGAGCCAGCGAGGGGCAGCACCAGCGTGCGGGGACAATGGGGACGCAGAGCATTACCTCAAGCCTGCAGCGTGCCCCTTAGTGACTGGCCTGGTGTTTCCACAGCCAGGCTATTGCCTCCAGTAACAGGGTTCGGTGATTCAAGGCCTGTTCCCTCTCCGGGGCTCTCAGCACTGCAGATCATTCCTATTTGGGGAGCATACCTTATCTAAGTCCATTATTGCTCTGCCTAATATAAACAGCGTTTCACTCCATACAAGGTCTGTGCATTGAAAGTTTGCTTAAACCAAGGAAACCTGGAATAAATACCTCATTGTCTCAAGGACTTTATCACGCTGGTATGAAAGAAAACCAGTGTGAGACTGTGTTTTCCAGCAATAAAGTTCTTTCAGTCTCAGGAAGGATAGTTTTGATTTGTGAATTTATTGCTCCCACAGTTAGGACTTCACACTTGACCGAAGTAGCTGATATACTGTCAAGACTCTGATCTGGCACGCAGTCTGCAAACACAGTCCGTTTGTTTGACATAAAAAAGAAAAGAGGGGGACTTTTTCACCCAAGTTTTTACATTTTTAACTTTAAAAGATTTTGAAGTCTAAAACTTTGCCTTCTAAAGCACAAAAAGAAGACTCAACAACACCAATATGTTTCACAAACTTGTCTCCAAACTGCCAAACTGTTGCTGTCAGGGGAAATTAATTCTGTCCTTGCAAAAGTCAAACACTGGTTTTGAATGAGAAATGATGGTTACGAAACGTTCTTCTCTCTTTTTTTTTTTTATAAGAAGTCCTTCAAAATTGACTGAATCTGAATGGAATGCTTCATTTCATTCAAAACTTTAGTCTTTCTTTTTTTTACTTTCTAGCTTGCAATTTTGGAAGTGATGACATACACTGGGGGCTGCAGCGGCGGCGAACTGCAGAACTTTCTGTGCCTCTGTGGTGGGAGAGATCTGCCCCGCACGTATCCTCCCGTTAAATCACAGCTAAACCTGGTGCCTACTTCCCCGTGCTGCCAAGGGGCAGGATTCCAGCAAGGAAGGTCTCTGCCTTTTCCCTCCCACCCCACCGTGCCTTCCTGATGGCTGAGCCCAGATTTTTGTCCCTGCTCACAAGGGTGTGCAGACGTGGGGCTCACCGTCAGCCAGGAGCCCATCAACTCCTGCAAGACGGAGCAACTTCGACACCCCCAGACTATCCCAGGCTGCATCTCCTTCCCACACTGATACACCAATCTCCTTGCTCAAACCCTGTCCTAGGCACTTTCCTCGCACAAAGCAAGACCGATGCCCAGTTCCCCTGGGAAGAGAAGGGAGCTGACACAAGGGCATTAAGCTTCACAGCTCTGGCGTAACTTAGGGGAGTTTCTGAGCACTCCTGATCGAGAATGCAAGGCAGAGACCGTGCTGGCACTGCCTCATCTCCCTTTGGGTGAGCAGGGAACCTCTGCCAACTACTGAGTGGGGGAGATGGCAAATCAAGTCTCTAGATAAAGATTCGTAGGTTCTTGCCTAAAACAACCGTACTCCAAAATGCCCAGGCCAGAAACTCATTTGTCAGATTCAGACCAGAAATCCTCCTCTGGAGATACAGCTGAAGGGATTCCTGAGCACCTGCCCACCAGACCACACTAGGACACCTGCGAGGAATAGCTAACGTTTTGCATACTTTATCTTTTGCCGTGGCCTGCCTGACTCAAGCAAGAGCCATAACTCCAGCTCCACACCGGAGGGGGAAAGTGCAAAGAGTTAAACGTCTTAAACGGTGTCTGAGCTGGGGGCAGTGAAATCCCACCCTGACAGAGCAAGCGGGGTCCATCTGTCAGGCCTCCAGTCCAAACAGGAATCCTGGCTGGCCAGACTGGGTTTTAGCTGAAAGATGTATCTCAGTAGCATGGAAAAACACGAGCAGTCCCTGGAGCAGGCGGAAGCCCGGGGCGGAAAGGCTCAGGAGCGCTGGTCCTGCTGAGGATGGATTCGTGGCACGAAACAACAAACAGGGTGTCTGGTGAGCCCAGCCTAACACCCCAGGCACATGTGAAGGAAGAATCACTCTAAACACAAGCATGGGACCAGATGAGTTGATTTCAATGCTTTATTGTAAGAAAGCTCCTTAGATTACGCAGATTAAAATCTTCATGGAAACAATTCTGGAGACTGTGTGTTGCTCAGTTTCCTGCATAAGGCACCGCTTGGTCATGACTATGTGGAACAGCAAACCTCGGAGAGGGGGTTTTATTAGTTTATAATTATTACAAGGCTCATGTGTTTCTACAGCCGTCTCCTCCTGCACTGGAAGAAAGTAAATCTGTGCTTCAGAATCACCCACAAATGAAGGAAAAGACTAGCAGTAAAGCAAGGGGTAGGCACTCGGGGGACCTTTTCCCCTCAGCCCCTGCAAAACACAGCCTGGGACACCCAGGCTGGAGAAGGGGAACAGCCGGGCTGCAGTGGTTCCTAGCTCTGGGGCTCCACAATGAAACGGAATAACCTGAATTATTCAGCTGTAGGATCAGGGAAGGAGTTACGGCTTCACACACCAGCCTGGTCCTTAGAACAGTTCTTCAGCCCGGTGGGTCAGAAGTCAGAAGATGAAGGGCTGGTGTCAAGGTCGCATGCGACGGCAGAAGTTCCCGCAGTGTGTGCCCAAAGCTCTTCTGCAATCCTCCTGGGATCCTTCTTGGGAAGAGGAGCCCTTGTCTGCCCGCCGTGGTCTGCTTGGTGAAAAGCTTTAAGTTTTTGTGACTAAGTGTGCCCAGTGAGTCTAAATATGTTGAATTCCACTGCTGCTTTTGCCCTGACCATGGATTGCAAATTGAGCAATGGATAGTACAAGTGAAAACACAATGCTTCGTACATAATGTCCCCTTCACAGCTCCCAGTCCCTTCCAGTTCCCGTATCCTTCTCGGCCTATGCCCCAGCTCCTCCCCAGGGCAGTCCTGGGCTCACCTTCCTGACCTCCCTTCCTCAGTGACACCCCAAGCCTCCAAGCTGTACCAGCAAAACCAGCTTCAGTCACTTCTCCAAAAGCCCAGCAACACCAGGAGTAAAGGAAAACTTCACCAGGCCAACACCTCACCTCCCTCCAGTTTTTTCCCCTCCAGGCATCTCCTGCCTGCTGCCATCTCAGCAGGGTTACACCCAGGGAGGGAGGCGATGTCCAGCCGTAGCCTCTCCGAGAGGAGCACAGAGCTTCCCTCCATAGACCACGGGGCATGTGGTCATGCCCTCCCATTGCAGCTCGGGAGCTATAAGGAGAGGGAAGAGGAAATGTTCTCTGGAGAAGCTTCTCTCTCTTTGGAAGCCATACAAGGAGCTGAGAGCAACTAGCTCACGCAAAACGTTTAGCTTTTGGAGAGCTGATGTTAGGCGTGGAGCATGCTGGGCATGCTGGCTTGTGACTGCTGCTCCTCCTGGGTGGAGGTGTCCGCAGCTAAACTATGCGAAACACAGCTGAGAGGCCGTGGAGAGCTGAGCGAGGGGTCAGCGGGTGGACAACTGGGAAATCACAGGCAGGAAAAAAGACAGGGGGAGTAGCAGGCTTGGACTGAAACAAAAAGAAAAAAATGTGATAAATGGAGGGGAGAAAAAACATTTACTAAAACCAAAATTCAGGCTTTCTTTTTGTTTTCGCGTTCTTTCACTCTTGTAAGTATGGCTTTTTATCATACTTGTTTCTAAATGAAAAATCTCCTTTCAGAATGAAAAGCCAAAAACTTTCAGTTTGCAGCTATCCAGGGGAAAGGGTCTGGTGGTTTAAAATCCCGCCCTGTCATTTTTCTTCCAAACTGCTTATCAAATTCAACATGATTCTGGAAACCAGTCCTGCCGCTCTGAAACTGGCTCTCAGTTAATCTACTTCCCTACTATTAAAACTTCCTATTTCATTTACCTTCCCTCCCTACCATGGTCCATTTGTCCTTCTGTCTCGCCCTTTTGCCCTGCTTTTCAGACTTGCAGCCCCATGGGGCTGTGATTTGCAGTCCCCAGGTATCCCCCAGCAAACGGGCCTGACCTCAGTGATGTCTGTAGGTGCTCTTTGGTCCCAACGCTCTCTAATATCACACACGTGATTATTTTGAAAGGTGCTGCTGGCAGCACGAGTTGGCTTCAGTTATTAACTGTTCCTTTTAAAATTAGCAGCTCCAAAACCTTGAATCCATGCAGCGAATCCTGGGGAGGTTATATACTCCTTCGTGCCCTCCTGAGGCAGCATTTTTCTCCCACTCAATGGATGGGTAAAGCTGCTACAATGGGGTGAAGCAACTGGCATTCACTGGAGGAAATACAGGAACCATGAATCTAAAGTAAGCAGCAAATAAAACACCAAACTCACTGTAAAACTCCTGTTTCAGTGTTTTTGCCCCAAGCCCTACCAGTAATAATGGGGATAAAACTGGCCTTAAAAACATGAGGTCAGGAAATGACACGTCTGTCTGAGCTGTCTCTGTTTCTTGAACCATGAAGACATCTGTGGGTTTTGTATTCAAATATTCAAGTTCCTGCCTGCAACCACAAGGGACATGAAGAGTTTGGGGGGTATTAATGACAGCTGCGATACCACCTAACCCTGCAGGAGAGAGGGCCCCGCACAGTGCCAGGCACACGAGACGCAGCCCGCGGCGGCGGGCAGCCCCGTCACCCTTGCACCACGCCGGCCCTGCTGAGCAAGAAGGACAATTTGGGCATAGGAGCACAAGGAGCGCAAGAAATCCACCCAGGTCCTACAGGCAATCAGGAGGAGCCCCGCACTGTGAGGGTAATTTTTATTATCAAGCAGCAACCATGTTTCCTTCCAAGCCCCTTCCTCCAGAAGAGAAAGAACAATTAAAAGGCCCAAAGATTCGTACATATGAGCTGACATTGCAAACTTCCAACAAAAGCTTAAAAGCCTTTCCTTCGCTGCAGATGTCATTACAGAGACATCACCTGCCAGAAATCCAAAACACCAGTGAAAAATTATGTATTAAAATTTAAAAAATTATAATATACTTTTTCCAGAGAGACACCCACTTTTTGAGTGTTTTCCAGCAGTTTCGTGGCTTATGAAGTTGTTGGAAACAGGCGGAAAATGCTAACATAATTATGGCTAATGATTTAGGTTGGGAGAGGGGTGAGCAATTAATTTTTATGATGTTTATCAGTATCTTTGGTCACAACGTTACGAAGAAAATGCTTCTTTTGTGACCCAGGAAATTGAAAAGCCATTTGTGGCAGCATTTCTGGATAACGTAAGTAATTATATATTTGTACACATTTTATGTTGCTACAATATTGTTATTTCCTAGCATGTGGCTTATGTATTCTTGTAATTGTCTTATTAGGCCGGTTTGAGTTTCAAATAGCACCTATATTGCAGTGTTTAAGATGTTTGCTTTGGAAGGAATTATGGGACACAAAAACATATGGATCGCTTTATCATATATGGAAAGCATACAGTAAAAAGCTGGCTTTCATTACTCCATTAGCATGGATCTAGATATGCACTCAGTGTTGAGACTTGGTTATTCTTATGTTTATGACATTTAGGGCTGATTCGTGTTACTGTGGATGCATATTCACTCTGCTGCAAATACAACACATCCCTCCACCAAATATTCCAGTAAATACTGCGAGGCCCAGGGTAACTGAAATCAGGGCTTGGGACTGGTGAAACAGATGTGCTTCCAACCAGCCGGTCCCCTACTATCTCCCCTCACCTCGCTGCTTCACATCTTTCCTCCGTCCTGTTCTGCACCATGGCTGTGTTCTGCTGCTCTGAGCGGATGGCTGAGACCTGCCTAAGCAGTGAGAGAAATCAAGCAAGACAGATGGCAAGGACAGAAAACCTTCTTGGAAGACCCCTGGCCTTCACTAAGGAAAATGCACCAGCATTGTGGGTAAGATTTTATTTGCTAGCATCTCCTCACGTGCAAAGCAAACACAACGCTCTGGGTGGACAGGGAGGAGTAAGAGCTTCAGCAACCCTGCAGTGTGGGTGAGGGTTACTGCTGCCATGGATAGGGCACCTCGTGGCCGTGGGAGGGCTGGTGAAGTCATGCCTTATACACAAAACATAGTCTGACTTTAAACAAAACCCATAGACTTTGCCATCATTCCCTCTAGTGGTTAAATACAGAAGAAGCCGAAAAAGTTTCTGAGCATTAAACTTTGTCTCTCCTCTCCAACAGGGCAGACTCATGCTTTCCGCACTGTAGGTCATGGTCCCAATCACAGGGATGGTTCAAGTAGTGCCATTTACAGGATCACACTAACAAATCTTTCAGGTGCTTCTAGTTTCCTGATAATATCCAGGAATTGAAAGCCATACATCACATGACAACAGCCAGCCTTTGTGAGGACATAGAAAGATGGTCTCTGGGAGACTTCCAGGGGCCCACTGGCTTTTGCAGAGGAGTCAAAAAGCCAGCAAGTGAGAATTTATCTGGTGCTGAACAGACCTCCACAGCCAGATGAGTGCAAGAGTGTTGCTGCACACCAGCAGCTCAAGGGAAGCCTGCTGAGGCTGTGTGGCAAAGCACCGCGCTGATCGTCTCACCCTCTGGCAGCAAACGCTCTCACCAGCCAAACCCACTGCACCAACGCTGTGCCTGAAGGGCTGCAGCTGCCTCACTTCCCCAGAACCTTTACGTGACGGTGACAACGGCATGCAGTGACCTCCAGTGACAGCACCTGGCACCCGTGGCTGCCCGCGGGGTGGTGGCCTCAGTGTCAGCAAGGCACTCAGGGCAGAGGGCTGCTGAGCTCTGCATCTCTCCCTGGAGGCACGATGGCTACGCTCACCTGAGCTACCGATATTACCTTGCCCCGCACAACAAATAGGTAGAATTGCTGTTGAGTCTAATTACGATTGGATGTTTCCCAACACAGCCTGTGAACAAGTTTCCATGAATCTGTAGTTCTGAGAGTCAGGTATCTTTCCAGTATTAGCAATGTTTGGGAAAAACAAAATTTGTAGGTACCGCACACCTAATGGACCCAGATTTTAATTACTTTCATCTCATAAACTGTTCAGCAGATTTACTTGTACCTTCCCCGAAAGAGCACCCTTTGCCTGTGGGAACAATGTCGAGTTTGCAGAGGAGGTGCTGTTTCTCATATTTCTCTAGGAGGCTCAGATCATCATTTTAGGTGCAAAGTAAAACTCCCTCTCCATGTGGAGCCCCAGCCAAGATCTCCATGACACTCGTTACCAATGGCACTTAGTGACGGTAAACCGGTCTCTGCCCTACTTACAGCGTGGACCACCAGTGGTGACTGTAAATCCTAGGCTATTTATCTTAGTCCTGACAGAATGTGTACGATAAGAAAACACAGCCATATATAGAAATATAGAAACCTAATTAATTCTGTAGAGAATCCAGTCGAGGAGTGAGGACAATATCGCACTGACTGGGTACGGCACCAACACGAACCAATGGTGCCCGATGGGGTTTGCTCCTTTGGTTTAGGCCAGGCTTCATTTTCACCCAGTTTGCTGCTGTTTGGTTGGATTTGTGGAGAAAGTTTTTATTCCACAACAGATCATTTGTGGTGACAGCATCCCTCCTCTGCACGCTTCAGTGTAGCTCTGCTTCCTCCATTGCATACGAAAGTAGATTTCTTTCTGCAGAGTTTTAAAACACGAATTTAAGTGAGCTTTCCGTCAGTGCCCCTTTGCAACCCTGGGGAACCGTGTGGGACTGCTGCTCCTGTGTAATTTCTAGCAACACCAGAGGTTACAATCTCAGAAGAATCATCTTCTTTCCTTACTTACGTTGCCTTTATTGGAACAAAATTAAAAGCTTTAACCCCCCGGGAATTCCATGATTTCACACGCGTCGGTCCACTCTGATTTATACCTTTGTAAATGCAATAAACATTCTTCCCACTGTATGACTCTGTTGGCCTGATTTTCAGCTCCCACGTAGCTGTCCCAGTGTAACCATCAACGATAAATGGCTTGAAAACTGGCCCCAAACTCCCCTCTGCCTCTTGCCTCGAGGGCAGAGTTGTTCTGTTTGGTAAAGTCAGACACGATGCATGATTGGACTTGTACCTCTTTGCTGTGTCATTTGATCTAATTCTGAGACCACTTTGCACACAAAGTCAGTGATTAACAGACTTTTAGTTCACTTGCTGTTCCAGCAGATAACTAAGTTAATTTTTTTTTAGCATGATGTGGATCCGCCTGATTAAAAAATATTTTCATTTAAATTATTTTTTATAAGATGAGAATTAAAAATAAAGAAAACATGCTGGGATTTACCCCCAAATACCTTTTGTTTCACTCCTGATATAGTTTTAAATTATTTATTTTCTAGCAAACTAATTTAAACATTGACATAGAACATTTATAATGAAGGAACTAAAATGTTTTGCTCAGAAAATGTCAAAAGGAGATGTTTTTATTTTTTCATGAAGGGAGGGACTTGAGCAAAACAGTTTTGTAAGTAAGCCTGACACCGATTTACATGTTTCAGTCACTCCAAGCCTACAGTTGCCAGTGAAAAAAACACCCAGCTGTTTGGGAAGTTCATATGGCTCTATTTGAACATCCATTCTGGTGGCAATTTTACCCCCAGCTTCCCTTCTCAGGCTTCTGTTATTCGAAAGATCTTAGCCATGACAGAAGAAACAATGATCCTGAAGTTCACCACAAAGACCCACAGTCTTTGCTAGTCTGAAATCTTCCCCTCATTCATAATTTATCTTACCCTCAAGCCCACTAATTTGTAAACTGCAAAAACAAAGACGGTGCCCAAGAACTGTGCAAGCGATTCCAGCTCTCAGAGCGCACAGGAGTTCACAGAGTCCCCTGAGATACCCTGTGAACTCAGCAGCACAAGTTTAATGTTGCCCAATAGCTTTTACAACTTACTTTCATGATCTTTTCTCAATGGCAATACAATAAATAATGTCAGTTTGGGATTTTTTTCCTTGCCTTTTTTTCATTGCAACAGACACACAGAAAATCCACGATAAGCATCTGTTGTGGAGAAAAATTAAGTACAATATGTATACACAGAACACATATTACTTTCCCAAATCATCTTAATGATGGGCTATAAATATGTTTTTGGCCTGCCTGCAGGCATATTACTTTCGGCTGTGATCATGTCAGCTTCCATGAACAGAGCTGGATCTGTATTTTTTAATGGACAAGTAACATAAATGTAGCTACAAAACAAGAGCTCTTTTTCCTTAGCACTGATCATAAGCCCCGCCATATTTCACAAGGGTGTTGTGTTACAGAAGAGTCACCTGCCTGACAGAGGTATAAAGCAGATGTTTTATTTGCACTGAGGATCTCAGGGCATTATCTTAAGAGTGCCGCAGGAACATGAGGTTCTACCCAAACTGTAACTCAAGATGTTAAATGTTTGTACTCTGCCTCCTGAAAGTCTCTGTTACGGTTTGGTTAGATCCGTATCCTGTACGTCCGAAGCCTGAATGCCAAACAAACTTAAGCTGCTGCTCTGCTCCTCACTAGAAGTGGCCGCACCACGGCAAAAAACTCTCGCCTATCACAAAGTGCTGCTACGAAGCTCTTGTAGGTTAGTAAGGTGAAATTTGACAGAGTAGGGATTATCTTCAATGGTCAGAGTTAATTATGTCATTAAATATTTAGCCAGAGCTGGAATTAAGGAGTTGGACAGACTCTAGATAAAGGGGAATTCCAGAAAACTATCATGAACATTTTGTTCCAACAACAGAATTTCATCAACATTTCCAGCTCCCAAGCAAGTCCAAGGTGACTGTACTTAATAGCACAAAATGTAGATGCTGCTAATCCTTGAACAAAAGATGAGCAGCTCCGGAGACACAACGAGTTGGAGGTCCAAGAGAAGTGAATCGGGAAGGCGAGGGCTGAAGCCCATACAGTGAGGCAGCACTGGAAATGAACGGATACTGCACAGCAAGAACAAGGGCACATAAATTTAGTTCTTCAAAGGAAACAAAGCCATAGAAACAAGAGACTAATTAAATATGTTAAACGAATGAGTTATTCAATTGACAAGATTGGTTCGGGATTTCAGTTTGGCAAGAAATGTGTGGATTTGGCTGAAGTACAGGACAAACACCTTTAAGTCACACTAACTTCAGGAAGGCTGTGCTTACACAACGGACATTACCTACAAATGTAGGTATCTAATTAATTAGTCTGCTGAGACACCCGGTCCTTGCCGATGGCACACTCTTGCTCTCTGTCACGAATCTGGTATCAGGCAAACAAGCCCAGTTAAAGCAAAAATTCAACATTCAACTTTGCGGAAAGTTCTGATGAAAAGAATCCAGGTTCATAGTTTAGTAATAAACGATGTAACTTGCAAAGACCTTTACAAAATACTGGTTAATTAAAACTCCCATGATCGCAGTGTAGGTAATTATGTCGTGATTTGGGGCAGGAAGACAAAAAAGACAGTTTGGGTTAACCGTTCCCACCCAGTGACCTCAGCTGGAGGCACCTTCCTTGCCTGCAGGGCCTGGATTAAACTGACTTGAGCAAGGACCCAAGTTCCCTTTTCCCACACTAAAGGGGAATCTGAAATATGTCAACAATATCCGAGGAAATCAGGGGAGGAGAAATGAGAACAACTGGTGATCTGGAGGGGCTGCCTGCAGGAACAGGGCAGAAAGCACTGGGGAGCTGTTGATGTGCCCAGCGAGCTGCTGAGCCTGGGCTGCTCCGACCCTTTTCAGCTGATTCTCTCTGCTGAAGGACACCCAAGAATCATTTCAACAAAATCCAATGGATGCTCAAATCCCAGGCCAACTTCAGCCCAGCATAAGCATGGTGGTGTCAACAAGGAAGCACTTGTAAAACAGAGCTAAGTCACAGGGAACAGCACCAAGAGCAAATTTAGCGTCATCTATTTGCAAATTACCTGGGACAGCATTGCAGCTTCTAGTAGGGTAGTTGTAATTCCAGACAAATTGCCCCCCAGAAGCAGGACGCGGCAATAACATGAGTTCATCTGGACTCATGTGCCATTTGCAGATTTCCCCCCCAAAAAAAAAAAAATTTCAAAATTGCGCTTGCTGATGCCAGTGTGTAAAGCAGAAAAAGCCCAGCCCAACTCTGAAATACCAGGCTGAGCTGCCGGGGCTGGGGAGAAGATTTTAGCAGACTTTCGAATCCTTTTGTCCACTTCGGTGGCAGACTCAGGTGAAAGGCTAAGTGCCCACCCTGGGTGTGAGACAAAGGTGGAGGAATGCATATCCCAGTGCATTAGAGAAACAGGCTTTTAATGCAAAGATCCAGGTACAAGCTCTATTGGAGACCCTTGCAGGCGCATTAAACTGTAAGGAGGGGGAGAAAGGCAGCAAACAAATTGTCTGTGGGTGTTTGAATATGAAGCAGTGCCTTGATGGGGGCTGGGGGGAGTAAATCGTGCGTCCAGGATAAGGCATCACCTTGTTTTCTTGCAAGTATAGGCCGTGCCGGCGGCGGCTTGTGGGTGTGCGGACCCAGCGCAGAGGTGTGAATGCCGGAGGCATGCCGAGAGCTGGCCCCGTCCCCAGGGCTTTGACTGGCAAGGAGACAAGCACACAGAAGAAACCGGCTCCCTCACACCCTCAGAGGTCTCAATGGGTTGAAAGGCAGCAGGAAATCCTGCCCGACTCCTGTGCTGGAAGGCTCTGGGGAAGGGAGAGGTGATGGGGGAGGCAGTGGCCACAACACAAGCAGGGGAGCACTGAGGGCTAATACCAAGGACTGCCCTGCAAAACGCTGCCCAGCATTTGGAAATCAGGCAGAGGGCAAAGAGATGGAGCCCACAGAGGGGTGGAAGATATGCATACGTACAGTGGGTTTTTGAAAGGTGCTAATCCAGCTAAACAGCAGGCAGTGTTTAGATGCATAAAATGGAGTGGGACGCTATGTTAACAGCACCCTTGGGACCCTGACAACTGGGACCTGCTGCTGAGGTGCTCTGGGGGCAAGAGCTGACAGCCAGGGAGGTGGGAAACTCAGCAGGGACATCAGAGCCAAGAGCTTGACCCTGGTGGCAAAGGCCAAGTGCGGCAAAGACTTGTCCTTACCTGGAATGGCCTAAGGGAATTCTGGGCTCCAAGTCAGTCTGGACCTGATAAAGCTGGTTTTTGCTACTGACAGTGGACCTGTGAATTCCCAGTGAATTCTTGTCCCCTGCCCCCAAATGGGAGAGTGTCTGCCCCAGGCTGAGGGGCAGGAGAGGGGATCCCCCTCCTGGGAGGCCAGAGCTTGCACATTAAGATGAACATATTCTGCTTTCATTATTTATTTGCCCCTTTAGGAGGTCTCCTGATCAAAGCAGATGTGTAAATCCATCTCTGCCTGGTCTCTGTTGTAGGAACAATCCAGGGGACAAGCCCTGGAGGGGAGCCCAGAGGGGTCCTGGAATCTCCATCCTTGGAGATCTTCAGGACTCACCTGCTTTAGCAGGGGGTTGAACTAGATGATCTCCAGAGGTCCCTTCCAGTCTAAATTCTCCTATGATTCTAATAATCCCCATTCTGGCAAATATCAAACGAGCCTCCTCACCTAAGCCAAGCCCAAAGCTGGCTCACAATCTGGAGCACCAAGGTTTTTTCTATAACCTCAGATACTTGGGGAAAAAAGCCTTGAACTCCTGGAAGGGTGGAGAAGTCCTGCTAGAAGCCGTGGCACACTGCTGCTCAGCCTTCCCCCCTCTCCGGAGCAGCTGCTAATGACTCACTCACCTCAGAAACGCTGCCAAGAGCCATAGGAGCCATAGGGACTGGGGGAGAATTCCTTTCTCTTCTGTATCCAATAATATTTATTGAAAAACAATGCTACCAGCTCTGAATCACGGCTCCTGTCAGCGGTCAGGTGGTGCATGAACGTGCTCCTCCACCGCTTCCAAGCCAACCTCCTTGGCACAACGCTGGTACTAAAGGGCTTAATGATTGAATCCCATTTGTCAAAAATCCATCCGGAGATTAAATCTAGAGCTGAGTGACAGTTTCATTTCGGATACCGAGCACATGAGAAACTTGGCGAGGTTGAGGTTTGAACAGAAGCGAAGCTGTCTGAACTGTGAAAAGAGGCCATTTGTCAGGAGGCGTTTTGCTTGGGCCTTGAACAGCAAAATGTTGTATGTGTGATGGTTTTTATGATAGCCCCACACCACCAGCATAGGAAAACAATCATCTGGCTTTTTTAAACAGCTCCAAGATAAATCACAAGTAGTGTACTACTATTGATTTATTTATATCTCAATGGAATATTTGAGCTATAAATTACGGTTGAATAAACACAAACTGTGCAGAATTTTGCATTGTTTGAACTTGTCAATGGCAGGTCTTTCTCGTGTTTTCATTTTCATGTAAATCAAACTGTGAAATGTATGGATGCAATTTATTTCCAGTTATGTTTATTGGAGTTGGGAATGACTTATTAACCAGGGGCTTTACCCAAATTCTCGTTTGATTTCCGTGGATTTGACTGCCCAGCCTCTGTGGAGCTTTCATGGCTAAAGCACTGCAGACCCTAAATCTGATATAAGAGACAACAGTGGTTTTCTCACAGTGCCCTTGTGGAGTCCTGGAGTGCGACTCTAATGGAAACAGTACATCCTGCAGAGCAGAGCACTCAGAAGAAAGGGCTGGTGTCTGGGTGAAATCCCTGCTTGGCTGCCAAGTCTCTCCTTCATTGCAGCAGGGCCAGGAGTTCAGTTTCTATGTGTAATCTAACTCTGTGGGGAGACTCACCCTCCACAACATACTGTAGGTCCCCCTGGTGTCAAGGAAAAGACTGCAAGGATTCAAGAGAACATAGTCTTGATGCAATTTTGAAATAAGGGAAACAAGCCCTAATAACACTAACCAAATCCAGATCAGCGAGGACAAAAAAGGTCAGTCCGATATCTGATGGTCCGTAAAAGCAGTGGAGATGTTTACAGGCAAAGTAGCGCCCGTGCCTTTTCACGCCACGGCTGATGACAGCCTCTTTCTAAAATGGCAGTAGAGGTGGAAAGGCAAGAAGGGCACAGGTTTTTCAGTCCTCCTTTGATCTCACCAACTGAAAAATCCTGCCCTGACACCTTGACGGTAGCTGCCCTGATGACTCTTCTCCAGCCCAACACTTCACTGAGTCGCCTATGGGCCCTGGGGAAGTCCAAGTGAAATCCTGGCTATGATGAAGTCAATAAGAGGTTTATCCTCGCCCTACAACAGACTTCCCCTTGTGACCCTGAGGAAGTCTGTCATTGCTGTGTACCTCAGTTTCTCCAGAGAACATAATGCTTTCCTGTTTGTCATGAGGACAAATTCCTGGTGCCTGGGGATCACTAGCTGCGACACTGATAACAGGCACAGGAAAGTCTGTGTGGGTCACTGGACACATTCCATTCTTATGACACTTGAATCCAAAAGAACATTTAAATCAAACATCACTGGTTAAACTCAATCCTTAGTGAATGGCAGCCTGTAAATTTCTTTGCCTAAATTATTATGAGAACATTGCATACTTTATAACTGCACGTTTGAAAATACTCATGGGGTCAGGCTCTCCTTTTAGCCCCAACAACATAAAGCTGGAGTCATTGCCTGACTCCAAGGCAGTTACTCCAGATTTATTTCAGGGTAACTCTGAGCAGGATCCTGGGTTTTGTTTATGACTTTTCATTTGTATTTTGTGAAGACTTAATAAAAATCTTTTAAAACCAAAAAACATGGTTCCATAAACCCCACATATGGGATCTTTAAACTCAACCAACTTATGAACTTAACCGTGACTTGTCTTCATCCTCTATGCCTTTTCAGCAGCTAGCACTCTCCAGCCATGTCTGCATTTACAGAGGTCAGAAAACCCTTAGACAGCCAGCTCTTTCCTTTGCCTAAAACAATAACAGTGACATATGACAAAACTGAACTACAATGTCCTGAAAAGTAAAAAAAAAAGGGCATAAAATGAGGCTACACAGCTGAGAGAACCCAACTTAACGCCTGCAAAGTGGACAGCCTACCCAGGTTGGCTAGGACATGGCTTCAGACATCACTGGAACCTATTTAGAGACGCTGGTACACAACTAGCACCTTTTTTTCAGAGCTTCTATTAACGCAGTGGAAAAGTTACATGTCCTGTCCTACATGTCTTCCACTCAAAATTCTGCTTGTCACTGGTTCAATACATCGTAGTGACAGTTTTGCAGAGATTTTAAGGCATGGGATTTTATTATAGCCTATTCCAAATTGCTCAAGCTGGCCATGGATTTTTACACGGTGGTTTCCACATTAGACCCACCAAAATGTGTTTGATACAAGGTATACCTATTGCAAGCTATCTAGTTTTGGTTCAAACACTTGGAAGGACAGAGCGTTACTGCATTGCCTAGCAACCTTTTCCAAGATTTGCCAACCCTCCCTGGTAAAAATAATTGTTTTTCTGAACATCCCAGTGCAATTTCATTGATTTCAGTGAATTTCCTCCTGTGTAAGAAAGGAGAGAAACAGGCCAACAGAAAACTTTGAAGAACAGGAATGTAGAAAGATTGTTTTAGATTCAGACCTGGGATAAGACCCTCTGGTTTAAACTCAATAGATCTGTGCCACTTCGTATCTCCTGAGGATCTGCCTCCTTGCTTTGCTCCTGAGCAAAAATAAAGGTGTTGCAGGCTAAAATGTCAAAACTGCCTAAGAAAAATTTTATTTGTTGAGAAATGAGGAAACAGATCTCTCCAGAGGCTTTGAAAACCTTCACTTTAGTGTTTTCAGGAGCCATAGAAGAGTGAAGAATGAAAGGAGTAATTAAGGGCCTGATGTACATCCCTGGAAGCCCAGTGGCAACACATCCCAAGGAATTCAGCATTAGATTTGGAAATTAAAAAGAAAAAATAATATGAAAAAGGTTAACTAAAGATACCAGTTAAATGCACGGATGGTGGGCATTGAGGTATTCTTCAGTCAGCACCAATGACCTACCCCACAGGCACTGACCTACCCCCCAGGGAAACGAGCCCCAAAAGCACTGGGAGCCACAGGAGAGCAGCTCCCCACTTGAGTACTGGGAGCCGCTCTCCCCACAGTTGCTCACAGAGACACCCTGGGCTCACCTCAGTGCTCCTGGGCAGGCTTGAGTTCTGCAGCCTCCCAGAGCACCGTGATCCCCGCCCAGGGCTGGCAGAATTTCTGGTGCTGTTTGGGGATGCTCCAGGTAGTGCAGACTGCCTAGTGAAACTGCTTCCTCTTTGATAGCTCAAAGATAGTCAAATTAGTCAGACTAATAGCAGGAGCTATCTTCTCAATGTTGCAGACAGCAGAGTCTGCCCAGGAAACCAAGGTCTCGATCCCTCTGGGTGATGTAGGCAAGTCCTTTCCAACCTCTTGCGTACCCTGCTGCAAGCTCCTTGGGGGCCCGCCTGATGCTTAGTTCTTCTTAAGGGAAGGTCTAACACAATGGGACCCTCATCTACTTTAGCACCACACACAGACGTACTAAATGGCTGGAGAACTGGAGAACTACCCGACTCAGAAAGCAGCTAATAACAGAGAAACACCAGCCTAGGGTGTAGGAGGGTGTAGTGAGGCCAGCTGGGTCACTGATATGGCCTGTACATTACTAAGCACTTTCCTTAATGATCTGGAAGTAAAGACATGAAAAGCTGGATCAGTTGTTAAGGCAGGTCCAAAAAAGATGCCTAGGGAAAATGTGATTATTTGAGAAATGAGGACCTGACCTCTTGTCAGCTTGGGTGTTTTTCAGAAAGCAATGCTGGATGTTTGGGAAGCATGCAGAAAGGAATCACTGAAACGATTCGAGGGCCGGAGAAAACACCCAGCACAGGTCCTGAGAGATGTCACCAGAAGGGGAAGCCCACAGGCTGCAGTCCCCTGCATTTCATCAGCAAATATTCTCCTGCTGCAAGGCATCAAAGAGCTCCACATACTCAGCTTCTCACAAAGAAGATTTAGTGGTGATTCGATTTTAGTGTCTAAGTATCCTCACATGGAGGATATATCAATTGCTAACAGATTCTTTTAATCTAGAATGGAAAACAGTAACACGAACCAATAGCTGGCAAATCAAAGCCATACAAATTCCAGATAGAAATATAGCCATACTTTTTTTTTTTTTTAATCCATGTCTGTCATTAGATGTTGAAGTAAATGACCTAAAAAACTGGAGGGTGTCTCCATCTCCTAAAGTACTCAGATCGCAGCTGAAGCCCACCCTGGAAGAGACACATTTTGCTAACATACAATACTGAACTCTGTCCAGGAGTAACTCTGCAAAATGAAGTGGCCGGTGACGTCCAAGGAATCAGACTCAATGTCTCCCTTGCAGGTTTGGCAGCGTTGCAGTAATACCAGTGAGCTAAAGGCAACTGGGTTTTTTCAGTCTTTGGCATGTAAGAGGGGCAGCCAAGCACCCCCACGCTTCCCACCAGGTGGGGTTGAGATTTCCCCAGAAGGCTAACTATCCCAATAACTACCTCAATGCTATCGTAATGTTCCTCTCCTAAGCCTTCTGCAAAGCCAGTTTTGAGCTACAGTAGGCTGACTTTGAGAAACAAATAACAACTTCTCCAGCCTACTGTCTGTGGTCTGGTTTGGAATCAATCAGTGCAGCGCACAGGTGGTGGAGGGAGGCGTTCTAGCCCACGGCAGGAGGACTCGGTGAGTGCAGCCAAAATAAGCTTTTATGTCCCAGCTGACATCTGTGGGAATGGACAGGTCTTTCACTGTGTGGGACATACGTGATTGATACGAAGGGATCCCTATACACTCTAGTATTCAATATTTTTAAGAGAGGTTGAATTCTGCAAGGGGGAGGGAATGTGTTTTCATACCTTGAGAACATTACTCCTTTACGTGACACCAATGTTTTAACGACTCATTTATTTTCTCATCTAGTAGAACTGAAAAAAGAGAGGGAAGCATTTATTTACCAGAAAATTCTTATTACTTTTCTAGGGAATCAGAGAAGAATAACATTTCTTACTCATGTTGATTTTGTAAGATTCTCCATGCATGTTATTTTTTGAGGAAATACGCGTTATTTTTTCTCTAAACAGTGGTTCATGGACATCTAATCTTCAGCTGAATATGTAACGGTCTTATAGAACTGCTGGGTGACACGGTCCAGACCTTAAGTCTTACATAACTCAGGCTACATTGCCGATTGAATATATATAGTTACAATTTATTTTGTACATGCAAATTAGGAATATAATAAAAACATTTCAAATTATGAGGCTGAAACATCATTTTTACAGACGACTTTTTCTGCCAGCGGGCAATTTGTTCTCCTCATATAAACATTAGGGAAGTTGCAGCATCTGCTCCTAATTAGCTCCCTCGCACAAGTTACTGATGCGCATAACTCACACTTCCCCGTGCTCATTGCCGAGCTCTCAGATGATTAGTTTGTTTGCACACTGCTCCTTGGAATTAGACAAAGCCAAAGGCCTGGAATCACAGCTGTTCTTTGCACCAGAAATCAAACCCAATTTTATTGGAATAACGAAAATTGCCAAGATCAGATGATCCTGGGAAGCTAACATAAGTTAATTGGGCCCAGTTGACCCTGATGTAACCCCAGGAATTTGGTGAAAATCTGGCCAGTATTTGATTAATTTGTTTACAGAACATGTTGTTTGAATGATTTTCTTGAACTAAAGTAGGTCTTCTTACCCAGGAAATTGTTTGCGTGTTTTATTCCTCAGCCATCGCGGCGTCCTCACAAGAGCTGGGACAAGGCCACAGTACATCTTTCAGAGTGCGTGGAGCCCTAATCCTGCTCTGCCGTCTAATTCCTGAGCTTTGGGTTTAGAGCAAATTACGTGTTGGTTCTGGCCATGGTATAAAACTCTGTCACCCTGAAGTGACGTGGAAAATCAAGAGAGCCATCCAGCAGCTCTTTCTCTACAGCTGATTAGGGCACTGTTTGGTTTAAACCTTTCCAGAAACCCTGACTCAAACTCATCTTGAATGTCTTTAATGATGTCATCCAAGCTTTACACATTCCTTAAAAGCTTCCAGAAATGTTAGCTCTGGAAAGAATTTTCCTCAAACTTTTTATTCAAACAAAAGAAAGAGAAATCATTAGACTGATTTGGAGAGACATAAAACATAGAGTCCCGAGCCTCCCTATATTTTAGTATCTGACAGAAATATTGTAGCAATATGAATCCAGTTAGCAGAAGCCTAGCGAAGGTCAAAACCCCTCCTGTCTATAAGACAATACAACCACATCCATCCACAGTACTTAATTGTATTCATCAGCAAAATATTCAAATTTAACTTGCCTAAGAGCTAGACCAAAAGCTTTCAATGCCTTGCATGGTATCTTTTGACTTTATTGTTTAAAAAGTAGTACAAAGGAGAGCATTAAGAGAAGCCAGTCTCTTTGTGACTCTTCATGCTTTAGCATCAAATAAAAAGTGGCCACTCCTGTGTACATTTTAAAAAGTGTGATTCAGATATCTTACAGTCTAATGCCTCAGCAGCCAGAAACTAGATTTTAAAGTACATGCAGCTTTTACTCCTATCTCAGGGACCATTTCTTTGCAGTAGTGAAAACATATTCCAAATAATATAAGCATCATTAACCCCATTTTTAAAACAGGTAATGGACCCCAGGAATGGAAGGCACTTACCCAATATCACCCAGCATTCCATTACTGTATCCCAGTTATTCAGAGCCTGCTTTAGTTCTGTGTTCACAGAAAATATTGTTTTCTTTCCAGGAATGCATAATCACCCTTGTGTTTTTTTTCCAGAGAAGGATGTTTTTCTAATCTTACCCAAATACTTCAATGCAGCTAAAACAAGGTACACTGCGAAACCAAAAGCATCAGAATCAATGAAAACAGTTTCCTTCAGATTTGTGTCTCATGGATGAGTGCCTTTCTGATATCAAAAATTTTATTGCAACTGAGACATCTGTAAGGGGTTTCCCCCCATCTGGATTCTCTCATTTCTAATAACACGCATTCTCATTCTGCTCTTTTCCCTACTGTCAGGTCCTCCCAACATCATTTTCTTCCACCTGGCCATCTGCTTTTAGAAGCTTACTTATCTTAGACATCTTTACTCCTCTGACAAATCTGGTGGAAGTCAGCCAATGAATTCAAGAGGTGTCAGGGACACCCACAGACATACACACGTACGCACAATCTTCTTTTCTGCAAGAAATCAGGTGCTTATTTCCCTAGACTCAACTGAAAAAAATCTAAAAAATTACACAAAAATAAACTTGCCTTCTACAATTATTAAATCACTGTAATAATTAACTGCAAATTGGAGTGACGGGTATTGCAGTTTAAAAGGCTCCAACTTCTCCTGAGCATTTACTAGCATCTAGACTTGAGTCCATTAACACACCTGTTTAATACTGACATGAACTCCACTGACATCACAGCCGTCATATATGGTACATGAACACAAAATCAGCCTTATTTGCTTTAATTAATACAGACAGCCGGACAGTGACTGCAGTGTGCAACAATCTACTAAATATTTGGAATAGGAAAGAAAATGTCCTATTCTTCCTACTCAATAGACCAGGGCAAAGACCACCGAGTTTGTTTTTCAAAGATCTAAATAGTCTTGTGCTATTTATTTTCTCAGCAATGAGTTTCACCCTTTGTGTGCGGTCAAGTCTGCCTGGTGTGGGGCTTATGAAAAGGAGAAGTGGTTCTGATAGAAATGTGGATCTACAGCAGCTCTTTAAATGCTCTTTGACTGTAAAATCCAAGGGGCCACACTGCAAGCGCCCTTACAAAGGGCCAGAATTTCAAAGTTCGTATTCACCTTCGTGCTATGTGGCAAATAAAAGTGTTGGGATGTGATCTGGACCGTGTCTATTAGAGATTAGCGGTAGTTTCTGTTACAAGAGTTTAATTTTAAAACACCGATTAACTGAACACAAAATACATTGTATGAAATACTTCAAGTTTAAAGACTTTTGCCCAGACATGCATTCTTGATGCATCCGTGGCCAGAGATATCCACAACTGCTCAGAGAAATGGATTCTCTTACCAATTTCACAGCTGGGTTGTCAGCAGAAATAACAGCAGCTGTCAATTTTGGTGAGCAGATTCCCCAAATCACTGGAAATGTCCCTGAATTTGGGTTTTGGTTTGATTCAGACTGAAATAAACTTTAAAAATATATAAGCATTCTGGCAAATGGGAAAACAGTTTTTGTTCGGCTTTAGTGCCCGCTTCCACCATGGGCTGGTCAACACATCTGAAAAGTATCTAATCAAAGGAAACATCAGCGTACCCGTTCACCTCGTTCAGAGAAAATAAAACATTTTCTGCTGCAAGCTGCTGTTCCACAGCCAAGAAATCCCCCCACCCCCTTCTTACTTGGTTTTCACGCAGTGCTTACTCAGGCAAAGGTCCCATTGACTTTTGGTGGGTGACGGGTACACAAGTAGGAGCTTCAAGATTTGGCCGACATGTGTTTTGTAAGTAAACGTTACAGGAAAAGCAATTTGATCTCATTTCAAAGCCTGGCAGAATACAATATAGCATAATCACTAAAAAATCTAAGACAGAATTTCATCAAGCAAAAACAAACACTGTTCAGAAACTCGGCAGGAGACAGCCAGTCCTGAGCCTACAGTAATTGCAACGTTGAGAATAGGAGTAAATTCCCTGAAGATGCTCCATACAGTAGCAAACCATCTGTCTAAACACTTGCAGAAAAGGCTCATGTTTGAAAACCCTGGATCTCGCCAAGGCCTCTGCCATTGGCTTTGGATGTGTAACAACATGGGATATTTGCAGATGTTCTTTCTGAAAGTCCCCCACTCCCTGTAAGCAGATGGATCTTGGAGACTGCAAAATGAACTACCAGGAAAGACAACAAACCCTTTTTTCCGCCTCCTGTTGCCTTTCTCTACAGTAGGGACTAGGGCTTCAAAAATCAATTAGCATTTTTCTGCTGATGGGCAACAGTAAGGAAAATGTTTCCTTCAAAGATTGACCATCACTGAAACTGAGCCCCATGCAGAATTTCATCAAGGCACCCTTGCATATGGCCCTGGACCACCAACCCTCTCCTTCAGAACAAACATCTGCGATTCACAGCAACTCCAGAGAATATTTGCTAATGTATCTTGGGAAAATGATGACAGCTGTTGAGACCTAGCAAATACTGAGCTCTGGGTTTTTGCAGAACGAGTACAATGAATCACTAATATATCTGAAAACTCCAGTCCACATTGGGTCTTTAGCGAATGACACAAGTTTGTAAAGCAGAAAATAATTCATATTACAGTATAAAAGCAATGATGTTTGAAGTTAAGGGTCAGCTGCCAATTCTCTTGTGAGCTCTATTTTTCAGGGCTTTAGAACTTAAATAACTACACACAACATCAAGTTGACAGTCTCAATGATTTTTCAAACAATGGATTAACTTTCTTAAGCTGATTTTTCAACGCTTACGGTAAGGTTTAATGGGAATTTTAGGAGTTGTGAAAGGAAAGCCCACTGAGAGGCATACGAACAGGAATCTGCTTGTCCCTGTACTCAGCACAGACTGTTCAGTGCCAGAGGAGGCTTCCCCTGCTGCTGCACCACTGGTCTTCACCCCAGCAAAGAAAAAGCCAAAAGCAGGTTCATCCCTGCAGCGTCCTGCAAGTGGCCCTCACAAGCAGACAGATGAAGACTGGCACTATGGGAATTTCATGCTGTGGAAAATCTAAACAGAGTATTTTACTTGCAGTCAGCTTTCTTCTCAGTATTGAGCTGAACTCCTTGTGTTGGGTTTTCGAGCCCCACCTGCCTGCACAGGCTTTCCTTGGTGGCTGGCTGTGTCAGCCACGCTGCCACGTGCTCTCTCCCTGCAGCTCAGCTGCCACAGGATGCTGATTTTTGAGCTGCTCCACTCAACATTTTTCTCCATCAAGAAAACAAAGCTGTTGACAAATGCAGAGGCCTTGGCTAAGGAGGAAATTCCAAACAGATTTTTGCACTTCATCCTAGGCGTGCGAGGAAGGGAAGGAGGGCCTCTGCTGCTGGGCTACCTTCTGTTGTCACCTGGCTACTGTCTGGCTAAACCTGCTCCGAAAGACTCACCTCAACCTCTGCTTGCTGCAGTTGTTCGGTTTGGGGCTAGCCATATGTATCAGTAACTGGTATCAGTATCCATATGTACCATATGTACCAGTAACTGGTGGAGACAAATGTTCCAAGTATCAGCATCTGTGTTTCATAAAGGAACATGAAGATCTGACACATCCAGCCTGCGGGACCTCCCAGAGAACTGACAAGAACCATCTCAGCTCCCTGCGGGCTTCTAGGTAACCGCAGCACAGCATTTTCCGCACCTTGACAACACAGAGCTGTCATAGCTGCTTTATGGCCATCCTCAATGCAGTATCTCACTGCCTCCCAGTTCATAATGATTGTTTCTTCAAATAATTCTTTGAGGCAAGTAAGTCTTATGTCCTTATTCACACAACAGGACAGCGAGGCCCAAGTCTGATGGGGAGAAAGCACTGGGAGCCCAAAAGGTACATCCATACATCTGTCACTTAGCTGCATGAGCCAGCACCAGACTGGGACCTTCCAGGAAGAAGCATCAGCCACACCAGTGCATCTGCAAGGCATCTGCAAGGCATCTGGCAAATGATGGGAACCTTGGCCAAGACAGCATACCCTTCCTTACAGGCTGAGCTGGAGCTTCTTCCCAGCTTTACTCAGGAGCTCGCTTAGACCTGCTCCCAGATCATTTGGACACCAGGCAAGTTTGGGTTCAAATGTGTGCTCAAATTCCCACCTAAAATCTAAGCCAGAGAATCATTCAACCATGCTGTCTTGGAAGGTGTGTGGCAGAGCAGAGATCTGGACCCAGGCTTCTCTCCTGTAACTGGTCTGTCTTCCTATATCTTGCTTTACTCTTAGGGGTCCTTTCCTCCACTATTTATTTTTCCAGCCACAAAAAAAAAAAAAAAGACAAAAAAGGAGAAGAAAAAAAAAAAGAGCAGGAGGGGATAGAGAAGATGAGGGAAAAATGGGAGAGAAAAGCAGAAAAAGTAAGGAAAACAAAAATTTTAAAATACATTATTTCTAGATGATGTGAACTGAAGAATTTTAAAAGATCAAAACCTATAAAATCTTGAAAAAATAACATCAGTACCGTCATATTTTTGTTACAGCAACCTTTGGGTAAAAAAAAAAAGTGAGAAAGAAAACTGTGACCAGCTCCCGCCAAGAGCCTTTAAAAATTTCTCATGACAAGGATTACAGCACATTTACGAGGTGGCCATTCCATATGCAATCAAGCCAACTGACTCTTTTTGTTCCTAATAATAAAAAAGAGGTGCTGCTACACAAGTGTAATATTCCTGGTGAAAGTACTGAGATAAGTTTGCTTTCAGTCAGGTCTTTCTCAACTAAATTTTATAAGCTATGCTTGCCCCTTTTACACCAAACTGCATGATCTGCTTTACATCTGCAAAGGAAAGCATGATTATAAAAAGTCTTCTTTACCTTTTTTTTATTTAACATAATACTGGAATCAGTAGCATGGAAAATAAGGACCCAGGTTACATGCCAGGAGCCTTGGAACATAAAACCTTGCTGTGGGCTGATAATATCTCACTGATTCTTACCAGTCTCCAAGACTCTGTCCACGACCCTTCTGCAAAATAAACTTTATGAAATCAAAACTTGCACCCTTCTCAGAAGTCCAGTCCCTTCCTGTGGTGAGCACCGCCTTTGTGATAACCAAAGGAATTCTATATTTAGGGACAGCACTCTTTCTTGACCTTCAGAGAATTGTTTCCATTGACACATGCTGAAAAGAAAAGGGATAAAAGTCCCCTCTGGGACTTCAGTTCAGATCCTACAGTTCTAATACGAAATTTAAACTGCCCCAAGCTGCTAGTGTTATAATACCGCCTGCTAAGTATAAAGGAGAAAGGGAAAAGTCCAGAAAACAATACTTCATTACATGGAAATTCTTTGAATCCCAAAGCCATATGGGACATTAAAAGCTTCCCCCAAATCCCTCTCAGATCAATGGAATTCAATTGTTGTACAAAAATGATATTTGGAAGAAGAGAATTCTGATTTTTCTACATTTCTGGGAGCTGAGAGCTGACAGAGATTCCTCTGTAACTAGAAAAATAGCTTTTATTTTAGAGCAAGTGTAAGAGCCAGAAGACAACATCTCTTTTAATCATTTAATCGGCAGCTTTCTCAGTGAATTAGGCTGTGTGCCCTCCTCCAGTTCAGCAAGATCAGTGTTTCCCAGTCAAAAGATTCTTTAAGACCTTTTGCAAACCCTACATTTTATGAGTGAAGTTTCACAAATAGCTCTAGTTTGTGAACATTCCTACAATGGCACATTATGGGCAGCCCTGCTCACAGTCGCCTCGAGAGTCTTGTGTTTCTTCTCTTCTGAAGTACAGTAGCTGTAGTGACCCTACCAAAGAGTCTGTAACTTGCACAACTCACCAGGTGTAAGGCGCAAATTCCTTCACAGGCATACACAGCAGGTAGTTCATACACACGTGAATTTGCAGAAGTCGTTAGTCAATCCATTAAGAGAAATCAACAAATCTAGAAAGACGATGGCCTTGGTCCTGGAAAATTCATGGGCAGAAAAAGAGTCTGCATTTGATTTCTCAAAATGCACGATAATTTTCCTACCACCACCTTGAGTTCAAGACCCTGTTCTGCTGGGTTGGGAAAAGAATGTGATCCCAAGCTCCCAGATCAGTGGCTGTTCCGGACAGGACTTGACTTTGCTCTAGGGCTGTCTTGAAAACCAAATCTGAAACCTTTTGACCTTGTCCTATGCATCCTCAAAGGCTGGTTGTTTTTCTACATTACAAGAACTCTTCACAGGACACAAAAAATGTTTGTTTTCCACCCAGACAACAGAAGCCAGGATTTGGTAGATACCATACTTACATACTAACTTCCCGGGCAATGTGACCCCACTCTTTACCACAAGAGGCGTTAAAATGGCACAACATTTTAATGAAACTTGCAGAGCACCTCTCTAGTAGTTATGGGGGGAGTGTGTTGCAATTTTTGCTTCAATTTAGCTGGAACAACTCACTCGGAGGAATAGCATGCTGTGCTTTTGGCCTCCTTCCATTCAAGGTTATGAATCAGAGCTGTGTTAACAAACTCAGAGAAATCTCCGTCATGCTGAGCACAGCAGAAGACCAACCAACGTTTCGTTGTCCTTGCTATTACTCTGCTAGGCTCAAGGTAGAGGCTTCAAGCCCTGGGTGGCATGGCTATTCCCACGACACATTCCCGGTTGCACAGAACCCATGTCCAGCATGAAGGCAGAATGGAGCATGACTGATGAGTGTGAAGCAAGATCTCTGCTTGCCATCGCCTTGACTTCTCAATGTGCCGCAGAGAGATGTTATTCATCCATTCTATTGCACACCAAGGGTTTGCATACACCTACCATTATTGTACCATCTGGTAATGATTTTCTGCAAACAGCAACATCATATGTTCTTGCCGGGAGTTTGTATGAACTACATGGCTCTTGCTGCTCCCCATTCAGGAAATACCTTCTTTTTGGCAAGATCAGTGAGGCTTGATGTTGATGTTCAGCTCCTTTTCGTTGTGCAGAACTCTGACTACCCATGGAAGGCATCTGCCTCAGCCAAGGCGAAGTAAAATACAATCACCAGATCCTCTCCAGTTGCATAATAAAAGGCTCTGATTTTGTGTCAAGCTTCTTTCTAGTAGCTTTTCCTCAAATATGAAAGGATGACATGCAACTCGTTAACCAGGTGAAATGTTCCATGTGCAAAACGGGGCATTTCAGGAGAGCGCATAACCACGCTACAGCTTTTGTGGCCCTTTCCTAGTGAGGGGTATCAGGCTCAGTTTCCCATCGCCTCAGGCTGGGCACTGAGTGAGCTGGAAGCACTCTGGCTGTCCAGAGCTTTCATTCTGCTCTGATCACCTCTGATACAAAAGCAGCATTCATGTTGCAATAGCACAGCTGGTGATAGAGCAAGTGAGGCTTGAGGTGAGACAGGCACACAAAACCCAATTCCACGTCGTGGGGGCAGAGGGCAATCACGAGGAGCAGTGAGCAGGATGATCCATGTTCAGGCAACCAGAGGTAATTAACCCTTGGCTAGTCTAACCAAAGGACTTGGCGGGTCTTCTGTCTCTCAAAGACTTTGAGTCAACTTAGATATCTCTATTTAAAAAAAAACAAATGTACTTTGACTCTGCCACAAGTCAGACCTTACAGATGAATCACAGGGTATCCCAGATGTATGCTATGCAGAGTCCACTCAGACAACCATAAAAAACCCTACGGCCTTAAACACAATGAATGAGGCCTTGTTTAAGACACACCTGTGTTATTTCCAGGGCCAAAGCCAAACTGTTTGCATGGCTCCAACACATTTTGAACAGAGTTGTGTCTGCTTAGATCATGGCCATGCATCCCAACTCCACAGAATATCTGCTGGTTTTTTAACATCTGAAAAACTTCCAAGCACCATGAAGCTTCACTTCTTCCAACTGAATCGGTGACTAATGAATCCTGGCCCAAATCTCACCATTAAACACCCAGGTTTCTCAACTGTGCTGACCCATTTACACCCAAGAGTTTATTTTAACACAGCATTTTTTTCCTCCTTCTCGAATTTCTTCTTTTTTTAAAAAAAAAAAAGAGAATTTTTAAAAATGCAAGAAAGTCTTTGCTGATATTTGGTTACTCACCACATGCTGAGTTGAGCTTCCTGTTTAAAGAGAGAGACTGTGTGTATGTATGTGTGTGTATGTGCACATGTGTGCGTGCTGGGGCCTTTTTATGGGTATCCTAGCCCGATAAACCCTTAGAAGAGCTAATACGCAGGCATGAGATTTTTCTGAGATATCTTGACCCACCCAGCACCAAACACAGCTTGTGCACTGCAAGCGGTGCTGGGCAGAGGTCCCAACAAACGCAAAACAATACTTCTAATTTATCTGGGGGATTTCCTGAAGGCAACCTTGGCATGGAAGGCGCAAGCTGCAGTACAGCAAGAATGGCGATGTTTGTCTTTGAGGAGGATTTAGCCGGTGATAGATGGCTTTCGTGGAGTGCAAGTTCTTCCCAAAGTTTTTCCCTGAATCAGGGGTGCCCGAGGTGCAATGAGAGAGCTACAGAGCATGAGAGAGAGGCAATTAATAGCAGATGGGGGAATAAAGAACTGCTTTCAACAGGCCTTGAAACTGTATCGAAAGAGGTGGGAAAAAAAGGGCTGCAAAGAAAGCTATCCTGCCCCTTGTAAAGGCTGCACAAAAAGGGGCAGGGGAGAGTGGTGTGCCTTGAAAAACTAGATTTCCCAATATACAATACATGCAATGTATACATGACCCTGAAAAAGAGGGTCACATGTGGAAGAAAGGAAAATAGCGGAACTAAGAGTTAATTGAGACAATACTGAAAAAAATCCTTCCAGGTCCGAAGGGTCACCATCCCTCACAATTTGGTTGTGGGTATTGTGAAATCTGGTGATTTTTTAAAAGTCCAGCTTGTGAAATGCCAGAATTTATGCTGAACCTCATCCAGCATTCTCCCTCTGCTTCACAGAGACTTCTCGCCCCCATGCTCAGGAACGTAACTCACAGGTTACCTAAAGGCTTAGAAATCAGCTGCAAGGAACAGAACACTCATGTCTCCACTGTTGTAAAACTCATTTTAAACCAAGCTCATGACTTTGCAAGGCTCATTATTTGGCAGTAGTGGAAAATGGGAAGCTGAACTTTGCTCCCTTTTGACAGTCAGGGACTCGCATATCACTTTGGCAAAACAAAACAAGCCTGAAAACAATATGATTAGGTAAAGCCTTTTCTATTAATGTCCTAGCAAGAAATACTCTATGGCAGAAACAATGTACTAATCTCTGATCTGCCTCTAACTCTATAATATCACTCCAGGCACTATATTAAGCCTTATTGTTCCCTTCAGTAAAAGGCAGCCCTGAAACTGCATTTCTGGGGACAGCTTCACACAATTTGAGACTGAATAGCTGTAAGCATGACTCCTACAACTGGAGAGGAATGAGGATTTAGTACGGCCCTTCCTAAAAGACGGAAGATATTAGAATAAAGGTCAAGTACTTTGAACCAAAGGCTGGGAAAGAAAACCAGCTTCTTGCTACTGTAGGCAATGATACCATCGTACTTGTTTTGTAGATCTCCTAAGCTCTCTCATAAATGAATGCAGGGTGCATGTGGTAACTCGCAGGCCATTTTCTTACAAGGTTCCAGTTTGTTGCATTTGTTATACTTACGACTGTAATTGTAGTCCAGCAAGAGGGTTAGAGAAAAACAGACCCTAAAGAGTCCTTCTACATTTTAAAATGTCCATTTATCGTAAAGAGCAGGAGAAGGAGCAATAGGAATACAAAAGGAGGGGCTAGCACTCTCAGTTCCAGAGCCTTGCTCTGGCTTTCACAGCTGCCTACAGCCGGGCATATCACTCCCTTGGTGCCTTAGTTTCTCCAGAAATAATTGTACCTCTGTGGCAGGGAGAGCATTGAATCTGGCCACTGCTTACAACCCGCCAGGTACATGTGAGGTATGGTTTAGTAAGTGATACTCACTATTCATAGGAAGGGCTGCATTTAAAAATACACACTAATTTTCAGATATATACAAGACCATTGTCATTCGATACAAACTCCTCTGAAGTCACCAGATATATTCTATTTTGATGTGATTATAAGCAGGATTTGGTCAAGCACCTTTCCCCACAAGACACCAATCCTTTCCTGGTGTGACTGCCAATCTGGTCTTCACTCTGGGCATGTGTATTCTGCAGGCTGCTCTAATGACAGCACTACTGGATTTTGCACGTGTATTTCCAAAGAAAAAAAAAAAAAAAGAAATAATATGTCCTCCCCACTCTTTCAAGGAACACTTGCCTTGGAGGGAGCACACTAGTACAAAGGAAAAGGCTCACAGGTTTAAGGCTCATCATTACCCTAATAACGAATTCTAGTTTGGATCCCATTTGGAGGCATTAAACACTGGATAAGGAGTTTTTGCAGGTGACATGAGATTACAGTTACTTCTCTGGGTAGCAGGAGGTAACTCTTTGGTTTGTTCCATGGGAGGGACCAGAAAGGTAGCAAAGAGCCTCAAAACTTACTGGAGTTAACCACAATCAGGGATCATTGCAAAACACCTGAAGTTCCTAATTTTCAATGCAAATTGGTCCAGTGCTGCCCCTTCAGCTGAAGGGATTTCCTATTTCTAACCAAAAGGCAAAATCCAGAACTAAAGCAGAGCAAAGAGCTGCCAAAGTCTCAGCCAATCCCGCATCTGCCTTTTTCCTGCAGGTTCATCCAAATCTCCCACAGAGTAATTGAAAAATCACTATATAATGAAGCTTATAAAACTTTAATATAGGATTTATCCTTTTTCATGTCTATTATTTCCAAAGCTTGCCTCCAAACCTTGTCAATAGGCTTCCCCAAGGGTAAGGGTAAGGATCTCAGCTGCATCTGATTTGACTACATCCTAATGAAAATGGTGAGTCGATCAGTATCAGATATATCTGAGCATTCTCCCAAAATTACATCTGACATTTACAAGGAAATAATACTGTAAATTCAGCCTTAGGATCTAGTAGTTGCTTGTAAAGCAAGAATTGGCATTGGCAGGCTCATGTTGATCTAGAAATTTCAGGGAATATAAGAATTCCTTCAGCAGAAAAAATCTCTGTCTGCATTGGCAGTAAATTTTAAGCATCCAATGTCAATCAGAAATGAAATGTAATGTAATTCAATCCTGCCCCTGGAGATCTGGCCAAAAAGGAACACTGTTGAGAGTTAAGGGTAGATGCTAACCCATCCTCCCTTATTGCATAATGCAACCCAGCTCACATATGGTTGTGCTCAGTGTTTATCAGACAACACGGATATCAGACAAAACACAGATTCATCAGACAACCTTCCATGGGTGGGAAAGAAAGTCCTAAGGACAGACCAGGGCAGTAAAAGGGAGATCCATGACAAGCTGCATCGCCCCAAGGTAACTCTTGGAAGTTGCAGGTTGAACACCGTCTCTTTCCTGAGACCGCTGTCAGGCAGGGAGGATCGTTTTTTCTCATGGTCTCATAATGCAAAGCCATTTCATTAAAACTGTTTTTTTGACCTAGGAAAGAGGGATTTTTTTGTAAAGTTTCCAGCTTGAAGTTTCTTCCTCCTCAAAATTGCTCAAACTCCTACTTTTCAAAGTAACTTTTAATTTCCAAATTCAAGCTAACTGTAGGGGCTGAAAACCCTGCATAAATATCCAGAACTAAACTAAAACATTTGAATATTATCTAAACAAAGTGGTGCACTTGACCCCAACCTTACTGCTCTTTTCCAGATTTTCAGTTCACCAGTATGTTTCAGATTTTGACTTTCCGGCCTCCGCCAGGACAAAAAGGTTTTCCAGTACTTTCAAAATCCTCACAAACTGAGAAAATAATTTCCAGCCTAGATCTTGTCCCAGTCCCTTGCCCTGCTCCCTCTGTAATTCTCAGTTTTGCTCTGGTGTCAAGGATGCTAGAAGAGTTTTGGTATTCAAGAGCACGCAAAGACTGCATCCTCCTGTGAACCTCAGTCATGCCTGTTTCAGTTCTCTCTCCACCCTCCATAAGTCTCTGCTGCAGCCAATATGAGACATCTCTCAGGGCACCCTTGCTCCAGCCCACGGAAGGTCCTCGTGGCAGTTCCCCTTGTCTTCTGCACTTGATCCCATGTGGATCAGCCATGACGTTCAGATCTCAGTCAGGGACAGCCTGACACACAGACTCATTACTTGCTCTGGGTCAGATCCATAACTTTAGTGCCAATTCTTACTCAGCCAAAACTCCCAACTGACTCCCAAAAGACCTGACTGCAAAGTCTGTCTCTGCTATCACTCATAGCTCTTGCAAAACATCCATGACCTTAGAAAAAGTACTTAGAGGAGTTTTTATTCACATTACGCTTGCCTCTCCAGCTGCAGTAGGACACCACGGCCAGCCTCTCCAGCTATCACAGGCCTGAGTGGGAGCAGGAGAGGATCACACAGCCACAAAGATTTGCAGTACTTCTCAGGTCAGATTAGTGCTATCTTTGCTCCCCTCTCATTTTGCTGCACTGTCCATTATAACAGGCTAGAGAGCAACTTTCCAGCTAGAGAGAAAGCAAGCAAATCATGCAGAGATTGTTGTTCGCTCACACATCTGCTCAGGGGACTACTGCCCCTTGAAATCAGTCATGGACCAAGCTGGCACGGGTGGGGATTCATCTCACCTGGCTGTAGCTGTTTAGAATAAAGCATATAACATAGGCTATGTCTTCTCCCTCAGCAGTCAAAAGCTGGTACTGCAGGAGAGCAGAGACTTCATCCCGGGTATACAAAAAGGATGAGGACAGGCTGGAAGGGGTCCAGAGAAGGGCCACCAGGATGATCAGAGGACTGGGAAGCTGCCATACGAGGATAGGCTGGGAGAGCTGGGTTTGTTCAGCCTTGAGAAAAGGAGGCTCAGAGGGGATCTCATCCCCATGTACCAGTACTTAAGGGGCAGCTACAAAGACAACAGAGACTCCCTTTTTACACAGAGTCCCATGGAGAGGACAAGGGGGATGGACACAAGTTGTTCTTGGGGAGATTCCGACTGGACACGAGAGGGAAATTTTTCACAGTGAGGACAGTCACCATTGGAATAATCTCCCCAGGGAAGGGGTTGGCTCAGCCACGTTGGACACCTTCAAGAGTCGTCTGGACAGGGTGCTGGGCCATCTTGTCTAGGCTGCGCTCTTCCCAGAAAGGTTGGACTAGATGATCCCTGAGGTCCCTTCCAACCTGGGATTCTGTGATCCCAAAAACATCATCAGCTTGTCCACACCTAACGGCGTCTGGGAGACCAATGGAGCCAGGACTTTAGGCAACACCCTGACATCACAGTACAGTGAGGAGAAAGGTGATGCTGAAGGTGCCCGTGGTGCACTGGTCCAGGCCCCCTTGGCTCCACTCCTTGCCCCTAGGCATGCCGAGAGAAACTAGCCCAAAAGGGAAAACAAACCCAACTCCAAACCAAGGGCACCCCTTGGCATAAAACCAGCCAGACGAGGAGGTAAGGGTGGGCTGCACTCCCTGCAGGCAGGTGAAGCACGTGCGCGAGCTGCACAGCCCAGCACAGGGCCGCGTGGCTCAGACAGCTGTCAGCAGAGCAGAGAGCTCATCTCTGAGCTGTCACAAGAAAGGCAATCTGCCACATCTCCTCACCAAGCGTGACTTCTGCATACAAGCCCAGAGCTGAACACCCACATGCAATGGGACAGGGTGCAACGCAGCCAGCATGAGCTCTGGGAACCATCTTCTGTGAGCAGTTCCACCAAGGCAGGACACACTGTTTCAGCAGCTCAATGTGAGGGGGAACAGGCTGTTTGTTCTGGCATCTCATGTACCTCATTAAGCCAAAGAAGCAGCAGACACTGGAAGTGGCCTTTGCAGCTCCCTGGTGCCTCCATTTCTCACTCTCCCTAGTGCCTCTACTTCTCTCTCTAATCTTTGTAATGACTAGAGCTGTGTCTTAGGCAGACTGAACCTAAAAAGACTGATTTTCACCCCAGACATCTTAATACTACAGCAGATCTCAAGGCACTGAGTGACTGTGAGTGTTATGAAGTGCCTGTGTCAGGTTTAGCAGGAAAGAGTGCTATTAGACCTGGGTGTGGAGAAGTATGTGTTCCTCACAAGTGTGGCCAACCCTACTGTTCCAAAACCATACATGAGATCCACTGGAGAAGGCGGCTTAAAAATCACTGGGTTTATCAGCATAACAGTAATGTTTCTGGGATTATTTTTATTTGCCTTCTGGTTTGGGGGCTTTTTAGAATTTTATTTTTTTCCCTGCAATCATAAAACTTAAAAACCATGTTGAGATTTTTATTGTTCCCATGAATCCAGGAGCTGGAGGTTCACAGAATTTTCATGGGACTTATGGTAAAACTCATGAGCTGAGAACGCGTAGGCTTGCATGAGAGAGGTCGTTGTGTTGTGCTAAGCAAATCTAGTCTGTATAACAATATGTGAAGGGAAGGCTGTGAGGAGGATGTTGTAAGTCAGTATAATGTGTCTGCAGGGGAGATGATGGGTACGTAGGGGATTGTTGTACTTTAGGACCATACGTACATCTCCGGCAAGCACATTTTCTGACGGGTGCCTGGGTTTTTTGGTGTGTTTGGTTTTGGGGTTTTTTTTGTTTTGGTTTGTGGGGTGTTTTTTTGTTTGTTTGGGGTTTTTTTGTCTAAGTGCAGAAGTGCATGAACACAGTTTGCTAGTGATTTGCTGGCTGCATATGGGAGGTGTTAGAGAGCACAGAAACGCAGACAGGTATTTGAGGGCTACACGGGCACGGCCGTGAGCAAGAATGGACACAAATGGAGTTGGCCTTTGGATTAATCCAGCTATAGAGTAGACTTTTCTCCCAGCACAAACACACTATAGGACTGCATGGGCTCTCTGAATCCAAATCACAGGGAAGATTCAGTCTAGTCGAATCACATAGTGCTGGCTGGTGGTGAATGAAATCTAAAGCTAGAAGGTAAAATACCAGAATCAGCTTTTTTTGTCTGTTCTGCATCCTTTTAGTCCTCAATGCTGGCAAACCCATGGCTTCCTCTAGTAGACCCACCTGCTAATAGGGAACCTGCCATGCGAATTCAAGGCACCCACAGTTTTACACCGCTTGACTCTGAGATCTGCCGATACACCTGCGAGATCTGCGAGCCACCCCCGTCCCCCACGTCCTCCTCATTTCAGGAGCTCGCACGTGCTGTGCCCCACACAGGCACACCCCTCACAATAGCACAGCGTTTATCTGCAGGGGCAAACCCCGTCACAGCCTCACTGAGCTCCCAGAGCCGCTGCAGCCGGAGCCAGCATTGTGCTGCTGCACAAGGCAGGGGCAGGCGGCCAAGGCGCCGTGCCAGGCTTCCCTGTGAGCCCCAGAGACATGATGCTGCTGAGGCAGTGCTGGAGTGCCGGCCTCTCTGCATCCCTGCTGCCCTGCGTAGCCCCACAGGCATCAGCAGTGGGGTCACAAACGGAAACAGTCAGCGTTCACAACTTACTGTAATCCTCTAAAGACCACTCAGTCTTTCAAGTGATACTGCCTGCTGAAGCCCCGGAGCCAGGTGTCTGGTTACCCTTATCTCAGGGACATAACTACCGTGCTATTATCAGCCATTAAATTGTCCGACCAGTTTTTAATACACCGCCAACACAGCTGACCTGGTGGCCCCTCCCCTGCAGCGAATACCACAGGCAAAGGCCTCGAGGCGACCCGCAAGAAACCCAGCACTCGGTAAACCGTCCCGCTCCGGTGTTCTGGGCTGGCTCTACAGTAAATATTCAGACCTGTCAAGGTTTTGCTCTTTGGAAGACCCATTCTCAGAAATGCCTGACTCATCTTCCTGTCAAGATACAATACCTGATCATTTATCATTTGCCTTCTCACAGTTTTCTGCCTGAGGGCCAGCAGCTAACTGGGAAGTCAAGTCCTAATTGTTTTTCAATACCTATCACTTTACTTGGTGAACTCAGATTTCTCAGTTGGCTTTCTTGGGGATTTTCACCGGGAGCACGTAGAAGTGACCACCAGGAACATGAAATACTGCAGACTTTCACATTACCCACCCAAGATTTAGTACTCTTTTAGGCACCAGTAAAAAGGACTCTGTTGCTAATTAATCGCCTGATTAAGGTTCCGGGCTTACAGATCTCATTTTCTCTACTGAGCACTGCCTGTCAACATAGCTGTACTTGAACCCTTGCCCAATATAAGCACAGCAAATTTTTCTTCATTGCTTTAGTGATCATCAGTGAAACAGTGGCTTCAGATCCTGCTGACCTAGAGGATTACATGGAGATCTCAGTTTTCACACGATGAACTGAGAGTGATAACTTAGAAATGTCGTAACAAATACAGTAGGATAAACATTAGAAGAGATAAGACTCTTGCATACGCACAACGCTCTCAGAACCTTCATCAAGACGTCATATGGAGCTTGCAGGGCTGGATGGTGAAAAATAACCGTATTTTTCTTCTACTATTTCTTTCCTCCTAATGCTCACATCTGACCTTGCACTGGGAGCTGAAGCAGAAATGTCAAAAAGAGCATGAAATTCCGCTTCGGAGGTGGGCATCTCGGTGATGCAGGCAGAGCTGAGGAAGCAGGGCTTTGCACAGCTGGAGGCAGAGCTGTTCCGGTCCAGTTTAGCTTATCCCACCAGGTTCAGAGCTGAATTTGCACCTCTCAAAATTACAGAGGTGGCCTGTGCCAAAGATAGGGAGGAAAAGCTATATGAAGAAGTAATTTTCCTGTGAGTTACTGTTTCAGATATTCAGTGATGTTACCGGTGAGCATGGAATGGCTCTCAAGTGATTCCCTAAAACTGACAGGCAGCTGTTTTTTCAGCATCGAAAAATTACAATTACAGCAAAATTCCAGGCATGACCCTTTCCACATGTATTTTAGCTCCTATGTAAATCCTTTTGGCAGCATCAGCAGGGAGGAAAAGGTTCTTTGGTCAAACAGTTTAAAATGTATTGTTTTTTTAAGTAAATACTTGATAACATCTATTTAACACAAGCTCTATGTGAATATGTGTATAAGGAAAAAAAGATCTGTGTGAGAGAGATATAAGACTATAACTAAACCTGGTTTGCAAATTTCCGACTAAACAAAGTCATCAGTAAACACCGCTTCCTTGAACGCTTCATCCAAAGCGTCTCACATTTGATCAAGTTTCGCTGAAGTTGAGACAAAGCTAAGTTTTCAGAGAGCGACAGTGAAATAGCTCTGTATTGCTAAGCAGCTCCAGATGACTTTCGTTTCTCAGACTTGTTTTCTGAACTTCCAGTACACAACAGTAGAGAACAAATTGGAAACTGAAAATAAGCGTACCCCAGGAAACTTTCCCAAGAGCCAGAACTGCCGATTTTTGGTCACGCTTAATGACCACATCTTTGGTTGTAATTTGAGAAGTTCCCATCCTTGTCCTCGATGCCTTAGAAAGGTGCGATCAGATATTACTTTACAGAGACCAATTATAAAAATAAAGTATTGTAATTTCTGCCAGAAAAGTGAAAAAAGTAACTGGGGGGAGGGAGGATTAAACAATTTCCCAAGTAGTTTCTGTTTCTCACCTCTTCAGTATCACTGTGCAGAACCAAGACAGACTGGTGCATTAAACAGAAATAGCTGCAAGCTCTTTGTTTATTTAGATTTCTTAATTTTGACCTCTGACAAAGAGCCAGTGATCCCAAGGACACCAAGAATCCCAAAGAAGAAGCTGTAGCCACTTTTTTTTCACCAGTGACTGGGAATTTAGAGGGGCACGCAATGTAAAGCATATCCCAGGTACCAGCTTTCAGAAAGCACTGAGAAGTCATGCCCTGGAAATCAGCCTCTGCAGTACCCCCATTCTGAAACTCAAACACCCAGGGATTCAAAATCACCACCACAAGGGCTCTTTGTAGTCCTGAAAGCTCGGCCTCTAATTAGGTTGATGAATAAAAATGTGGTCGATTTTGCTATTTTTAGAAACTATTTTCTAAATCCCAACTCAGTTAATCTCCTAACCAGATACTGGGAAATCACCTCCTTATTTCATCATCTAAAACCCTGATAAAAACCACTTTGTAAGAATGTGCTTCGATCACTCTGGAAACTTTCAACACTATTTCATACAAATCAGCCTCGATGCTATCATTGTCGCCCTGCATCTCATATGGAAGTGTCTGTTCACATACACATACCTACACATACCCTAGATGGTGCTCGAAGGAGCCAAAATATGCCAAAAGGCCGTTCTGGCATTACAAAAAGTCTTAGAGTATATGGAGTAACTGTGAAACAGGAGAATTTGTTATTTCTCAGCGTATCTCAGCATCCATATCTGCACTTCTTACATACTATTTCACGCACTGACTGTGCCTGTTTGTGTGTGCATATATGTGTGCTTTGTTTTCTTTTCTATCTGGGTCATTAACTGCAGTAAGTCAGCTCATGTGCAAAACATCTGTTTTTCAGTAAAGCCCTGCTTTTCCTCAGCTTAACAGCTGCATTGACTGAGGCATGACGTTGTTGCTGAGTTGCTCACAACCAGTGTAACGCAGGCAGAACAGCAACCTAGACTCCTTTCCAACCTTGGTTCTTTCTTTCTGTAGCCAACTCAGAAAATTTAACATCTTGAATGATTGATAGCACGCAATCAGCTGCTGCCAGGACTATTACCATCTCTAATTCAATGAGGGAGGAGGTGACCCAGTCTTGTTTATACTATTGAAATCTGGCTGGAGGGCTTTGGCTAGGCTGTGAAGGCTCAGTTCCGTCTATTTGGGGATTTATGTCAGCATTCTACACGTTCTGGGAAACTTCACTCGCCTTGCAGACAGTGCCTCTAGCTCTAGAAGTTAACCTGGCTTATAGAGTGTCTATGACAACCACATCATTATCCAAGGTGGTTTCCATCTCAGCTCTAGTTTATGGCTAGTGTTTATTATTTCTAGGGCACCAGAGGTGTGCGCAGCATGCTTTATGGCCACGCACAACACAGAACCTAGGGCTCGAATCCTGCACCTAGGTCTGCTGCTAAGAGCTCCAGTGACCATGCTTTGTCTGGGAGGGCTCTGCTGGAGCATGAGCGTTTGGGTCTCTGCATCTTCATGCAGGCTCAGGGAGAGCACTAGGCAATACATAGATAAGTGTGGGTCAGGGTAGAGGAAGGCAGAGACGTGAAATCCTGGAGCACAAAACTCTTTGGTAATAGGCAGTTTCAAGTATCATTCTGGTGGTGGTAGAGTTGCTATTAAAAGAAACCTTCACTTAATTCTTTTTTAGTTATATTGATGCAATTCAGCCTGGCTAGCATCTGGACTTGTCTTGTTTATGCCTGTCTCTCACCATGGATGAAAAAGGAGACAGAGGCAACAAAGATCCTAATTCAGTATCTCAACTGAGTGTCTATATTTGGGCTGAATGGATGTGGGATGTAGTACTGAGGATTCAGTGCAACGACAGATGATCCCAGTGGAAAGAGAAAGATGGGGAGCCAGCACAAAAAGACAGGGCATTCCCAGGAACTGTGAGAATGACAGACAGAAATCTCAGCACACCAATATTTAATCATATCAACCAGTCGATCCACATCAACCAAGCCTGGCTACTGCAGTCAAGGGCTTCTTGATGCAATGACATTATTGCAAAGTCTTTTTGCTCAGATAAACCAGACTAACCAGCAGCCCTGTTTTGGCTGAACTGGAACCATTCTGTTCTTCTCAATGTAAGCATGAGCTAGCCGTCCTACAATAGCAGCGCCTTTAACCTTTCAGGAAGAGTGAGGCAACAGCCACCTGGTCATTTGTCTTTCAAAATGCACATGTATAGGAGAGGAAGCAGGAAGACTAGGTGGCGTATGACAACCACGAAGCCCTAAAGCATTGGTGACCTCAGTGCTTTAAAATCTGTTTTTGTCCCACGTGTACTCCGTTGCTGTCCCGTGCCCGCAGGGTTAGCGGCCACATGCACGGTCACTGCCAGGCTGGGGGTCCTCCCCCTTTCCATTTGACATTAATGAAATTGCAAGCAGATACAGCTGTACGAGTCGCACTCACTGCCCTGCTTCGGTAAGGTTTATAAAGCTGTTACCTTGCTGGGCTCCCAGCTCGGTGCCAAGTGGAGGAAAAGCCTTTGAGGTTGCATTTACTGTTTTACCTCCTTGGAAAATGTTATGTCTGCCGGCTGGAAGCTGGATACCAGTGCAGACAGAACCAATTAGCCAAGCCCTTCCACATCTGGCACGCAGGTACCTGCATGCAACCACAGCTGAATGGCATTTGACCTCAGCGCCTGATCTTCCAAAGACACCAACTTTATTAAGAACGGCTCAAGGAAATCCCCCTCCTAAGCTGTGCTGTGCTAAGTTCCCCTCTGCTCAGTCAGTCATGACAAATACTGGATTGCTAACTAGGCCTCGGGGCATACACACAAAGCCACTACAATGGCTTTTACTGGCATACCCAGCCTTCTCTGCTGTTGCTTATTGCCATCTTTCAGCACAGTGTCATGGGATTTTTGTGTAAAAGGCTTAAATATTCGTCTCTCTGGAGGTTCATTTGCACTGTAACATCTCAGACTTGGACTCTACCTTTTTTAATACATTCTGTGGGATTTGCAGCGTATAAACCAACACAGAGTGGTTTATGAGAAGTTTCCTCGGGCAGCATGTGCAGCCAAAGTTTCGTGGAGCACGGGAGTGTGCGTGGAGGGTGTGAGCTCCTGAAGTGTTTTTGTTGTTGTTTGTAGGCTACTTAGCCCAGATTTTCATGGCATTTTACATCTGAGTGAAGTCAAATGCCCAAAATGAAACAAGCCAGTTTGATGGAAGAAAACCCCTATGTAGTTTTGATAGGATTGACAAATACGGCATTAGCAGAGGGCTCAGGAGCTGCACATCCAAGTCATGTTAAAAAGGCCCAAATATGCACAACTGCTCACACATACCAACTACAGCCTTCTTCACAACTGAGACACCTTTTGAGATTACCTGACCATAAACGGGACACCAAAAAGTGTCTATTAAGAGATGACCCGTTCTAATGACTTCTGTGACTCCACTGCATATGGAATAGCATACGGAATTCTGTAATGTTATTATTCCTAACCTGTCCTGCTGAAATGACAAGTGCAAACTGGAACATAGAGAAAGAAAAATAGCACAGTCAAAGCCTCACAGGCTGTTCAGGGCAGAAAATTGACCCTGGGGGCTTGGAGCACGGGTCCAACCTCCTTTGCACTAGACTGGCTGTTGTCTCAAGAAGCTTCACTTGCAGATAAGGACATGCACCCTCCCTCTGTATGTACAGCAGACAATGGGTTTGTTGTACTATAGCAGAGTACAGAAGAGACACTGGTAAGAGCCACCTAAGGCTGAATCCTCAGGGATTCAAGATCTGGTGGTAAACCTCTGCTACAAAGCCTGAAGTGAACCACCACTGTCCTTTAAGGTGAAACACCATCTGTCTTCTTTTGGATGCTGGTTGTTCTACTAGGCTGCTCCAATCCAACCAGTTACCTGTTTCTAAGGCCATCTTTGTCTACAAGTTCATGTCATTCTCTTAATAAAAAGAGAATTGCTATTCTAAAAAGAGAGGTGAAAGGATAGCTCTTTCCAAGCAATACCGTTTCAGTATTGTTTCCTGCTATGGGTAGACTAGCTCAGAAATACAGCAGTAGGAAATATCCATCATGAACTGTCATTGCAGCTGTACTATAGATTCATGATTTGTATCAAGTTCCTCGAAGTTTGTGGGCATTTTCAAGTGACACTCCCCTCCCCAAAACCAGAGCTGAGTAAAACTGGATTGTTTACAGCTCTAGGTCAGAACTATAAGAAATTCTCTCTTTTGACCTCAAAGCAGTTGATTTTGAGTATGCTTAACCCTCAGACCTTGGATATGTGGATCAAAACCAAGGAAATCATTTGCAACAGAAACCTTTTCACCATGAATCTGCACAGCTTTCCTTGGGAACTGAAGGAGAGAAAGCTGTTGTTCATTCAACTTGAAAGGAAGAGCACAAATTGTTTAGGATCAGAATTAGAGGAGCAGGATTCTGCAGTGATTTATTAATCAGCCTGGAATCCAAGACATGTGCCTTCATTTACCACTTGTAAAACTACCTAATGTGATTTTCAGCTTGCCCTTTGGTATACTAAAGTGGTTACCAGTGTGGTGTATTCCGAATACAAAACTTGCCGCTGGTGAAGGAGGATTTTAACCTTGATTAAAATCAGTAGGTGCTACAAGGCCAGAAAGAGTAACAATCAAAATGGGAACAGAATACTACATGAAAGTGCCATAACCTGTTTTTTCATTCATTCAAAGTTTTCAGTTTAGAATATTAAGTCTCTGAAAAACAGAACATAGAGAGGCAACATTGCTAATGCAAGGACTAACTTGACATCCTATATCTAATGTTCAGAAGAAAGAAAATCACTACAGAAGGGTTTTTTAATGTATTTGGATAACGTTTAATTCTGCCTTGTACCCTGCTTTCTGTTGATAATTGATTACAACATTTACATCAGCTAGAAATTCAAATAGTAGGTACATTTACTGGGATCACGCTTCAGGCAGGTATAAAAATAACAAAACTAGATTGGCCGAGAAGCAGCAGCATCCGGGACATCCACCCCGCGGTTACCCAAGACTTCCCTTGCATTGCCTACCTTGGTTCAAGAGGACTGGGAGAGAGGCCCAATTATCATTATGGCAGCCTCTTACAGGGTTTCAAGGCTCACACGTATCTCAGTTTTTCTTTCCTGGAAGGGCTCTGAAGCTCTTAGGACATCTAAGAGCTAATATGTGAGACAGGATGAACCTCAGTCACCACAGAAAGACATCATCAGGAGTGTTTTTTGCCTTTAGGCCCTTTCCACAAGTTCTGGGATTCTTTGTCCCATCAGGTTTTCAGCCACTCTTGGAAGCCTAGGAACACAAGATACCTCTAGTCATCAGCTCAGGCAGAAAGATCTTATCCTTTCAAGCCTACAACTCCCATCTGAGAGGAGTCTGCGGTGAGACTCACAACTCCATAGGAAACCTCAGCCTTCAAGAGAGCTCTCTTAGGTCAATAGCTACATGGATGCAGGCAGTGGGAACCTGACCCTGTGTCATGGGAGCATCCTGTTATCCCTGGCAACTTGATTAGAGAAAGCAAGCTGCCCTGGGTATCCAACAGCCCACAGAGAGAGCCCACTTACTTGGTGGGCTGCCTTTCTAACTAGCTATATCCTCTGCAAACCTAGTATCTTTGGTCCTGACAATCAGCCTCCCATTCAGTCTCTGACCTGTGGGAGAGAGAAGAGGTCACCTGCAGACCTCATACCTTGACAGGCAAAACAAAGGGAGCTGGAAGACTCAATGGATTTGAATATATTGATAAAAAATAATTTATTTTAAAAAGCAAGCTGAGAAACTCAAATATTGGATGCGAAGAGTAGCTAAACTCTATATTACCAGAATACCATGAAACCTCTAGCAGCTTCTTCCAAAGGAGAGGGACTATTCATTGGCATTCCCTGCACTTTCTGTATTTCTCCTAGGAAAAAGAATCATTGGGCTTTCCTGGCTACCCAGCTCCCTACAAGTCCTATAGCAGTGAGCTCCTCGGGCTCTAGGTGGGATGTAGCCCTTCCACCTCTCACAGCACAAGCGAGTCTCCTCATCTCCATCCGCTGAATGCCGAGAGAGCCTACTGCACTCATAAATGTGAGTCAAGACTGCCTGCTACGCTCATAGACATGAAACTCATGCCCTACCAATAGAAAAAAAAGTGTAATTTCACTAGGCAATCTTCCTATTTTTCTTCTCCATTGTTTACGCTCTGGCAGAAATTATGTTTAGAAAAGCCATGCTTCCCTTTCAATAACTTACCTTATTAAGATGACTGTTCCTTAAGCACCATATATCTCTCTATGGACATTTTCCCTCCAGCCAGCAGCACACTCCTTATCTGCCTGCTCTTCCAAACAATGAACTGAACTCACTCTTAAAATAACTGAGCTCTTTCTCTTCCTGAAAATCATGTATATATCAGTGCTTTATAACTGAAGCTGGCCAAATGATTGGGAATGATGAAATAACTGAGTGCACTCAAATCTCTTTCACCTGCTTGATTGAATGGACATTATTTTACATGTTAATGACTGAAGAGAAACAACCCGGCTTGATTAGCCGTGGCTGGGCGGAGAAGTCACCTGAGTGTTTTTACAAATTCTACATATTCCAATTATTCATAGAGAGCAATATACTCATTTGCAGGTGGTTTGCACAAGCCCGTGCCAGCGAAAACTGTGCTATTAAAAGCTCCTTGAAAGCAGAAAGCACCCAGCTGCTCTCAGATCATTACACAGTATTTAGCAAAACAAAAACCCTGTGAAGTGATTGGTACAACCAACATCCCCATCCTCACAATTGCCTAGAAGCATCCAGCTTGGAGAGGACCCACTCATGCCAAGCATGATGAATACAGTAGAAAAAAACTGTTTCCTGACTCAGAAAGCTTGTCTTCAGTGGTACTTCCAGCCCTCCTCTTGTTGTGCTGTGGCTCTTAATCAAAAGGGTTGATTAAATTCTGTTTCTCAATGAAAAATAGATGGTATTGGATGGAAGTTTAACAGAGGTTGCTCCTCCTCTCTCTTTTTGTGTAAGAGGACACCATTCAGGATTACAGTGTTAAGACCTAAAGACTAAACCACCCAAACCCAGTGTGGTTTGTGTGGGAGCACTGTAAAATTTGTGTGACATATCCCATAAATGTTTGCTTTAAAGTGCCATGCCAAAAAATTGAGTTAAAAATCAGGCGAGTTGTCTGGGAATGGTGGCAAAGAAATCCTCCTACAAACCACTCTCTTCTTTCCGGCCACCCTACCCCCACAGCTTCCATACTCATATTAAATCTGTCACTGGAGACAGAAGCTCAGTTCTCGTTGAAGTCAGCAGGGTCTTCTACAACCCTTGACAACCAGCATGTGCCCGTCACCCGTCCCTCCCTCCCCTCCACCGGGTACACCACGCAGAGCACTCCTTGAAGCCAACAGGAATTTTGCCAAATTTAAGATCTGCAGGTTCAAGCCCTGCGTGTTACAAATAATTAGCCTTAAAAATATCCACACAACAAAATTCACTGCCTGAGGACTTGTAAATGCACACGGTAAAAATAATTCTCTTGCTGCCTGTAAAATGTGTTTCTTATTAGAGATCTCTCCTGACCCCAAGAGTGCCCATGCTATTTCTCTCTGCCTCTCACACTCGCACGCATGCGCACATACTTTGTTCCTTTCTAAACCTGGCAGCTGCTGCAGTTACAGCAGTTGTAGACACTTTGAGTATGTATTCATCCCCCATATGTTGGGAAAGTCTTTGGGCTTTCAAAATAAGATCCTTTGCCCTCATAGAAAGAAGAATAAATATATTAACAAGAATGTTACCAATTTGGCAAACGTCACATCACAACATCAATCCAGACCCTCATCAGAGCGAAGCAAATAACAATGTGCAGGTTTTATTAAAAGTACAAGAATGAAAAAACTGTTTCCCACAACTGAGGAACCTAAAGCCAAAAATAAGCAAGCCTGAACTCTAGCTTTGCCTGCTGTAATGAGCTGTTCCTCCCCTGGCGGACTGCGGATGACTGCTTCACCCTGCATCGCACTCCTTTCTCTGAGAGTTGTCAGTTAGAAAATAGCTTGCTCTGACCAAAAAAAGAAAACATTATTTTTCAGTAGCCAATGAATGCTGATCCCCCCTCTACCCTGGCTTTACGTGTTCTCTAAAGCAAAAATAACATTTTTATGGATGAATGCTTTTCCACGCAAGGTGCCTTCTGTTCAGTTTCCCAGTACACAAGGGTTGTTCAGCTTCCACGAAGGTGCGACATCACTTGATCTTAACTTCAACATTTCCTGCTCAGAAATAAAGGCAATTTATCAGCACAACTGGGCACAGAACAAGCACATGTGAGTGACCGTGTTCTGGGTGCGGCGATAACCGCAGCCATCAGCACCACAGCTCAAATCATTTTGTGAGGAGAAGGAAAATTCTTTTCGCTGTCATTTGGATTGTAATCACTGAGATCAGGCATAAGAGGGAGACGTGGTCACATAACAAGGCAATTCAGTTTAATTCCATTCTTTCTACTCTTAACTGAGGATAGCATGAGATCAGAATTTCCCCAAATGAAAATATGGAATAACTATTGGTTCCACTGAGGCTGCTCTGATTTATGCTGATGGAAACAAAACACTGTCTGGCCTTAGGGACTTTAGCTTTTAAAAAGGACTTATTAGAGGGTTAGAATGCAGCACAGAGATTAAAAAAAAAAAAAAAAAAGATAGAGTCAAGTTCCCTGCTCTGGATAGCTTCAGCCCAAACAAGAAGTTCTGGGATTGATGCTGAACTCACAGAGTGAGCTTTCATACCTGTGCTCTGCAAGAAGTCACATTAGGTGATCGCAGCGATTCCTTCTGGCCTTATAACCTCCAACCTACGAGATTAAACTATATGAACAAAGAGAAACATTTTATGAAAGAACCTTTGCCCGGTTCTGCTGGTTTCCTTTCTATGTCCTATTTGTTCACTTCGTCACTGCTGCACTTTGTCTTTGCATGAAATTAAATGTTCTTCAGCTCATGAAAGAAATATCACTAAGGCAAGACTCTGGCTGATAATCCCCAGCAGAACCCCTGGTGGATAATACTTATTTATCAAATTTGACATTTATTTGCAATTTTGACACTTGCAGCAATTTGATCTCTGTAGAAACTGGCACATTCACATTGTCTTCAGAGCTGGAGGGTGTTCAGAATCATTCTTCAGACACTGTAAACCAAGATTCTTATCCCACAAGAGGATTTTACACAGAACTTTGACTGCAAGTTTGAATCAGCTATATTAAACCTGAGTATTTTTCAAGCAGTCAGACAAGTTTAAATTCCAGTGGAGCCAAAACATTTTCAGCCATATAACAACCAGCTTTTAGTGCTAATAAATGTCATTTTCCTCCTGTCTACAGCATGTCACTAGATTCCCCCAGCATGAAATGAAACTGCTCCTAAAGAATGCTAACAGAGACACACAATACGTTTTACCTCTTTGGACTCAGAGTTGTGCAGCAAGGGTAATTCAGGGGTACATTCCAATCTCTGGTGCTTATAAAGTAATTTTTCTTTGTCCTCAAGACCACATTTGTCTCTCTGATGAGGTCAAAATGATGACTGGGAAGGAGGGACTCTTGAGAATAGATCTCATTTCCATCATACATGGGGCTCCTAATTCTAGGCAGGCTACCAGACCCCCGAGGGCCCAAATCAAAGGAGTCTACAACATTGCAACATGTATTTTCAGTGGCTCCTTTCAGGTCCCTCCGTCATTCCAAACACAGTTGCTCTAGCTTTGTTCAGACTTGGGCTCACTTCCTACCATGTAAATATATGTCTTGCCATTACAGAATCAACCTAGAGCATGGTTAAACCAAAATAGTGCATATAACGGCTTACGGCCTTCGATTGCCTCTGGCTGTCTGCTTGCATCCCTTCCCCTGCACGTACGTATGTTGTCCAACATGCCAATAGCTCGCACCAAGCACAGAGCACAAACAGCTAGCAAGATGATGTAGCAAGCTGTGAATCACTATGAGAAAATGGATGTAAAGGAATCTAAATCAGAACATTGCACTGCCCTACTGAATATAGCCAAAATTTATTTCCCAATTTACTGTCTGTAGCCTGAGCTTAAAAGACCATATTATCTCAGAGCAAATTAATTAGCTTGGCTGAGTTTTAACCCATGTCTCACAGGACCTCTCGGTGAGCTGTCAAGAGTGTTGCCCCAGACGTATTATCCAGTGTAACCATATTAATGGAGAGAGTAAACTATGATGTAGCAGAGCAAGGCTCTAAATGCAGACAAAAAAATCTGCTTGTATCCACTAAATGCACGCAAGCAATTCTGGTGATAAGTCTATAAAAGCTTCAAGGTGTAAATTCCCAGTAAAAAGATACTATGGTTTCTGAAACATTAATTTTAATGATTGAAATCTTCCAGGCTCAGTTACTTTCCCAAAATCTCTTGGAATTTTGACCAAAATATTCAGCAGCTTCTAAAGCACAAGGATAATGAAAGCCTTCTCCAAACTTATTTTCATTATTAAAATAGGGGAGGAAGGGGATAAATGCAGTAAAAGTTTGCATTGAAATAACAAAAAGAAAGAATTAAAACTCTTCCTTGGCCATGTGTATTACAGATCCTACATTTCTTGTCCTCTCCTCCAGTCAGGCCCTGAGACAGACAGGAAAACCAAAGTAAAACCAGTCGTATGGATGAGATGATCTCCAGAGACCCCTTCCAACCCCTACCATTCTATGACTCTGTGATATTAATAATTCCATGAAGCATAATTATTCATGGGCACGTAGTCAGCATCCACCTGCTGTGTCCTGGAACGGCGCTATGCTCCCAGATAGGAATGTGAACCATGATCAGGTACGGTGGAGGTCACAGACAGCTTCGGGGGAAAAGGAAATCCAGCATTTTTGCTCCTGTTTACATCTTCAAATAAAAGACCATGGCTGCAAATTGGAGAGGTGGCTCTTTTCCCTGGCAGCTAGAGGGTTGGCTGGGGTCACTGTGGAATTCGAGACCACCTGAAGGTAATAGGCAGCATGAACAATCCTGGGACCCTGGCTGGACACCGATGCTGATTCAGCCCTTGGCAAAGATTGGCCACAGAGCCTACAAGCAGCAGGGAAGCAGAGGAAGCGACAGAGGGAACATTATAAAATACCTAAATATTCTACAGAGTTAGCCAGAGGATGTGACTTACATTGATCTTGATGTCATGAAGTTCTAATTAAGCATTTTACATGTCACGGTGAGAGCTGTGAATTCAGGTAGACACGTATTCACAGCAATATTTTATTACACATCTTACGATTTTGCCCTGAGGTGGAAAAGAATTGGAATGTCATTTCAGAACCACAGTGTACACATATATAACACGAAGTGCCTCTGCGTTATCTCCTGATACTGCTGTATCACTTTCTGCTAAGGGGGGGAAGCTCCTTTCAGAAACCACAGCGGTCACACTAAGACACAAGCAAAAGTGAAGATGAACACGTGCTGGGGGCAAGAGGACAGTACAGTCAAAAGTGGTTCTTAAAAGTGGTTCATGGGCCATTTTAGTTCATGATCAAAAACTTCTAAATATGGAGAAATCTCAGACCCATCATTTCCTACTGAATTTATACATAAGATCTTTTCAAGTGCTTTAATGGTCTGGTTCCTGTTGGGACTGGAGTAGACAGAGGCTAAAAGTCCAGTTCAGATTTATGATATGCCAAATGCGAGTTTTGCAACACTGAGATGCAGAGAGATCTGTAGTTCAAGCGTTCTGTGTCCTAGTCCACTAAATGGGTTTTACTTTCTTTCTGGCATGAGAGAGCTGTAAACAAGTACAGCATGACCGCTGTTATTGTGGTTTATTGCCATCAAACCTTTTTCTCTGGAAATTCACAATTAAAAACCATTTTTAGAAATGTTTTTTCTAAATGTTTTTTTTCCCTCATCTTTTACTCTTTTTTTCTTCAAAAGCTTGATATTTACAAATCTAAGTGTTTGCCAAGATGTCTTGATTGGAGGAGTTGGTAGAAAGAGGCAGGTATGAGGGAGGCAGATAGTAATTGGTAGTGTCTGGGGGAGGGGACATATTTTCTGCCAAAAAAAGTGCTCAACATTCAAAAACAAATGTATTTTGAGTTTTCAGAGTTTGAGGCAGGTTTCCGAAAAGAAATCAGAAGTTTCCACGGTGGGAAAGAGAGACACTGTTTTTACTAGCTCTCCATGATTCATCAGCTCAGTTGTGTGTAAGATGAACCAGCAGCCTGAAGTTCACTGCGTTATTAATTAGCCAGAGCAATGGGGGAAGGCTGCTCTAAATGAAGCACCAACATGTTTAATATAAAATATATGGGGAGAAGGCCGGAGCACTGTACGTGTGCAGGGCGTAGTAGCAAAAGGAAAAGTCACTTCAACCTGGCAGAATAATAAGGTGTTATTGGGCAGGTCTCCTGGCAGTGAGACCCGATAACGCACATCCAGAAGCTCATGCAGCATCCACACGAGCCAGTAAATCCCGTCACCAGTTTGCATAACCATTGGTTCTGAGGCAGCCCCACAAAGGCAGAGCCAGCCTGCTTGCAGGGCAGCGCTGGACAGACTTCATGAGGTGGTATCTCTGACCGCTCTGCCCGCTAAAACCACCACTGTATTACCCAGAGTACTTTCACATTCCTTAGAAATACCTAACTCTCCTCTCTTCCCATTTTGTTAAGATGAAAAACCTGTCTTTACACATCTGATCCTACGAATAACCAAGCAGCTGTTTGGCTGAAATGCTTGCTGATCACTTTCGAGTCAACTGAATGGAAGAATTTCAGTGAGAAAAGGCATTTTAGTTAACTCTGGAGTGGAACTTAACATAAGAGGAGGTGGGGTCCAGGATCTGAATCTGAATCTCGGAGATCCTATGAACAAAATTCTGTTCTCTAGGAAAAAGATAATTTCTAAGAAATGTTCATTTCAGACTTCCCCAACAAGAAATAATGGCTTCCCTGTAGGAAAATTAGAAAAAAATTGTGCACAGGCAGGGGGGAGGGTGAGAAAACAAAGACTCACTTTGTTCCCCATCCTCTGACTGTCCTTAAGCTTTTGTCAGTTGAAAAGCAGCTTTTTTATTATTATTATTCTAACTTTGCCAGTTGGAACAGAGCAGTGGAACTATGCGCAAGGGTTACTTTATGAGCAGAAATAACACTTCCATATGGAAATGAAATTATTTTAAAAAAAAAATAAAAGCGAAACAAGATTAAAAAACCCCTGCAATTACAGCCTATTCCATTCTGGTGAAAAATCTTCATTTTTGACAAAAAGCTTTTATCTTAATTTAAAAAGGTTTTCTAGCCAGCTCTTTCTACAGATGTTTTCAAGATCTGCTCCACAAATCAGCGCAAGCCTTTCTAGGGCTCATCAGTGAGGCACGCGTTACTTTGTCCAAAGCTATTACTCCTGTCGCAAGCTTTCTGCCTCAGCTCTCAAGCTGATCAGCTTGCAACTGCCTCATTTCATACGTGAATGCCTCATTTACACCAGTGAAAACATGTGAGAGCCATTTGTGTTGGCTCACATCATATTCTGCTCGTCACAAAAGAACCAAGGGCGATGTCACTATAGGCATGACGTTGGCCACTGTGCCTGCGAGACCCACGGCAGCTCCAGCCTGCGCTATTTACAGCCCCACACGTGCTCCGCCGCTGCTCCGGCCGGGAAGACCAGCCTTCCCGTTGGGGCTGCTTCGCTCTGAATGTTTTGGTCTCTCCAGCAGGAGATCAGAGGCAGATCAAACGCACAGGATCCTCCCGCTGAACAGAGAAAGGGATGGGAATCACCACGAAGTCACTCTTCTGTTATGATTTGGGTGGGAAAGAGACTCCGGGTACTTTCTCTGAAAGTTACAAGAAGTCGGAAGCACAAAACGTAAAGATACGCATGGAGCAGTTCACATGACAACAGGCAGAGTTTAGGTTAAGTGCCAAATTCTCAGTTTAGAAAAAAATGCCCATCTTCATGAGGAATAAATGCCCAGCCTAAGACCAAATGCTACCCAAAGAAATTCATGGCAGTGCTCTAGCAGTGCAAAAACAGCCCTGAACTTTTAAGGGAGGTGCTCTCTCCTACCCAGGAATCAGTAGCAGGGCTGAGAAGTTCTGCCTGGGATCCCTGAATTAACCCACCTATACTCACAGGCTACACAAAAGGCTTAGCTTTAAAGATTTCAACTTATAGCCATGTTGGAGACTGGACTCAAAGCAGAGGACAGGAAGAACGTCAAATCAGATCGAGCACTCTTAAAAATAGCTGCTCTCCGTACCTCTGATCGAATAGACAGATCAAAGTCTTTTTTCTCTGGTGAAAAAAATCATTCCCCAGCCAAGACAGGATTGTAAACCTTGCTTAATTTGGCTCCTGCATAAGGTCATGCCACCATTCATTACCTTCCTCCCCGCTCCGCTCTGATATTTGCAAGCCCTCAAGCCTTCCTGTATGACAGGGCTAGAAAGGAAGACACTCCACTGCAGCCTGAAACAGCTTCACACACCAGCCTTTGCCCTTCTTAGGTTGCCCTTTGGCACAAGAAGCCACATTATAATTGTGTCCTAGTTGGGAGAAATATGCAGGAAAGACCTAAGGAAAATATCTAATATTTTTTTTTTTCCTGAGGGGCGCAGGGATGAGGACTGTTAAATTGCCCACATGCAGAAAGTATTTTCAAAAATCTCCCATTTATAATGCATCTCCTCTCACAGCTGACCTGCCAGGTAACTCTCTCAGGATTGCTAACTCCTGAACTCTAGAGTCTGCCACGCCAATCTGTGGTTGTTGCCCGTGTTAAGACTTATTTATGAAGGAAACAAAACGGTACAAACATCCTGGATGGACATGCTGGTGACCTGGTTTCATTTCTTCCCTGTGGCATAAGTCTCATTACCAAACACATCATTCTCCTCTGGAACTCATTTCCACAGGATCCTCAGGAGTGGGAGTCAGGAGCCAACTCACATACATACAAATAATGGGAACAACCACAGCCAGACTCGTTCGAAATCACTTCAAAATGCCGAAAAGACACAAGCCTGACCGTTCTTTGAGAAATTAGCCAAGCACCATTTAACAGAAATTAGAGTAATGGTGCATCCTCTGGTAATTTTTTTCTGTTATTGTTCACCAATAATTTTTCTATGATTTCTTATGACTTTTTTCCCCCAGCATTTCATACTGGTCACTAGCAGAAAGAGGAGAGGGGACAAACTATTTGAAAGAACTTACAAACAATTTTTATTTCCTATCTATTTGAGTAAAAGCCACCAGCAGCCCTTAAAGAACATTTTGGCACCTAGATGATGTTGGTGTGAGATAAGCTCTGTAAATGACCAAAGAATCACGGTTTAAATTGCTTCAGCCTCAATTTGGGCACATAGATAAACACTTTCCTGAAGACAGGCCCCTACGTCTCAGTTTCCCACCTATTTAACAAGCACCACTAGACTTGCCACTTCACAAAAGCCTTTGAGCAAGGAGAAATATGTTGGTTCCCAAAGGGTGAGAGGGCCCTCTCCATCTGCCTCTGCATTGCTACAAGGAAGCAGAGTGAATCAGCCAAATGACCAGTCAGATTTCGAGGAAAGGCAGGTTCATGGTGGAAGCACTAATAATAAATCCTCTCAGCCACCCCACTTTCCCTCCAGTAGCAGCCTCTCCTGGGACTTATCATGCATTGTGGCCCTCCCATGCCAGGCAAAATGAGGATCTGATTCTTGGCTGAGAACCATTTTGGTACTCTGTGATAATGACAAATAAAAGATCGGTTTTAAGCCATAGATCCAGATGCACAGAGCAATGCCATCAACAGCTGACCTCGGTGAGCTTCTATCCAGAGCTGATGTGGGATGGAACATCATCTTTTTAGGGCTTCTGATGGTGAACTCAGGAGGCCAAGACAAGCAAGATATCTGTCTGGTGTTTGAAAGGAGTCAGGAAAAGTTAGAAGAGCAAAGGGTGTCTCCACAAAGGGAAGTCAAAGTAGCGATGACATCCAGCTGAACTGAGGGTTCACATTCATGCTTGGGAAGGACCTGAATCTAACCCCCATAACCAAATATTACCTAGTTTTGGAGGGCACCTGCCCCAAGATCTGTGCCTTGCAAACACCTACTCTAAAGAGGGCGAACCAAAACTTGTGTCTGAGTTTCCCATCCTATGGGGTGGCAGAGAGAAAGGCCAGACTCAAATTCTGAGCTTGATCCTCTTCCACAGATTAGATCCCTTAGGGAAAACCAGTGGTTCAGCTTGGTTGCTTATCCCAGCATCTGTACTTCGCACAGCAGCCTAGAAACCACAGCAAGCTTGGCTCCACCTTGGCACTGCAAGATTTCTGCTACAGTCAACACTGGAAAGCACCCAGAAATGGCCACAAATCAAAACCACAAAGGGCCTGCTGCAAGTCGCGCAAACCTTGGTTTTGCACCAAGTTAATAGCAGCAACATCGCTGAAGCTATGCATGATTTGTAGTCTGTAAGTGAGAACAGAAGCTGGACGTCTGTGTAGAGAAGCTAAATCCCTTTAATTATTAAAACATATCCTACTGCTGTTGAAAATCCCATTGCCATTGGAAAAAATACACTTGTAATAAATGTGTGCTATACATCAAAGGCCTCCTTTGTAAATAAAGCATTCTTTTTTTTTTTTTCTTTTTTCTAAAAAAATAAAATTGGCCCAGGGAGTAAATTAATGTTTGATCTGTTATCTTAGAAACATTTTAGAGTGGCAGATTTATCTGCTGTTTACATTTTTCCTCCTAATACAGCAATGAATTATTCTTGTTGATAAGGGGAAATGATTTAATATAAATGGTTAGAGGGTCCTCTTCTGAAGTCAGTGGGAGATCTGGCTGGGCAGGAAAAGAAGCATTGGAGCAGAGGGTAGTAAAACTCAGAGAAGCATTCCTGCAGTGCCAAATGGATTTTGCAGAGCGTGGCACCCATGCAAGCCTGCCCCATTCTGGCCCGCAGGGATGAACAAGGCTGGAAGACCATTTCCAACATGTACCATATTTTGGTTGTGAAACGGTAACCGTGCAGTTACCTCCTATTACGTGTTATGAATTCATGGGCCTTGCTCTGATAAAAACCCATTTGGCTTTGAACTGCACATACAGAAGTCTAGGCACAAGCAGCTGGGGCGTCCGGCTCTCCCCCCCAGGCAGTCGTGTAGGCAGCATTTCTGGCACACAGATCACAGTCACCTCTGCTAGCCCCAGAGTCAAGCTCAGCCACCTGGGCGGGTGCAGTTTGGCTGCAGAGACTGGAGAAGAGAGCTGCTCAGTGCTCCGCCTGCAGCAGTAGGGCCTTTGCTATCCAAATCGCACCAATAATCTGGATTCTGCAGGAAAATCCAATGTGAAAGGTGCCACTTTTACCAGCTGCCTCTGTCTTACCATGCCCTTGCCCCCTCTGCAGGTAGCAGACAGGCAGGTTTTTGTCCCCATGTCCTACCATGGGTTCACACGCTTCCTGCTATCGCTTCCCCGGCCGAAAGCAGGGTCCGTGCCTGCCCTGTGCACCACCCGCTCTGCCCCGGCGCTGCTGGCACAGCGGGATGGAGCCACATGCACGGCCCACAGCCCCTGACGCCTCTACGTGCTGCAGCCCCAGGCACTGAGCCAGGCCACCACTTTCCCTCCTGCAGCGCATCACGGAGACCTGGCCAGCGCCGCATTTATGTAATGCTTCATAAGCAAGGCTATCTAAATAAACAGTGTGAGCCGCAACATCTGCTACTCAACCCTACCCATTGTTTTTACGGAGAGCTTTAATCTGCAGTCCCGCACACAAATTCAAATTAATGCAAGGATGGTGACTGCACATTTCTGCTTGGACCATGTTTTACACTGCAAAGTTGCAGGGCTGAAATATCAGACCCTCAGGGGTTTACAGGAGGACTATGTTCGTGGAGATCTCATGGCCCTCAAGCCCGGCACCATCTTCTGGCTTCCAGCCCATCCAGCTCCTCTGATCACAGGGCAGGGACCCTGCCATGGCCTTTTCCAAGGTGTTCGAAGGGAAGGTGCCATCCCTGTCCCACTCTTCCCCCTCATTGACGGAGCCTCCAGGGCACCATCCTCTGCCTGGAGACTTCTGGAGTGCTCTGAATTTTAGCCACACGTACTCTGCTCCCTCTACAGACCCAGGACATGTCCCTGATGTGTCCTTTCAGTAAGGTCTGCTGGGAAGATCTCTAGCCATCATAAAATGCTCAGCTCTGTCCTCGTTGTCTGCTCCATCCCTGTGTGGTGCTGAACTGGCACAAAGGGAATGGGTCCAGCCTGAGGACTGACCTCCTGCTTGACTGCTGCCTGACCCTCACTCTTCCTGAGCTGGATAAACTTAAGAAAACTATGAACTATGTAAAAAAAAAAGCACATGGGAATTATAAATTAGCTCTTCAAATGGTGAATCTCCCATCTAGCTGTATCAGGCACTGTCGGAGCTTTAAGGTAGGGCAGGAATTCTTCTGAAATAAACCACCTGAAAGCAAAGTTTCGTATCTGGAGCAAGTATCAAGGGTCTCCAGAGAGTCAGATACCTGCAGACTCTATTCAGATTATTGATAGCTGGGCAGCTCTGACAGGGCCTTTCTGGAGATGCTGGTCTCTCTCGATTACAGAGCCTCAGTGCCTTAGATTTGATGCCATTTACAGGGCTGAAGTTGGCAAAAAAAAAAAAAAAACAAACCAAAAAAACACCCAAACACATATTGCAGTGTGAGCCTTGCTAACTAAAGCTACCAGCTGTAGAAAGATACCCTATACCAGTTTTCAAGCCTCATGAACGTGTCCCCTCAAACCAACCCCAGATACAAACATTCCTCACTTAGGCCTTCCCACTCCACAGAGTTATTTATACAACTCTATTACTCCCTGCCTGACCAGATCTGCAGACGAGGAGACCCCCTGTGTGCCTTGCCAAGAGTTCATACAGTTCCTGGGCCTGAACTTTCAAGTCATTCAGGCAACTCTTAATTTGATCTATAATAAATCCAGTTTTGGTTGGCAGGGCATTGCAAGCGCTCCATGAGCTTTCCTGCTGCCCATGGGGCTGAACTGAAAGAAAACCCACAATCTGAGGAGAAGAAAGAAATGCAGAGATTGCTTTTGGGTAGCTGAGAGAGCAGGATCTATTTTGGGAGTCACTCAATGAGAAATTTGTTTATGAGACTCTGGGGAGAAACAGAAGTTATGTGCTGTAAACCAAAATAGGTCCTTTACCCTCTTCCTAAATACTGCGTACTTGAAGGCTGCTTTAGGGTGGAAACACATACAATCGTTGGAGACAAACCACAGGAATGAGAGTAAAAAGAAAAATAAGAGATCTCACCCACTCCTGTAGCAATATCCCTCTGCAAGATACCTACCACCCCAGGGCAATAGTAGGAGGTTGCCTAAATGGACTTCGGTCGGGGTGAGAACCTTGGCAGCGCAAATACTGCTGGGGGTTGAAATACAGACCTACGGGGCGGCGTTTCAACCAGAGGCAGTCGGTGACTTGTGCTCCTGCCTTCCACAATTCCCAGGGTGGCTGGGGCCAGGCACCTTCGATCCTACAAGAGACACATGCAGGGACAGCTGCATGGCTCTGTCTCCTGATGATCTGTCTATTAACTATTTTGGCAGGCAGGCTGTGCATGCTTTACGATGCCAAATATTCACTAGAGAGAATACAGTGAGGTCTTCATGAGGGAACCAGTGGCTTAGAGTTTCATGGAGGTTTTCATAAAGGATGATTGTTTAGCTTCCTTATTGCATTTGTATCTCCCTGAAGCCTCACAAAGCAACAAACGGGCAATCCAAAGTATGCATCCACATCAATTCTATACACATCTACATCTGCTCCATATTATTGAGATTACACAGACCCCAGTGATAAGCTCCACATCATATGTCCTCCTCTGATTCTAGACCAGATCCTGTCCTCAAAGGAGCCTTGCAGCTACTGGCAAAATTAGGTCAAACAGGTTGAACCCCCCAAAAAAGAGAAGAATTTCTTTAAATATTCTAATAACATTTTTTTAAAACGGAAGATCTCATTTTGAAAATGCTGAAACATTTCATGATGCCTTTTTAAAAATTCTACTCAGGTCAGAGTTTCTTTTCAAAATGGAAATCTTCACCTAAAACTACCTGTATTTTAAGAAAAAGTGTGAAAAGGTTTTAACACGAGCACGCTAACTCAAGAGCAGCTTCACTGTGGTTAGATTTGAATTTTGACGGAAATTAAAAGGTTTCCTTTTTTTCCCACTGCATCCATTTACTAGTTACAACAATTGCTTAGCTCAGTAACAGCATCAAAAGACCCACTTGCTGCTCCAGCCCTAAGTGATATTTTCATCCTTCAGCTATCAGTGAGACCGGTTCTCTAATGAAGTCACAAACACCTCATGGAGTGAGGTCACGGGGGCCCCGCGTGAAGACCCAAGGAAGTCACAGCGCAGTGCTCTCACGATACACCGCACCCAGCCCTCTCTTTTCCAGCCCTCCTTCCCCCACAAGTGGCATAGCTATGGGCAGGAAATATGCTGAGCGGCGGAGATATGCAGAATACTGGGAAGACCCTGATGGAATACTGGAATAGCCCCCAGTCGTAATAAAGGTTCCTTTCCATTGCTCCAGTTACAGCCCATCGTTGACCACGGCTCAGGAAAAGCAGGAGCTGGACACCCTCCAAATCTGCTGAACAGAGCACCAAGACGCTGATTACAAGGGAGAAGTCTCCTTACGGCCTCTGCTGCAGCCGGACAGAGGCATCTGTGTGAAGGATCACACAGAAGGGTCTTAGAGTCCCAGAACTGGAGGAGTTTGCACTCCGAGGTCCCTCTTCAGGCCCATCAATTACCCTTCATTAGAGGGGTGATGACTCTCCACAAAAGCTGATCTGGCTCTCGGGAAAAACAGAGTTGCAGCAGTTCACTCTAGAATACATTTCCACTTTACTGTTTCGCTTAGCCCCGCAGAACCGAACACATAAAATAACTGTGCTAGTGAGTTATCTCGCCCAAGAGCAGACAACCAGGAGTCTTTCCCTGCTCATGCCCCGGCATGAGGTTTGTCTATTCAGTTTTGGTCAGGGCCAACAAGGAAAACCCACCTCAGGAAACTGGGACAGCCGAGTATAATCAGTATAATCTGCCTGTGCTCCTTTTTGCTGGTAATCTCTTTGTGCAAGGTGTCAGCCAGCCTGACTTTCAGATTCCAGTTGGATTCACAGAGCAGGTGGCTGGAAAGGAATATATTTCCTTCCCGGTAAAGGGGGTACACGGGACTCGGGCTTTCTGTGCAGCAGTAACCATGGCACGTTTTCTCTGCCTCGCTTCTCAGAGCAGAACCACACTTAATCAGCAGATACCCAAGGTAGGGAGCAGGAAACTGAAAGCAGCCCTGGTACCCTAGTTATAGGCTGCTCCCTCTCCCAGCTGGAATAGCCATGGAAGGCCCTGCAGGAAGACCAGCCGCTGCGCATACAGGGAGCTTGTCACTAAGGGCCAGCCTGTCCCCGGGCCTGCCATTCCTGCTGTCATTCCCTGGCTGTACTAAAGAAGGCAGTCTCCGTCTGCTCCTCGGCACACACTCTGCACTGGGCTGCTGGCAAGTTACCAGTTGAAGCTATGGTGGGAAAGCCTGAAATTCTTCCTTTCCATCTACATTTCCCCTTTAGTTTCTCATGCTCTCCAGACAGCCACTCCTACAGCTTTCCTCTCCTCTTGCCCCGACCCACCCAGCACCCTAGCGAGGTGGTGACGGCACTCTGCCAGACACTGCTGAACCTGAAAGCATCCCCATCTTGCCCGGCAATCACCAGGGGAGGGAGGCAGTATTTATCACTACTCCATCAGCCGCTGCCAGACACTCTTGCCATTAAGATGTCAAAACAGGTTTCTCTCTAGAAATCCAACGGCCCTGCAGACTTACCCTTGCCGGCAGCAGCCCCAGTTGGACATCTGTTCCCTTTCAACCTCACACGTGCACTTAAAATGCCGGTACTGTCCTCTTCTTCAGGGAATTAGGCTCCTATTAAAGCTGCCTTCTGCATGATTCATTGTTATCTCTTGGTGTTGATCTGATTTATGGATTGGCTTGTGTTAATTAAGGTCATAAAATTGGGAGTAGGAAAAGGCTTCCAGCACTGTAATGCTGTTTGACATCGGGTTATTTTCCAGCCCCTATGTTATTTTGCAGGGGATGGGAGATAGTGCAGCTGACATCCTGTGGTCAGAAATGAGACTTCACCGGGACGAGCCCTTGCTGCCCTCTCAGCCTCAGGAAAGGAGGCAAGCCACGGCGAAGGTGAAGCCATCTCTGCTCAGCACCGATTCACAGGCACCAATGAATTCATAGTCCAAGGTGAGGCTTCTGTCTACCGCCCCAGCTGAGATGAGAGCTCCATTGTGCTAGGCGCTGCACAAGCATCTTGTAAAGCGTATCCCTGCCCCATGAAATTTGGCTGTCTGAGCACTCAGAAGAGCCCAGTGGGTATGTTGCAGTCTCCTCTGGGACTGCAGCATAACAAAGACAGACCTGAGCCCACTTCGGTCAGCTCAGGATTGACCAGCAATGTAGCCACAGCCAAATGCCTCTCCCTGTGGGTTATCGCTGCGCTCCCAGGGCACGCTGAGCTCTGAGCTGCCGTGGCAGGGCTGCTGCTCCTTCCTGAGCCATGCTGATTCAAGCTAGCTCAAGCACCTAAACCAGGGCTCAGCGTACGAATCAGAAGGCGCATTGTCACCAAAGCAGCACTCGGACACGGAGTGGCTGGGCGCTGTGCCCAGGGTCACACCCCGAGTCCACAGAAAAGCCAGAACCCGAGCGGGTGCAGCCAGAATGATGCTGCAGCCGCCGGACCGCTTCCCACAGGAGCCAGACGTCGATCCAGCCGCAGCGATGCTGTCCTGACATTTCAACATACGATGTGTTTTCACACTTAGCTTTGGGGTTTTGTTTTGGGAATGGCTTTTTTGGGGGTGGGGGGGTTTAGTGAAAAAATCTTCAAAGCCCAGAGACTGTTGTCAAGATTCACCTCCGATGCAGTAGGTGTACATTTGGCCTCATGTGCTAGTTATGAAATAGGCGGATAAACACACACAAAATCAGTGCTACGTATTTCTATTTGTAAGCTGCCACACTTTGTTTCACTAATTTGTTAATATTTGTGATTTCTTACACCTTCGCAACAGTCCCTTCGCTTATTTTACAACGTACTTGAGCCCATTGGTAGTAGGGGTTTACCTTTGGCACGTGAACCTGACTTCCCCAGAAAGGGTGATCTCTTTCTCTGTTTCACTTTCCTCTTCCAGCCAATTTCATTACAAGGTTCCCATGAATTGGCTCAGAAATTCACTCGCTGTGGCCATATTGGTCACCAGGGACTTCATAAGCATACTTTTATTTTAACATCAAACTTGGCCACTATAAATCTGCACCATCAACCGCAGCAAAAAAGTTTGCTAGATGTAAGCATGATGCAATCATATATATTTCCAGTGCTAGACAAAAATATTTTATGTCCCATAAATTAAAAAGAAAAACAGTGCTAAGTAGTTCTACCTGAAATTGCAATTTAGGTAAAATCAAAAGCAACGTATAAATAGATTAGTTCTTCTGTTAAGAGTTTGCAGACTTTACCAGAGGGATAGCCAAGTAGGAAAAAGTAAACATGGTAAATTTTTCATCATATGAAGTCTTTATCCAAAGAGCGCATATCTTTAAAAAACAAAAAAAGGTACAATTTATAGAGTGGTTGAAGGAATTTCTGGGTGAGTTTCTATGACCTTCGTTATGCATGAGGTCAGATCGATTATCATAATGGTCCCTTCTGGCCATGAACTATGAATCTGTTAATTTTAGCTCAATATCCTCTTTCTCTGGGGGCTACGCTAACTGAAATGATATCACATTTTCCACTTCAGGACTAAAGACACATAGAGTCCCTACAGCTGAGCTGGCGTGCAGTGCCGTACGCTCACACACTAACTTCTGTGTGTATCCGAACCTTTATTCAGCTAGCTGATAAGTCACATTGTCCTCCTCGCATCGTGAATTATTACTGATATCCCTGCTGATCAAAATCAGACCGAGATAACCCTACTGCTCCACCCTCCAGAAACTAGGACTTCTAAAAACAATTCAATATTCATCTTCCTTCTGACACCAGTGTTTAAGTTCCTGTTTTGAGTTCCCCTTGTATTCTACTTATGTATTATCACGGCTTATTTATGTATTTTAAGAGGACCTCTCAGTCACCCCGTTCCCATAGGTGGAGCTTTAAAAAACAGTAAACAGACACCGAGATACTTAGCAGCGCTGCAAAAAGCACTACAATTGTAGGTTATCAGAAGACAGATTGAACAACTTTGCAATTAAGCACACCAATGTATTTTATGGCACCAAGGCTTCTCGGTGGCCAAGTAAAAGCCACAAACTTCATTTCCAGATCCTGCTGTTCGTATGATACGACGTTAAAAAAAAAGGTTATTTTTCAACACAGATAATCCACCCGCAGTTAACTGAAAGCTGACCGTTCCATTTTGGGCTCCTTAAGCTGAAACGAAAACATTTTGTCTTGGCCAGCTGTGCAGAAACATTCTGCTTCAAGTCAGTTTAATGCTCCTTTGCCTTTGGCCCTGGTGCCTCCCGGCTGTCTCATGAAGCCGGGTGCAGCACACCTGAATCCTTTGCAGACTGCACCCCTTATCCACTTGGAGAATTTTGATTCCACATTTTTCCTAATGGTACTTTCTGTGGGGAACAAATGAGTTATTTGGTCGCTTTCTCCCAACTCAGAATGAAAACTAGTAGTGATATATGAGGATTTCCCTTGAGAGAAAACATCCAATTTCAGTGCAGCATCTATCCAAGATGTTGAACTCGGATAGATAAAAGCTTCGGTGAAAGCAGAGAGGAGTTTTTTAGCCCAGGAGAAACTATATAATGTTTAATCCTGATCAGTTCCCCAACCCACTTCTCCACAGGGACATCCAAAGAGCTGTGCTGGTACAAAGGAAAGGGAGAAAGAAGACACGCTGGGGGCAGAAGAGAGTGGCATGAAGCCACGGCAACTTAATCCGGCTCTCATGAAACTACAGCCTCAGAGAGAGAAGGTCAAAATGGGGTTTACAACAGAAATGCAGACACAACATAATGATGGGGAGACAATCTGCTCTCCAGAATATTCCCATTATCCTAAACAAACAGAGGACAAGAATGAAAAGTACCACGGGCTGTTCTGTTGTGTTTGTGTAAGAATGCCATTTTAATTCACTTTCACCAGTGCCTTTAAGTCAATACTTTTTTTATAGCTACATTCTCATGTGAAATCTATATCCTGGCAATTTGAATCAAGATTGCCCCAGGTCGGACACCTGTAAAGCTGAACTGCAACAGGAAAGAATGGCACTTTTGTATTAATAGGCAAGAGACCCTTCCGAGTCATAGTTTTCCTGTTGTACCTTCAGGAGACAGAAGACTTGTCATGTGATTACATATGTCCCCATCGTTGTGCAATTTCTCATGAACCTCCCATCTTCACTCATCTCCACACCCACTTGCAGAGAGGCACCTCAGGGAGGCAGATTTCAGGGTGATTGGGCATACAACGGATGCATGTCAAAACTGTCTACAAAGAAACACTTTTGTGGATTTAATCGGTTTTTAAAGACTTACACTCCAGGTTCTTTGCCTTTCCCAGACTTTGGTCTCCAAGATTTGTCTAGTGAGATTCCTGTGGCTTAGTCACTGAACTGTAGAGTCAGGCAGGGGATTGGGAGGAGGAGGGAAGGGTCCAGTCATCTGCAGTTTACGCCAATATAGAACTATTGTAGATGTCCTCAACACTAAGTAAAAATCTGCTTTTACCTCCAAAAAACACAGCCAGCGCCTTGACCTAATGGTTCACAATCCAAAACATGTGCTGTGGATTCCTAACCACCTTCATCCCAACTAAACAACCCTTAAGGATGCTCTTAGATGTACCCACAGCCCCTAGATGTTTTGCCAGCTGAGGTTAAGCATGCAGAAAGTAACCTTAGTGAGGTGTCTTTATATCCCCCACCATCTCTGACGCCTGTGGTGAGAGCTGGGAGACCTCGCTCACAAGCAGCAGCAGACGGGTTGGGTTGGCTGATTGGGTTACCCTTCCCAACCTTTCCACCCCGTCATTGCTACCACTGCAGCACGGGTGGCTTAAATGCTCATGAAACCATTCCTGAACTGCAGTAGTTTACTGACTGATGTCTTAAAGGCTTTTCCAGATGTGCTGGAAACAACCTCCAAGACAGGGAAGAGACAAATAGCTGAGGACAGCAATTTCACCGCCCATTCCAGCTGCATCCATGGGCGCCTGTTACTCAACACCATCAAACTCTTCAGCTTTGCTCTGAGGCCAGGGTCTCCCAGCAGAAAGCTCAGCAGTGCTTGAGTTGGAAGAAGAGCAAGCACTAGCAGACCAGGCCTTGAACGTGCCACCAGAAAGGGCAACTGGTGGCTCAGAGAAGTACCGGGGGCACTCTCCTTGTCCTATACCTTCCAGCAAACAGCTAATGGTAATGCTGTGTGGGAGGCAGCGGCAGCGGGGTGAGATGTTGCTGCTCTGCACATCCCGTATGCCATCCATGCTGCAGCCTGGAGGGTATCCTCTTTTGTGACCAACTGCTAGGATTCTCTGAGCAATTCTGCTGTGATTTACACTAGAGCTGCTAATTGCCTGGAAACGGTAAAGAATTATAGATCCTAGGTCATAAAACATCTATCAGCCTTGACCCAAACAAAATTGCTGTATAATATTACATAAGCTGAAGCCCATGCTAAGTGCCTCTTAATTGAAATCCCTGATTGTTTTTTCCAGGCCCCTCTCCAGCCCGCCACCCAAAGACTAGTGATGCATGTAGTAATGTGTTCTTAACATGCAACGATGTGTGGTAGGGATTGCCCATAATTATTTCACCAATTCCCTCTGTGGTCTTGTCTTCTTCCTGAAGCAAAAGGGTCTTGCCAGACTTAACTGAAGTTAAATAAGAAGACATTTTCCAGGGGGCTCCATCCACAAATTACAAATCATATACATGAAACTGAATTTTGCAGCCCACAATCATATTAGCAATGCCACTGAACTGAAGAGAGCTCCTTGGATGACTAAGAGTTACTTGCACAAAAATGTATTCCAGATTTGGTTACAGCCTAGGCTGGACTTACTGTAAACTGAAAGTTCCATATGCCCCAGTCCTGTTCCTAATTTGGGGGCAGAGTTCATCCTTTTAAGAAGTGATGCCAACTGCACATCGGTTCAGTGTGGGCTTTCTGTTTAAAGAATGGAGTGTTTCTAACAACATAATTCCACTGACGCTTTGTGATTACAATCCCAAAACCTGTTTTTGCCGCTGATGGATTGGAAATTAAGTAAAATCAAAGCATCTCTGTAAGGACAAGTCCTTTAAGCTGCACTGGGTGGCATGTATGCACACCTCCATGAGACACAATGAGACATACATGCAGAACAGCTGTGGATAGAACCAGTTCTGGCACCAAATACTATTTAACATAGTTCAAGACCATGGAAATTACTAGGCTGGGATATTCAAGCTGAATGGAAAGTTGTGAACCTTGTTTCCAGTGTATCTTTCAGACAGCAGTGTGTCCTTGGGCTACAGGTGCGAAGTTTGAAGCAAAGGCTGTAGCTTCTGTAGGCAGTTCAAAGCCCGTGGCACGCTTTGGGCTCACATAGAGGGGTCATTCACGCCACCAGAAGACACGCCACAGCATTTCAGTTGCTCATGGAGACACTTATCTGGGGTTTGCTGACCCACTGAGCTCCTCTGTTGGGCGCTGGCAGGCAGCCCAGTAGTCCTCCTGTGCCACACCACCACAAAGTCACCCAAGTATTGGGTCCTTTGGGAGTTAGCATCCAGTTCCCTTGGGATTCTTTTGTTCACAGACAATGCTTGAAATAACTTCAGCCATCGTGGCCAATACCACTGACTGCACAGCTCCCCAGAAACCAAACCACAGGGTTTCACGCTGGCTTGAGCCGCAGAGCTAGTCTGCACAATGAGTGTCTGCACCACACATGTCCATAATGGGTCAGAGCAAGAAACACTCCCCTCCTCACACAGACATTTGACTTTTGGTCTTAATTTCCATTCTCTTGGGCTAGATCTGATTGCTCTCTGAGGTAGAAACGCAGCCCTGGCTCTCTCCGAAGCTGGAACCGGGCCCCACAGTGTGGCCTCTCTTTCAGCATGAATTACACATCATGCTACAACTTTGACACTCCGTGGGGCTTTGGCACGCTGACATCTTATGTAAGTGCCCAGGCTTTCAAAAGAAAAGAGCTTTCTTCACCAAAGAGGTGGCCAGAATGGCCAGGTGGAGCTTCCAGAAAATCTGCTACCAGGAATGTCCTTCCCACACCCCAAATGCCGTCCATAAAACCACAAACAATAAGTAAAAGTTTGCTTCCTATGAAGGATCTTTGAAAGTCCTTTGGGACCACGGTACAGATCGGGACAATGTTAAGTCTTTGGGATCGCAAGTGCAGGAAACTATGAAACAATGTTCAATTTTTTATTATTTTTTAATAAAATGAATTCCATATTGTATTGCAATACTTCTATGAGACCTCTCCTCAGTCACCCGTGGCCCTTAGCACACCCTCTTCACCTTCCCCGGGGGCACCTGACGGTTTTAACATCAGCAAATTTGAACGCAATTTATTCAGTTTCTTAAATATAGCACTTACCTAGTTATAAAATACTGCCGCAATTCTTTTATATACAATAACCATTGTGCTTACGATGACTTAAGCCATGCATATTATTTTTCAAAAGAATTATATTTACATGGAATGTTTAAGAAAAGAATTTCTCAGATTCCGGAAGTAGAACCTCCTTCAGAACAGGAAGGAAACAATTTTTACCTTAAAACCCAACAAGTGTAACGGTTTATTACCCAGCGGGAAAACAGTGACAGAGTTTCTTTCCAACTTGATGAGGTGAGTGTTTATATTAAGAGATTGTTCTGAAACGCCGGTACCACCAGGGAGTGAATAACAACACTCAGGTCATACCTCAAGCACAAAACATTTTAGAGATGAAGTCAGTAATATTTTGGGATGGGGGAGACACATGAGGCACAGTGAACGACAGGGACTTGCTCAAAGCCACCTCAGAGGCCAGTAGCAAATTTGAGCACTGAACTCAGGACTCCAGTCCCTGATCACGATTCCTTCCTCACTTCTAAAGCCTCAATCACAAAATCTTTTTCTGTAGTGATTAATTCCTCCTTAACAGACAGGACTTTAGGGACATGTTCCGTCACACTCTGAGGGTTTAGTACAACTTGTCCCTGGATTTTGAGCTCAATACAAAGAGATTTGAGGAGACTGCCGGTAACTCAAAATTCAACAGCATTTTGGAAAGCCCTGTTTAGAAACTAAGAGAATAAAAAAGATCTACAGCCCTGCTGCGGCAGGACCCGTGTGTGCTCACGTCTATTCATGCCTCCCAAGTGACCCCATTTCTGGCAATGCCCAACACGGATGTGTAGGGATCCGAGGAGGGTGATATAATACGGAGTGTGTCCTCCCAAATAATTTCTGAATCATTGTTCTTGCAAAGCTGAACTGCCCCAACTCCAGCACAAATCAAGCGCAAAATCCCATTCCTCGTCAGACCTACAGGATTTTGCCCAACATTAGGAGACTTGTGCCACTAAAGTACCTTCTTTTGGCCAATATTCAGTACTTGTGCTATCGGTGATCTTTCGATACATGTGAGTAGCACGACACCACCACTGATATCCTGGCCACGTAATGATCAGGGAAGTACTGTCTAGCCCCTTCCACATTCCTGCTGGTGATTCAGTTCCCTTCATACCCTTATTTGCTGCACACCCTTGACAGTAAATAAGCTGCCCTGCTGCGTCCCAGAGATGGGGCTGCATTTCAACAGTGGCAAAATTCCTGAACATAAATGTCATTTATTTCCAGGCTTCAAAGCACTTTGAGATACTTCAGAAGCTGGGGAGATATTACTCCTTCTATAGAATATTACTCCTTCTATAGAATATTACTCCTCCTACAGACATGCACATAACCCTAGGACCCAAAGGCAAACACAGGGGAACTTCAGTCCTAGAGCTGAACTCCAGCTGCATTCATCACCTCATCTGTTATTTGATGGACTTTTGCCAATGGGCATTGTCAACAGGAAAAAAAAAAGGGAAGGAAAAAAACCCAACCTAACAACTTTCCAGCTAGTATTTTAAGGCTGTGAATTACATGCCATTTCCAAGAAAGGAGAAGTATAGACATTTTGAGCATGTGTTCTGTCTTCAGCTGGACATGGGGGACGCATGCCACTGTATGACTGGTCTTCCAGTATGAGCATTGCGTTAATCAGCAAGGAGAGCTGGGGTGGAGGGGAGCTGCATTCCTTCCCGTTTGGCAAACCCACCCCTTCATGAGAATACAGCGAAGAGATAACTGATAGGCAAGAAGATTTGATGTTGGAGTCTCCATCACATCCAGATTTGTCAATGACTTTAAAGGATCTCCAGCTGACATGTGTCAGTGAAAGCAAGCTCCATGCTGGCAGCGGCCTAACCCTGCGGGATGTTTCGTGTGCTTCCACTAATACCCATTCACCTCTGGCTAGGGAAATGGGCTGCACAGCCCCTGATCCCTAATCTCAACTCTCAGGCATCACATTTAGAGAAGTCTTCCCCTGCCTTAAGAGCAAAACTAAACTTAAAACCCAAACACTTTCCTGAATGCTTGTATTCCTTAAAACAGCACCTTCCTAAACTATTCCATCCCTCACCTGCTTCCTTTATTTAGCCACAGTTTGTCACTTCATACCAGTGAGTGGGCTGCGTTGGGCCTGGTGGTGGGCAGGTGTGTATGCGGTCACAGCCAAGTGCCTGCGCCCTAAACTGGAGGAGATTAGGCCTGCTGGACAGCAAAACTGTGTGTCATGGACCTTCTGAACTGCAAAGGACAACAAACAATTCACCTAGCATATAAGACCCTGGGATCCGAGCTTCTGGAACAATACATTTTCTTTCCCTGGTTTCTGTGAAATAAGATGTAGCTACTGGGTGTGCAGGCGAATCAGGTATTGGAAGCCATACGCTCGTTACAGCTCCTCCTCTGTAGGATTAGCAGTTCTCGGAACTGGACACCAGCACGCCACAGGCCAGCAGCTGAGGGGGTTAGCTAACCTGCACCCTGTGTTTTGCTAACATTCAGCGTGCGTAAGATTCACCTTCCATAAGAACAGACAGAATTTGCACATTTGCCACTGCTCACTGTTGGGCTTCAAGAAGCAGAGCACCTTCAGCATTTGCTCCTCAAAGGATCAGAGCTGGAGGTCCTCTTGCAGTGACTCACAGCAACCTCAACCATCTCAGCCTGAAGGTCTGCAGAACACGAGGGACAGACATACCAATGCGTGACTGGACACTGATTCAGAGTTTACATCTGACCTCATTGTCAGGGCTTGAGAAAAAGGGGGGAAAGGGGGAACTGGATTGAAGTCAAAGCCATTAATATCCTTCTACTTGAAGAACAAGCCCAGAGAGCAGAGGCAAGTAAGGTCAAATGTACATTAAAATAGTGAGATGTAATAGCCACCAGGCACAGCCGAGGTCACAGAGCAATACTTGCCTTCTTTTCCCCCCTCCAAACTGAAGAATTCTTGTCTAAGCAAAAATAAGTTTCGGGGCAGAGAGTAATCCATGTTTATGATCCTCTGTGCTGAGGCAGAATGAAACAAACCGCCAGATGCAGGGTGGAGGTGGGTGAAAACGAGCTGCTCCGGGCCTTAGGGACATCACCACTACTGTGCCACAGAGGTGCTAGGGCTGCATGAACTGTTGTTGCAGGCATGGTCACCTCTGGTCTCTCTGTAACTTGCAGAGTGGCAGAACACCGTTGTGCACTAGCAGGCAGGGTGTCTGGGAGCTCTGATCCGCTCTGCTGCACATCTTCCCAGAGTGGGAGAGGGGGTACTTGCTAAACAGAGGTGACTCGAAATAAGCAATCTTTCTAAAAGCTGCTCCTCCTCATTCCCTGTTACTAAACCAAAAGCCCCTTCCCATACCACTGTCCAGATCTGACTCACTGTGAAACCAGTGGGAAGAATGTCTGCGCTTTCACTGGCAGGTCCTTGAGAAACCACTGGGAAATATATTTTCATAAATACCTGCTTTTTTCACAAATCTGGTAGGGACGTCTCCATCTAGTGGTCTGGCCAGGGAAGAGAGGCTTACAGACATGCTCCAGCTTGTCCTTCTCTGCTGTGCAAGCCCACTCTGCTTCATGTGCTTTGGCTTCTCCAGCTGCACGTTGATATAGTAACATTTCCCAAACTTCCAGGGGGTCCTGTTAATGTCAGAGAAAGGCCTGGAGATTCTTGGCTGGACACTCTGCTGTGAGCTACAGTCCAGATTCCACCCACTCAGCTCAGCCAGAGCAGGAGGGGATCAAATTGTCATCTCAACATCTGTTTTGAATCCAGGAAGAGAGATGCTGTAGTGTCACACACACACACACATACACAGTCAAGCACTTACAAATATCAGGCTGTGGTGACATCCAAGTGGCTTCAGAAGGTGGAGGTGTGAGTGAGGGGAAAATCTGGCTATCCATCAACCCCCAACTACTATTTACTTGGCTCTTCTTAACCGCAAGTACAGCGAGTAATAGCAAGCAATACTGACATTGAATCCTTTATCTCCTCAGCATCCCTAAGAGGCAGGGCAGTATTGTCAGCCTCACTTTACAGCTGGGGAACCAAAGGCCAAGGGTAGCCAAAGTGTGTCAACCCAAGTCGCGCACAGGCTAGAGGCAGAATGAGGAGGTGAGTGCAGGTCCTCCACCGCTCAGCCTAGCCTGCCTGCTGACTCCACGCTTACTGCCTCACTCTGGGGCCTGGCAGAGGGTCAGAGCAAAGCTACAGCCCAGTATAAATATAGCAATACAGCTCAATTCCCCAAGCTTTGTGTAAAGTAGTATCTCAGCCAGGGGACACACTCGGATACCTCAACAGGAGAGCTTTGTGTTGTCACCAAGTACGAGGATGAATTGCCTGCTAGAAGGTAGATTTCATCCTGAGCGGCAGATGGGGAACAAGAGTACGGAGGGGAGCGGGGCCGGGTCCTCCTGCTGACTAGGCACAGTGCATTGCCTGCCACAGGGGCTCGGCCCCAAACTGAGTGTTTTGAGGGGCAGCCAAAAGGGGAGAGTGGAAATGGATGGGGAGGTACAGAAAATGGCAGGGACTTCACACAATGTAAGCAGACACATTTGGGATGGAAAAAGCAGCTCTAATCAAATGGAACTCTGAATTTCCCTCTAGACACAGGGTATTAAAAATAATCCCAGCTGAACTTTACCCACCTCTCTTACAGCATCTCCCAGCTGCTTCAAAAATAAACAGCTCTTTCTGGGTGGAGTTGCAGCCACACATGATTTTGGGCTTCCAACCTGAGTGCAGAGATGGTGAATAGAGCTTCCCTAGCGCAGCTTTCCAGGGAGGTCTGCCACATACAGTTAGTGACTGCAATGCCAACTGCCCCGAGGAGGATAAGACACAGTGAAATGATGCTCAAGGAGAAGGGCTCTGAGGCCATGAGCCTGTTCCCATGCTGCTGCCACAAGCTGCTCCTTGCAGACTTGAAGCCCCCCAGGCTCACAAACTGCATCCCACAGCTGCTGTGCTGTCCTACCCCAGCACAGCCTGTGCTCCCACCCAGCTACCAGCTGGCCTCAGCCCCGCTCTGGTGAATGCTTCATCCTGGTTTGCTCTCACTCAGAAACCCACTGCATGCACAAGCAGCCCCTGCTCCGTTCCCACACGCCAGCTCACCCCCTTTGCACAGTGCTTCCAGACAGCCCTCACCTGCCTGCCAACACCCACACCTCCCTGCGGCCCTCCATCTTACACCTCCCTCCTTCCTTCCCGCACACACATGTTCCCACAAGCAGCCCCTGTCCGCCCCGTCTCACCCCTCTTTTCCCCCAAATTCCACCTTCTGATGCTGCTTTGCCCCAAAGCCACAGACCCCCCAGCACACCATTCCTTTCTGAGATTTCTGTCCTTCTCTTCCCAGGCCTGGGCATCTTGTGCAGGTAGGTTTTGAGGTAATCCTGTTTTGCCAGCAGCAGCGCCAGCAGCATCCCCCCTCACCATCCTGCCCCAGCACCCACGTGGGGCAGCACCGTGCCAAGTGCCCCGAGAAGGCGTTAGACCTTCCCCCAGCATGCCAGGATGCAACCTCCACGTTACAAGCTACTGGGCAGCACGTACACACCACATTTTAAGAGGCTTTAGTGCAAGTCACATAAAGTCCTGTGCCCATGGGACTCTCTTCGCCCATAGTCCCTCCAAACCTGGGACAAAAGTTTGACCAGGAAGGCATGGGTGCCTGGTGGGGTCAGGGCCAGGACGGGGTACAGGCACACTGGAAGACCCAGGACCTCTCGATGACCATGTTTAACAACAGTTGTCACAGACTTTGCATCCTCTCCTCTGGAGCTGGGCCAGCGATGAGTCTGGCAGCATGGGAGTTGGGGAATACAGAATCAAGGCTTTATCAGTGCCAGGGGAGGGGACACAGTTTTGGGTGGGAAACAGCTCCTGACTGGCTCTTGGGTTTTAAGTTGTTTATGTTGCAATCTCTACTTCTTTAAATAATCTGAGGCTAGTCAGGTATACAAAATTTCCTGCATCAGGGTCTGCTGATTTTCAGACACCAGAAGGCTTTTCATTTTTAACAAATTCTCTCCCAAGGACTGCAAAAATCTAACAGGTACCTGACAGATGACAAATGAGCCCATGCCAGGCTGGAATGCTGCTCTCTGTCAGATGTCCTTCTGTCCCCCTCCCAGTTTAAAGACCAGGCTCCCTTCCACCCTTGAACCCTGCCAACTCCTAACACTGTACAGAAACCCCCAGGGGAGGTGGAAACCACTGTCTCCAGCAGACTCCAAGACTCTAGCAAGTTCCGAATTTTTCAAGATGTTAACCTTATTTGAAAGGGGAAGCAAGTAATCGGGCTAGTCCACGGCAGACTGGGTGGGAATTACAGCTCCTTTTGACGGGGCCACACAATCCGCTCGGCAACAATCCCTTTGTTAATTTCCCACCTATTTCCTGCTGCAGCATTAATTGCCGGGTGTTACTCAGAGGGAGGCAGCAGGCAGTGGCAGCCTTTTTCTTCTGACCCAGCAAGAGCCACCACCGCCTCACGGCAAGCACACCATGCCGCTTTGGAAAGCTTCTTTCTGAGGGACTTGGCCAAAGGACCGCTTCCATTTCTGGCTGCTCTATTTCAGGCGGAGCACGTACACCCACCCTGGGCTCGATGCATCATTGCAGGCTTGCCCTTTCACTTTCCTCAGATTCCGTTCAGGCAAATTCGCATTGACCTCTGTCCTCTGCCGTGCCGAGGCGGAGCAGCCTACACCCTGCTCAGATGCAGACAATCTCCAAGGAAGCCTCAGTCAGAGATGCAGCCACGTGCTCCCACCCGCCCCATCTGCCGTGAGTTCACAGTGGGAGGCTCTGAGCGGGGGAACCCCCCAAAAGAAGCTGCAGCTGCTGTTCTTCCCAAGCTGGCCATGTGCTGGGGGGAAGAGGAATGAGGCTGGGCACCTTCCTGCTCCCAGAAGAGGTTTCCCCAGCACGGACATGGTGACAACTCAGCCGGGGTAGCAAGACTGACCCAGCCACAGGTGTGCATAGAAGTGCCAGCCTGACACGGCTCTCCCGTGGTATTTTTAGACGTGTCTTTCTGGCATGAGTTAGGAGCTTTTCATACAGGACTGATGGGGCATGGGAACAAAGCAGGCACGCACATGAGAGAGAGCCCTCAGGCAACACTTGACAAGGGGTTTGGAGGATGTGACAGAGATTGACAATCTAACACCGGTGAGTTCATGAAGCAACAGAAAACCATCACTAACAACCAGCTCCTTCGGATCCAAGGCCTCACAGATGCTCCTCAGCCTGTCGCTCCTGCCAGCTGTATTCTGATGTGACAAATCCAAATTTTTAACATAGCAGCGTGCTTTCCCCACCTTTCCTATGTGTATTGCTCATTGTTGTCTCATTCCTCATGGCAGGCGTTTGCTCCTTGCAATGTAGCTTTTAAAGAGTCACAGGTTTCCTGAAAACTGTAGCACAGGCTATGAAACTAAACAACACGTGCCGTACAATAAGTCATAAAGCATGTGTGAAAAATAGTTGACACAGAAGCTGTCATGGAAACCAGTGCTACCAGAGAGCACGCAGCCGCAGAGCTCCCATTAAAGGCTGCAAAGTTGAACACAAACGCTAATCACTAAGGCAGAATATATTAAATTTACCTTTATGCCCCATTCAGACTTCACAGCGAGTTAGCTGAAAACTGCAACCATTTCCACCAGCAGCGCTGGGTGGTAGTTAGTAGGAATTAAATTACCAGAAATCTTCTCATAGAGAAATTCCTTTCACCCTGTGTACCCTAGAAACTGTTTTCACTGAGTAGGCGCTGCTCTTCTTCCAGGGAGTACGTCTGTTTAAAAGAGACTACATGCCTTTTCCAGGTTTGGGTTATAGTCTCCTACTTGACTGTCTCCCAGCTCCCCTCAGCAACAATACCCCGTGAGCAAGAAAAAGCCCAGGCTGGAAAAAAGAAACGTGGTGAAACCTAGGCTGTTCGGGCAAGATAAAGAGAGACAGAGTGAAAACTACACAATACTCTGCAAGTATTACAGGCATATCCCACACCACGATCCAACCTGTGGTCCTTAGATACCAGCTAGGAGGAAGTAAGTGACCTACAGATACTTGCATATATAGATACCTTTTGACATCCCACAGGCAGAGCAGGGGCAGAGGAGCCTTGCCGTCTGCTGCGGAGAAAAAGCCCTGCAGCCCTTCCTCATTCCCCAGCCCGGCAGGAGCCTCAGATGGCCCTGCTGGCTGGGCTCGGCCATGGGTGTTGCATGTCCTGATGTGATGGGGACACATCAGAATTCGCCCCACCGGCAGCGTTTACAGCCGAGAGCAATGCTGAGCTGTCTGGTGTGGTCTGGACTGAGGTGCAGGATTCTACTTTTTCCCTCTGCCACTTGCTTCAAAAGATTTTGATGTATCCAAGGGCCAGAGCTGCGCATTTAGTGTATTTTTCATGCTCTCTCTCAGGGCCTGGTCTTTATCTCAGTGACTTCAGAGGGCTTCAGGATTGCACAGGTTCAGGCTATGAGGAAAGCCAGCTTTTTCTGCTGACTCTACAAACATATAACAAGGCTTTTACTGACCTATAAAGGAAGCATCTAGGCCTGAGTTGTCAAAAATAGGGCACCAGCAAACTTATTTCACCTTATTTTTAATCCAGCTAAATACCATAGTTTGGAAAGTTCATCTGGTACTCAAACATCAGATAGAATGTTATTTTGCTCAAGAGGCTACAGAAAGAGAAATGGTGGAAGAGAAAATAAAATCCTGATGAAGAAAAATTAGGACTGGTTAAAAACTCCTGATGAAGAAAAATTAGGGCTGGTTGAAAAATTTATCAGAATTCTTTTCTGGGCAGAAGTCAGATCCTTGAGTAAGTGAAAATTTTACAGTCTATGAAAAAATGTGTGCTTTCTGTAGAAAATAGAGTGTTTGTCATAACCTTTTGACTGAAAAGAAAGTGATTCTGCCAGATGCTCCTGGCTAACTCCTTTTGGTTTATAGGTGAAAAGTTGCCTTGTTTCACAGGGAGATGTAAGAGGAAGAATAGGGTCAGGTAGGGAGGGGGCCAGTTACAGTTCTACAAGAAAAGATTTTAAAATAAACTAGAGAATGCCCTACTACAAATGAGAAAGGAAGAAGGATCCTCAAAAGGGGATGAGAAAGAAAGTGTAAAATTAAAGTACCGGTTCAGATTTAATGAGGTCTGTGAAAATGACTGTCAGTGCTCTTTTAATGTAGAAGTCAGAATAAAGTCTTTGGCCAAGACTAGGGCCTTTTCCACACATTCACTGGCTTCTTTAATGACACGATCACAACCCATTTTTCCTACAGTGCTGTTCATTACACATACCTTGTTATTATGCTCCAGCATATCAAACTACAATATGCACATTTTTTATGATACGTAAAAGGTGCAAGCCTAGCTAACACAGATGGCTACATGACAGTCATGATGGGAAAAGGACAATATTTTCCATTAAACAAAGAGCCTTCAGTACATAAATACTGAAGTGTGACATGAGATCAAGCTGCAGCTCATCAGATCGGCTGCAGCTTTACCTTAGACTCACTGAAACCCAAAGTTCTGCTGCTGACCCCATGTCAGCCTAGGTTTGTTTCTTCAGATGAAGAATGTGAACGTCATGGCTCCAAAGAAAGCATCATCTCTTCACTTGCTCTTTCCCCACATGACAAGATCGGGAGGCGGCTGAATTTCTGATATTTCCCATTTAAAGTTAAAATCCTTCTACTGATGCTGCCAGGACCTGTACAGAGCAAATCACATTAGCTCTACTGATGTCAGTGCACTGGGGCAAATTCACACCAGTGGAACTTGTGACCCAAACTGACTCAGACCTCAGCATTTTTTGCTATGAGACAGACCCCAGAAATGCCAGTTTTATCTCCCAAGCTTGACAAAAGCAGCTTAAAGGCTTTCCCATCACATTCAAAGTGAGAGCTGATAAGGCTCAAAATCCAAAAATTGCTTACTTTACAACTCTAAGTCCCTTTCAAGCTGACCTTCTGCCCTGAAAGCCTAAAACCCCTCACCAACAACTATATTTAGGCAACTAAAGAACTGGAACATCTGGGAATAATAACAGCAGTCTCACTTGGAAATGGCATTTATATACAATTGTCTAGAAAGCATCACCATGCTGCAAAAGCTTTGCAGAATCAACTCTGTAGATTTCAGACTGGAAAATTGCCTGCTAGACAATTTCCGTGTCACCAGAGGTGATGAGTGACAATCACATGGCAAAATAAAATCACATGGCAAAATAAAAAAATAAAGTTTAAAAAGCGTCCAAAACTTTTTTCAACCAGAATGCTTTTCATGATCTTTTGCAGATCATGATCTTTTGAAGATCATTTTTCATGATCTTTTGAAGGTGCATTTCAGCACTGCCCTTCCAGAACTGAAAATGCAAAGCCATCAACAATTGACCAATGCCTGAGAAAGAGGAAATCAAATCGATGGGTATTTTCACCTCCCAAGCTGAGCAGCATGTGAAAAAACAAACAAGCGGCCTTCAGGATCTCATGGCACTTTCTTTTGATTGCTTCCTTTTAAAGGGGGCTGCAAAGCTAAATGGAGCTCTGGGTCAATATTAGCAGCATTAGTTGTTTGTCCAGCCTGCTCTTCATCACAGCTTGCCTAGGGCTGTGCACGTTCAACACATAAGTAAGCAAAATAACTAATCTCAGCTAAAAGTTCTTTGTAGATATCCAGAATTCTATTGGTCCACCCTCTGATGCCTTGAGAATCCCTAATGCTTTGCTGGTGTTGAGAAATAACAACTAACAAGCCTACTTCATAGAGCCAGGGCAGCAGAAGCAAACGTGGGATCTAGCTTGACCTAACACTAGACGCTCAGCACTGTAAGCTGGGTGCAGACATTAGATGTTGGACCTCTAGATGCCCCCGGTAAAGACCTCTTTACTAGGCTGTCCTGTACCAGCAGTAGGTGATAATTTGCTGAGCCCAGCGGCAAAGCTTGCAGTGGAGTGTAAAAACAGCAGGTTACGGTTACACAGGCCATCCTGTTCACTGGCTCTCCAATGTGAGGACATACTTCCTCAGGTGGGGGCTAACAGCTGTATCTGGATAGACAGCCTGAACAACCCAGGCAATTTCAGTATGACAGACCAAGCCTAGCAAACATCATGCTGTGGCCAAGAGTTGAGGTACAGACGGTACAGAAATCATTTGCGTCCAGACACATCGGGACATTGAGTATTTAAAAGCATTTGATGTATCATGCTGATACATGCAGAGGTATCCAGGAGTAGAATCTGACCTCCATTTGAGGCCAATAACGCACTGCCTGTGGATGAGATGCTCATTCAGATTTACCTCTCTGGCTCTGCCTGCTTGCAGTGACAGCAACTCCATGTGATACCTAAATGCCTGTTACACTAGTACACTAGCACTAATTCCTGGGCTAGTAGGGACATCCTAAATTTAGCAGCACAGCATCAACACAGACAGCAAACAGTGTAAGACTGTGGGACTTGTTAGCATTTGCAAAAGTCAACACACAGGCACTTACATAGCAACCTCTACCACAGCTGAAAGTAAAGGCTGGGCTCCTAAGTCCAACAGCATGTCCACACCAATTACTGGGATCAACATCAAGGTCACTGTCAGGCTAGGATCCGGTCAGCGTCTCAGTTGCAAACCCCTTTACTCTTTGTCACCATCATCCAATGCAGTCAAGGGAGTTTTGCTGAATGCCCACAGGTGAAGTCAGCACCATCCCCAGTCTTTGTCCTCTCTACTGGATGTTTGGAATTCAGTCAGGGATGCAGGACGTTAGCCCAAGAACATCCCCTGCAACTCCACCTCACTCCTGCTCCCCCTGCACCCCGCTTCCCCGCTTCCTCTTCGACTTCCCCATAAGTAGCAGCAAGTCTGCAAGGGTAGGTAAAAGACTTTTTTAGATAAGATTGCATCATTGAGGGGAACTCTGAAAGGAACCTGAAATACATTTTTTCATGGAGCTCAAAAAACTACGAAAAAGCAGCATCGTCTGGACAGCCCTGGCGTGCACTGCAAGGTGCAGGGCCTGCAGGGGAAGGGCAGCTCGTACACTAGTTAGCTGGGGGATCCGGGTCCACTCAGCCACCCTCGCTCCACCTGCGATGTCACACTTCCTCTTCAGCTCACCTTGGTGACCCTGCAGCATCTACGTGCTTGTTACATGCTTGGCAAGTGCTGAGGTCAAACTGAATTCCCACTGCCTCTCTGATTTCAGCTCTAGGCTCACTTAAAAACCCAAAGCTGTATCATGTAGCATGCATTCTTTAATTTTAAAATTAACTTCTGTGGGGACAAAAGGTGAAATAAAGTAGGGAAGTAGGACAGGGAAAGGCAAAGGAAATTGCTTTGCTGAAACACATTTTATTAATTTTGGTACTGTCTCTTTTTCAGCTGGCCAAATAATTGTCAAGGCTGTTTCAAATCCTGCAGAGGAGTTTTTGGAGACTCGAGTGATATGCACTTGTCACGACTGAGCCAGTCAACTTAAGGTTCCCAAGCATCAGCCTCTGAGCCAACAGGACACTTCATGACTCCACTAACAAAACCAATAATTAGAATTACAAAGAGTGACAGCTGTGAAAAATAAACAGCAACAAAGATTATAGACTCCAAAGTCACCCAACCAATGGGAGCTAAAGTTTATGTACTCAGTTTAAAAAAGACCTCTTAGAACTCCCCTGTGGTCTTCTGGCAATTTGATTTAATTTAGTCTGTCCCTCCAAGAAATAATTCTTAAATTAAAAGAAAAGAAAGGAAAAAAAAACCCAACCCAAACACTGTAGTGCATTTGTCCACTGCTCAGGCTTGGTTGATTACATCTCTCTAGCTTCCAGGAAATCTTGGAAAGCTCTAAAAGCCAGGCAGCTGTTACTGGATCCATGAATTCTTTTCTTTTGCAGTTGTTTCTCCCTTTGCTTACACCCCAGTAGGGCTCACCACTTCCAGTCACGGTCAGCTTGGAAGATGGGCATCCTCTGCCTCTGTAGAAACTGAGCATAACCAGACACGTAGAGAACATGTAGGTATGCAGGGCTCCATACAGGTAGGTCCTTCCTACAAGCAGGACCATTCCTGGTCCTGCCCCCAGCACCACTAAAGAAGTAAGAGGAGGATTTAAACATGCACTTTCAACCCAAACAGTGGAGCCATTATCGCTTTTAGCACCAGTTACACACAGGTCAACTAACACCACTGTTTTCATCTGGACCTCTTCTTTGGGCACTTGGGCTTGCCTTCCTCCATTCTATACACCCTCTGATCAGGCAAATCATCTGACAGTTCAAAGGCCTTATCTTTTTAATTTTTGCCTGCCTTTTTTAGCCTGAATCCTTCAGCTCCCTCCTCTGCAGAGGTCCCGCCTCCCAGTCCCTCTTCAGTTCCAATCATGTTAAGGGCAATTTGCAATGCCAGCCATGCACACCTCAGTTTCCTCTGCTGCTCTTCAGGGTTACAGCCTTAACTTGCCTTTCTCCAGCCCAAGCCTGCACCAGTTTTAGCATAGAGATACACGCTGAAGTCTGCTGGCAGGAGATGAAAGTCAAAGAGATAGAAAGAGCCAGGAGAACGTATCCTATCTTGACAAGCATATGAACCTCTGCAGCTAAACATCACACCTTGTAGTATGAAATTAAGCTCTTCAGACACGTTCCCCAGCTGGAGACTTACACTAGCCTCAACTCCTGCAGGCTGGACTGCCCGCGTGTGCTTGGTGCCTGCCAGAGCACTGAGCTCCCTCAAGCGCCACAGGGTGTGCTGGCCCACACATCATGAGATCCATGATGTCATGATGTCAACAGTCAACATCATATAAAGCTTTTGAGTTATTGAATTCTCTTCTTAGGTGCTTCCTTCCAGACAGGTGCTGTTTCTGAAAGACTCATCCCGTGCTCTCTGAAGCCAGCAAAAAGGTTAGCAGGCACAGGGCCAGACCCCAGCACTGCAGCATTAGCTTTAAATTTTCATGGAGCAAATTGCATACTCACTTTCATCCTCCTCCCAGCTGTATTTTACAGACAAACACCCGTCACTCAGAGCTGGATCAAAAAGTTTCATCTAGCTGCACTCCCCCAGATCCTCCTCCTTTAGCTCTTGAAAGATTTATCAGTGCACCATTGTCCACCAAATATCGAAAATTCCTGATCTATTTTGAGAGCAATGTCAAAGGCTACTTGTACTATTAGTTTGAGAGAAGGGTCATCAGCGCAGTGAATCTGAAGAAGGAAATCTAAGACACGAAAACCCTGAATGATTTATTATGTCCTGAATAGAAACAAATAGTATCTGTGTGACTTTCTCGAAAGATGGTGGTATTTAAATGATTCTTCATTTCAATACAGTTTTTATACTTTTCCTTATCCCTTCCTGCCAAGCAGGTTCTTCCCCACTCCCCGCTTTGTCTCTGTTCTTTGTACTGATGGCGATTCCAGGACCTTGCTTGTGAGGATTTTAATTTTAGAGTCACATTTTTTCATATGAGACTTTTCTTTATGTTCTTGTCACTTTCTTTCTGGCTTTTTACAGGATGAAAGAACAACAAAAACACAATTCAGAAGATGTTAATGCTGTTGGCTCGCTCTCTCATGGAACACACTCTCCTACTTCGTAGATAACTGAGCAGTACTCAGAAGACCTGCTTACACGCCAGCGCTCACGCATGACTGCACACAACTACAATTTATATAAGGGACCCAGCCCTGGCGCGTGGCCAGTTTGTGGCCAGCACTGACTCAGCGGTGGCTCCACGGATTCTCACTGTCCCTTGATTCTCACAAGTTTATCTTTCTGATCCATTCGGTCGGTGTTTCATATAAACATATTTCAGCTTCTGATCTGTTTGTCTTCGGAATCACAGAGCATTATCATAGCTACAGAGTGCAGAGATCAAGGAGAAAGCTCAGGAGAAAAGTTACCAAAGCTTGTTTGGCAAGGATGTCCAAGGAAACAAGGCTATGCTTAAAATAAATATGGTTTCCTTTTACCAGAAAAACAGGACTTTGGTGTTTACATCACCACCAAAGCAACTTCAGTAGCACAGAGACGGTAGAACTTTGCTGGGACATTGATGTAATACAAAAAATGTCTCAATAAACCGACACCATTTCCCTAAAACACCTGTTCTTGTCTGCTTCCTATCCAAGTTTTGGTATGATTGACTCTTGCTTAACACTGAGATCTGATGAGATCATAGCCCGAAGTGGTATGTTGAGAATTAAGGGGAGGAGTCACCCAACATCATCAGAAGCCCTAAATTCTCATTCAGGTTGACATCGGTGGGCTGCATGCCCTTTGGAAGTAATTACCGTATAATTGTTGGCAAGGCGCTTAAGAAATCACCTTTTGTGCTTCATTTTTATCAGGAAAATAACCTGATGAGGAATGATTTCAGTTGTTCCAAGTCCCTTATCTTTTCCTAGATTAAAATGGAATAAAAAGTCAGAGTCATATCTGCAGTACTTCGAAGGCTGCTCCATGCAGCAAAAAACAATGCCAACATTTCAAGCCAATATTACAACAATCAAGTCCCTCACTATACTAATGACCTGCAAGTAAGTATCACTTTTCATCCTCCTTCATATACTATCTCCCTTACACTTAATCAATCCCACTGTGATCTCAATGTAATTTGTACAATCTCTCATTATTTGTCGGTGGGAGGGAAGGGCCATAGTCTTTGGGGACTGCTCCATAAGCCGTGAGAATATGCATCAATTGGTAACATTTAGGGAGTACTGCAATTATCCTTTATAAATGCCATGGTAATTGCTAGGCTGCCATTGACCGTCCTGCATGCCAACAGTTCCCAGTAATCGGCTTCTTCACATGAGGAGTGAAAGAGATCTGGCAGTAAGTGGTAGGTAGTGTCAGTGGCTTTCCTGAGTAATTTCCTGAGTTCCTACAGAAAATGAACCTGTAAGACAGCTGCCGTAAAGTTCAAGAGGCATAATCAGACACAGATGTGAAACAAGGGCAGTTCTTTGGGCTCAGGGAGAGGAATACATCATTTTGAACACACTCCTGCATTGGCGGCTAATTAGTTCCAATAAAATTGGGTGTGCGCTATTTGTCAAGGCTCTGAAAAGTCATTCACTCCCAGAACACAGATAACAAAACACTCTGCCTCACCCACCTGTGCTGTCACAGGGGCAAAACTGCTCATGTTGAGATTATTTTTTAAAGGTGTCTTGTCAAAATGACTATTTCATACTCAGAAATATTTCCACCAGCCTTTCTAACTACATCAGTCCCTGTCTATCCACTAGGTACCGCCCTGTCCTGCTGCTGCGACCTGTCTGAACTTGCAGAGGCCAGTCATAGCTGAGCTACGCAAGCCTAAGCTCAGGTTTTCTGAAAAGCCATCTCCACCTCTTCCAGTGATGGAGCATTGCAGAGTGAAGACAAAAAGCCTTGGACGATGGGGCACCCACTAGTGGGCACCACTGAAGGCCAGGCAGTATTAACCTTCATGCAGGTTGGCAGTTCTCTAGTGGAAGCCACCTGGAAGAGCAGCAGAGGAGATGCTCAGACAGACAGAATATGCAGCATTGCACTTGGAAGGCTGCTGCTCTCAGAAAACACTGCTTATGACCTCAGATGGAGTCTCTGCAAGCAGTTCAAGTGGCTGAGACGAGTATGCCACAGTGTTGCAGTTTTGCACCAAGTTGATTGTTTTTTTTTTTATTGGGGTGTTTCTTATTTTGCCTTTTTTTTTTCCTCCATCCTTAATGAAAAGGAGCTAAGATTTTGTCTAAGACTTGTTAAATCAAGAGGGGGAATCCCACTGACCACAAAGAATGGTGCATTGGTCTGTTTACAAGGACATGTTGCTGGTTTGTATCTAGTAGCATGAGCAGATTGAAGCTGCTTACATAATGTTTACAGCTGGGTTTGCTCCTTGGGAAAATTCCTGAATAAATCCTGTAATGCTTCCCCTTTCTGTGAATCTTAAAGATAATTGCTTTGACATAGTCCAATAAAAATGGCTTTTCCTTACTAGAATAACCATGTCTTTGAATGAGTGTAGTGAACTTGTATTTGGAGAAGAGATGGATCTTGCATGTTTTGCTCTTGGTCAGTGAGCACATTTTCCTGCAGCATTCCTCCTCCTCCCCTTCACAAGGATGCCTGGAAGCGCAGGGCAAGATTTTTTTGCCAGGCTCTTTATTCACCAAGCCAAGGCACTGTTCAAGCCCAGTACCCTGACAGTCTGACCTTTTCACTGTAGAGATAAATAAGAACAGAAGCTGCTGGCCTTCTCTTTAATCAATACGCCACTCCCTGAGGAGGCTAGAAGCCAGCTACGATGAGAAGAGAGAAGCTGTGGTCACTGCAGGTCATGGCTGTATTTGCTCTCTGGCTTCCTTCCCAAGTAACACCTTTCCTTGGACCAGAGTTCATTTTGCCTTCTGAAAATATTCTCAACAACACCATTTCCTTTTTCAAGTTATTTTTTGCACAGCCCTTTGGGAAACACTGTAGCACGCCGGCCAGCATGTGTGCGTGAGCGTGTGCATGCCTGGGTCTCGCACCACCACGCAGGACACCCTGAGAGCTTTCCCAACAGCTTCTGACCTCTGCAACCTCTATTAAGTCCGGAGTGGTTGCCCAGTGCCTAGGCAGCTGCAAGCTTAACTAGTGGCAACAGAAAGAATTACTGGTTTAGTAGACCTAGGCCTAAACTGTGTCTTGCCCTCTCGCTCAAAACCGTATGGTTTTTTTCAAACATATAGCGCAGCCATGGCAATGTCACTTTGTGAAGTTAAACAATGCAGGATACCTGTCCCAGTGTCTGAAAGAGAAGCAATCACAATACCAACACCCTGCCAACATTTAGGCCAGGCCTGCCTGGCCTTTCTGATGTTGTTCTAAGTTCAAAGAGACCATGTATAACTTAGCCAAGGTCCTCTCCTGGAGGTCAAACTGTAGAAATCATGAAGGCAGTTGCAGAAAAGGGCTACATTCCCATCTGGCATCGTCTGGTCTAGGATATCCAGTTCAGTTGTCATAAATGCATTCATGCTTAAGCCCAAGAAGATCCAGTTTGCATCACATCCCTTTCACTTTCAGTTCAGACACCAGACTTAGTAAACAGTCTCAAATCTTCCAGATGACCACAGCGTTAGGTCACAGCTGGCCACCTCTCCATTTAGCAAATGGAAGATTAGACAGCATTCTGGTTCCGCCAGCAACAAAACCCCAGGGCATTTACTTCAGCCCCACGCTTCAATTTCTCAGAGGATGTTTACCCACATGCTACCAGAGCTAATGATGTACTGCAGGTTTGGGGACTTGCTGTGAACCAGCCGTAGGATGGACCAGGATCGTAGGAGCAGATTGCAACTGCGTGGTGTTTCTGAAGGTGAAGAATGGCTTAGTGAGTAGGAGCAAAGGGCGTTGATTAATCTTACTTAAAAATGACATGGCTTACTTGTCCCTACAGAGTATTTCTGTTGTACCAGAAAAATAGCCATTTCAAACATATGAGACATCACATTCTATATTTAAAAATGCCTCTCTATATTATTTCCCTCAGTCACCACGGGGCTAGATCAGGCAGTGCTTTCCATGGGTGCTGGACTGAATGTAAAAAGTCAGGGCTGGTGACAGCCGTTGCCTCCTGAACTGAACAATGCCCTGTTTCCCCTTTAGAATAGAAAGAGAAAAGATGAGCTTGAGCCAAAAATTTCATAGTGGTCCAGCTCTGACCCTGGCTTTTGGGTCAAGTATCAGGGTCAGCAAGGCCACTGCAGTACCTATTCCGTATTCTACTGTTGGAAAATGTAGCTTTCTTGAACTTTAGATTTTCTGTTGGAAAAAGATGTCAGTAGAACTCACTCTGGGGAGTGGAGGGAAGTATGGAGGGAGTCAAGAAGAAACATTTAACTTCAAAAAATCCCCTGCATCCACTCAGTTTCTCATATCCCCGTTTTCTCCAATGGACAGCACTAACCTCCCAGCTATCTCTCATTTTACTTGTAATCAGAGGCAGTGTGAGCTGCATCTTCCTTTATTCTTCCCTACTGAAATTACCTCTTCAATGCAAAGCTAGGAAGTAGGACTGACTATTGCTTTATACTTCCTTGACGGTTTATGTGTACAGCACTAGTCAGAGTCAATGTACTGAAGGAGAGAACAGCCTCCCCCATCAGTTCAGGACACTGCGTAGTCACTGTGCCACAGACGTCAGTATCAGAAACTGTTCCCTGGACACAGCTCTTGTGCCAGTCCACTCTCAGCTGCAGCTCACTTGTGTTTTTCTTCTGCTCTCAACTCTACCTTAAACATGAACTTGCACGCAAAATGATTTCCAAACAACTGTGAAGCGCAACCGCAGCAAAGGCTCCTGAGCGAATGAGCCCGGTTGTTTAGCTGCTCGGGGTGCCCCAGCCGGGCCAGAGCAAAGCAACAGTGAATCTCAAGTTCTTCAAATGAGCCACACAGAATTAACACACCTCTTCCAGTGAGGCCATCCTTATCAGAACAGGCAAGCCCATCCAACAGATTTAATTTCATATGTCCGTGGGCAGCTTCTCAAACCTCTTGGTTTTCTTCCCAAAGAGTGGGTGGACGAAGTGGGGAAAATACAATTTCAGGAAACAAATCTTCAGGACCACCACAGAATCTGTGACCCATTAAGCTTTCTGCAATGAACTGCTACACAGCATGTATCATTCATTAGCCATTACACACACTCTGCAGAAAAAGTCTCCTCCACCATGCAGAATGCCCATAGATAAACTCTGTGCCTGCTTCACGTCCCACCCTCCCTGTCTCTGCATCCACACTGTGCTGCACAGGGAGCGGTGGAAAGGGCCGCGACGTGAGCGAAAGGGTCACACTTCTACTCATGGCCTGGAGCAGCTGGGACTTCTCAGGCTCTGAGGAACAGACAATTCCTTCTGCTTGATACCTATTCCTTGAGCCACTGCTTTACCCAAGTCTACAGTAGAAAGTGGCCTTACTGTAAAAGTTGCTTTCCCACAGAACTCCTAAAGCTCCTCTGCCTAGATTTACATTCCTTCTGTTAAATAAATATAATAGCCTGCACCTCTAATGGCAACTAATGGTTGTCTTGTGTTTCAGTAAAGGTTTAGCTCTTGACAAACGGAGATGGTCAGATTATTACATATCTGATGTGAACTGGAGAGTAATGCAATGCTAAATGGCTTAATGAGCTGGAAGAAAGTAAGCTCTGCTTAACCACTGTTTTTGCAGGCCTACTAATATCTATAATTCGTCCAAATAATTGGCAGATAGATGATCTATACCAGCCAAGTAATTCTGGCCATTCCCACATGGATAGTAAAAAATCTTGATGATTAAACAAAATGGCTGAATCTGTTGGTGGCAATAAATCCTTGTGCGTTGACACAGGATCTGAGCTAGCAGAGTCCAGGGACACCAGGGACGCTCTATGCTGGCTAGATCCCACCAGGGCAAACTGTGGTTGGGCTGGCAAGACAAGTAGCTACAACATTAGCCCCAATGAAGAGGAGGTGGCAGAAAATAAAATTCAGGTCTTAAAGCATCTGCTGCTATTGCTTATATACAGCTTTCTGGAAGGTAGAGTTGTGTCCTTCCTACCATTCTGTGGTTCTGCGTAGCCTCTTTGGCCTGACTCTGTCAGTCATCACGTGAAGCTCTGTCAAGACTGAGGTTTATGGAAAGATGGATGTGCCCTCACACCTCACAACCATCTTCCAATGAGAGAACCTTTTAGACTGTTGAATAAGACACCAGAAAGAAGTATGTCAGAGGAAAATAAAACCACCCTGATTTTAGTGAAGCCTCTTTCTTCTGGCTACCACCCACTCAGCTTCAGAGAAATAAACACTGCAAAGTGGACACACAGCCTCCAGTACCCAGACACTGATGGGGTGCTCTGGGATGTATTAAACTTTCTGACAAAGAGCAGCAGCACCAGTGAACTTGTAAGGTAACAGCAAAAATACACAGAGCAAAGCACTGGTCGTACATGCTGCTAAGGCAACCAGGCCTGGGGTTCCCTTTCTGGCACCGATCCAACACTTAGATGCGGCTCCAAGTCAGCTGCCAGCACCACCTAGCTTCTGGGCCTACACACTGTTGCTAACATCTGCCTCTGAAGAGCTGATCTGAGCCTCCATAAACTGTGTCAAATCTAGACAACCTTGTGTCTCTCATCAATCCGCAGTTAAGAGTTAACAGAGCCGCTAACATGCCAGTTGCGCTGTGAGCAGGGTTTGCCATCAGCAAGGCTCCGTGCTTTATATTCTCTCAGGACATGTGACTGATGCTCCCTAACATGGAAATCATAACACATACAAGACTTGACAATGTAGAGAATTTCCCCTCCTCATCTTAATAAACTTGTATTCTTGGTCCTTGAATCATTCCAATTACTTCTAGGACATCACCAGGAAATCAGGTAGATGCAAACCTTCTCGGCATGAAAACAAGTAGACAACACCCTGAAGAAGAAATCAAGAGAAACAATTCAATTTGATTTAATTGTGCTCTATCACTTTTGCAGAGAGATGGAAACTAAGGAATAAATCTACATGCCTCCTCTGAGTTTATGAGCTGACATAGGCTATAAGAAGCAAAAACAAAGTCTTGCAAAACCCAAGATAGTCGTGATAAGAACTTTCATTATTGGCCACAAGATAGTAAAGATAAGAACTTTCATTATTGGCCACCGAGTCAAAAAAAAAAGCAATAGTCTTCTCATCTGGCAACCTCAAAACAGCCACTAGAGACGCCCATTCCAGAGTTACAACAGTGCAATCTGGCCACCTTCATTTTCTCCCACACATGCTGTTCAAAGCAAGGCTTTTCCCTGTTCTCAGCAGCATATAACTGTGCTCTCACAGTGGAAGGACGAAGCACCATGGATTTGATGTGCACTTTCAACATGTTATTAATTGTTTTGAAGAAAAATGTGCACAAGAAACCTCAAGCACTTCTTCAATAGATTGCAACTCTGTTCTCTCTGCATCTGGTTTACACTTGCTTTCATTCCAATTTATTTCAAGTTAAGCCTCCTGGTTATTAACCGGAACAAATTGCTCTCATGTTCCCTTCAGCTCGGTAATCAGGGGAAGATTTCATACCCAAAAAAACACATTAGATCGTTGTGATAACACTTTTGGGGGAAGGGGAGTTAATAAGAAACTCCTGCCAGCTTGAACACATTGGATACTTTCTCTTGAGCTAACGCGGGAGGATATGCTCCACACTTCCAATAGAGTGACTCAAGCTAGTGCTGTCCACATAAACCACTAACAAAGCATAAAGAAACGTCCTGTCATACTTCCTAGCTTTGCATTAAGCAGGTCCTTTTGACAAGGAAGAGTAAAGGAAGTTTCAGCTCACATGCCCTTGATTTTAAGTAAATCAAGAGACAGCTGGGAAGTTAATCTCAGATGTAGCATTTGCAGAGCATTGTCGTTGATGCAACACAACTCCCCCTTGTGATATACTGCCTTCCTGTAAGCAGTTGTGAGTCCTTTAAAACATTGCTTTCCTAAGGGTGACGTACACAGACAACAGGTAGCTATTTGAAGCACATACTGGTATGCTTAACCCAAAGAGGCACAAAACCTATGCCTAGGCTCTTCCATATAACCACGTGCAAGACTGGAGCCCCGAGACTGCTCCTGCGGCATCCACGTCAGGTGGAATTTTGCTGTCAACCTCAGTGCAAGCAAGGTCAGGTTCCTGAAAGCTCTGGCTGCAGTTCCCTCAGCAAACTAGACTGATCTCCGGACTCACTGTTGCTGAAAGAGTGAAAGGACCTTGCTGACCCTTTCCACTGATCATTTTCACCTACATTAGTGAACTGAACCAGGTCACAAATGGACTCAACAAACAGCAGAGTTGGCAGAAGAAAGTGCAGAAGCCAGGAGCAAGAGCAGGAGACACACACGCTACCTCCCAACAAAAGTGCGTTAACCAAAGTACTGTCAGAGACGACTTCATAAAATGAGGTAAAACTGAGGAGCAGTTGCATAACAGCAGTGTAAGCCCAGGCTGCTGATGGAAAAGACAGGAAAGTACAGTAGCAAAATACTCCTGTATTCCTTAGGCCAGACAGCTTTGTGGCTGTGGGGCAGACTGGACCAGCTTGCTGATCTATCAAGTCTGCATTTAGCTGACCCACTTCACCCAATGCCACAGCACCAGCACCGCTCACGCAGGGAGGGTGCAAATGCCCGGTCAGCAGCAGAGGTGTGCACAGCAGCACCCTGCTCACCCACAGCACAGCTGCCACATAGCTTATATCAGCCGGGAGCTTGTATCTCCAATACAAGGGTCCCAAGTGCCAGGAAGGAACTATTCTGCTCCGATTTACCTACCACCTGGTTGCATTAGTTTGTCACAATCTGATTATCTAAGGCTTCATGGAATTTAAGAACATGCTTGTTCCTATTTGGTACTAGGTCGTGATTGTGTAATTTAAGAGTCATAAGTTGTCAGGCTGCCAGCAGCACACTGTACACAGGGGCCGGTGTTTTTTGTTGTTTAACCATTGTTTAACTTTAAATAAAATCTTAATTGCAAATGGAAAAAAATCTGCCTAGGCCATCAAGCCAGGTCTGCTCTGAAGAGAGTTTCCAAAGCCTGTTCTGAGCTTTATAATTGGGTAGCTCAATCCAGGCCAGAAAAAAATTTACTGCAGTTAACAATACGAAAGGGCTTGCTTCAAACTGGTACCAGACTCCCACTCAAGACAGAAAATCAGCTGGAGAGCACCATCTATTGGCCAGAAAAAATTGCTATATTGCTATCTTTTCGATTTCTCTAACTCAAAGCTAAACACACCTCCACCACGGCCGAGGGGCGGACCTCCCACCGGCAGCTCCCTAGCTAGGCACAGGAGGGTATGCCCAGCTGCGGTACAGCCCTGAAGGGAGCAGGAAGGCACTTGAACCCCTTGCACACCTACAGACCCCGCGCAGGGGCAGCTCTTTTACACTTAGGGCAGAAATTTTGGCTTGAACATATGCAACCCAATGGCCAGCTGCCGAGGGGAGGACAGTCCAGGCAGTCCCAGTGCTTTATTTCAGTGTAATTTTCCTCTCTGCCAATGACCTATAGGTTTAGTGGCTTCACGGTACAACCAAGCTACTGGTGTTTTCTGATTCTGGCTTTAGACAACCACAGACCCAAAGGTCCATCCCACAGACCAGCAGCATCCCAGACCCATGAAACCAATGTCAAACTGGCACCTGGCCATTGGCTCTGCATGGCGCTGAGCAAATTCATCAGCCCCTTGGCCTCGTCCTCCCCGTGCTCCCAGCAGCATTTTCCTCTGTGTCTCAATACAGAAGGAGCAGGAGAGGCCTAGCCTACATCAGCCCCTGTATTTTTGTGACACTTGGTCAACAGTCCCATAGAGGGCTGGCTTGTCCAGTAAGTGTATTTTTGACCACAGAATTCTGTTTCTGAGGATTCCTAATCCACACTGGTCTTATCTTTAGACTATCTCCATTTAGATGCCTAAGTTTAAGATTTCAAGCATTGGCCTATGAATCCTACTTGTACCTGCAAAACACAAGTCCCTGGGAAAACTTTTATTAAAGCTGACTAAGACTTTTGGCCAGTGAAGCAGGAAAGAAATCTTAAGCAGCTTGTACTACTTTTTGCCTAATTGCCATTTGCATTTATTAAAAACCAGCAGGAAGGCATAAAAATGAAGTTAATGCTGTCCTTGCACCCAGGGAGGCTGGCCCAGGCCAGGTTCAACAACTCAGGCAACCACCATACTCTGGCACTGGTGCTCTCCTGGAAAAGCTCCTTAGAAGTTGAATAGGTTGAAGGTTGAAAGGTCTCGCTCAGTGTCCACCTCCAGCGAGGTCAGGGGCACCTGGCTGCAGTACAAACGAAAGAGGAGCAGAGCCCCACAGCAAAGGCACTGCCGCAGCTAACCCGAGTTCGGTTTCCCAAAGCGACACCACGGGTTCAGATGCTGACTGGCCACGAGGAAGGCTCTGAACTGCCCAAGCAGTGAGTCACAGAGGGGCTATCTCCATCACATGCAGGTCTCTGGAGTATTTCCAGCTCCAGTAGTTTTCCAGAGACTTTTTGCAGAAGCTGTACAGAGTAAAGTTGGATAAATAAAAAAATTAAAAGTTATCAGCGATAACTGTGAACTGAACTATTGGTGGTATCAGTGAATTAAATAACCAGTACTGTGTTTCAGTTTGGTCTAAAATGGCAGTTTCCTAAGAAACAGAAAAGCTGTTCTGGTCAAACCTGAGTATTTAATACATATTTTTTCCAGAAAGAAAAAGTACAGGGGTTTGGGTTTGTTTGGGTTTTTTTGGGGGGGGCGGGGGGAAGAGGAGGGAGGAAGTTCATAGGTAAATTCTGAGTGGATACAAACATCAAACTTCAGAGCAACCAAAATCTGGATGCCAATCAGAACATCTCAGCTCAAATCAAACACTGGCTGAGAAAGTAAACTTAACAGTGGCAACGACTGCAGCTCCAACATCTCTGGAAAGGTCTGCCCACCATAGCAAGTTTCCTGATCTAAAAATACAGGGTGAAACAAAACAAAACTAACTGGATTTCATGGGAGGGAAGGGGGTCCTCTTTTTTCCAAGCTCTTCCCCATGATCTCCATTCAAACTGGCCCAGGATACAGTAAGGGATGTGGCAGCACAGAAATGGAAAGGCAGGTCGTGGTAAACTGCAACAAGTGCTCAAATAAATCAGTGCTAATAAGCTAAGCTCTACAGCAAATTTCTGTTGCGGAGCAGAGAGGAGACAATTAAATCAGAAGCAAAAATTATGGCTGACAAATAGCTTGATACCATTAGGAGAAAGATAAATCAGCCTGTTCATTACTCCAAAAGAGGCAGGCAAGGGAATCTCCAGCAGACAGCACCCTGTCTGAGCTGCTTAAGTGGAATTCCCCTGGGAGAAGGCCAGCAGGTCTGAGGTCTCACAGCCCAGAGCACAAATTGGAAAATAATGAAGCTGGTCTGCTGTGATTGCTAGAGAGGTGACAGCACTGCAAAACAAAGGGATTCTGGAGCCTGAATTAGGGCAGTGGGAGAGATCAGCTTGCACATACGGCAAGGGGTTGGGTTACATGTAATTGCTCCTGTGAAGAGTGGGTGGTTTGCAAGTGTTATGACAGCTGCAGAGCAGAGGATGTCTCTGCTATGAGACAATACAAAGCTGGACCAGGAAACAGGGAGGCACAAGTCACCAAGCTCTCATAATGCAGGGCAAGTACTTTGTCCCAAGGCACTTGCACTAAGCTGGGACTCCAGAAGCAGGTAAGTTTATCAGCACTTAGGCTCATCCGTTCTTTCCCTCCCTGCATCAAAGGAGCACACAGTGGCTCTACACAGACAAAGAAGTAAACTGCAGGGTAGCTAACAGGTCCAGTCGCTGCACAAATCCATGCATGTAAGTGGGACTTCATCTTCTCACAACTCCCAGGGCAGGGCTGGAGGACAGTGATTTTTCAGTCTAGGTCTATTGCAATTTATTGGGTTTTCACCCTCATCACTTGAAGGCAAGAAAGCTTTAATTGCATGTTCTTAACATGATAGGATAACTTGCCAGTATAATATGTATTCAGAAGTTCCTGGAACTGCCCAGCTAAATAAAATGTGATTTTTAACCTTGAAATGACTGATACACATCCTCACCTTTAACTCCATCCTCACATCTTTTATCTAGCGATGCATTTGGCAACCAGTCCCTCTTGTCTGTACTTTCTATTTAAGGTACTTGATGCTAATGAGCCAGCAGCAGGACAGCTAGCACATTCCTGCACTAAAAGCTCACACACAGCTACAAGCTATCCTTAAGTCTTGCTGCTTTTAGAAAGCTCTATATCTGCATGCTGGTTTGGGCACAACGCTCACAAAGCTTCCCCTTGCAGCCCAATAAACTGGGCACTGGTGCCTTGCAAATGCACTCTCAGGGAGCCTGGCACGCTGCCCGCAGCCGAAACATGAGCGTGCCCCTGGGCTGCAGCAGGCCAGCTGGCAGGGCTGCTCAGCCTGCTGGCAGTGCCACCACCGTCGGCTCATCAGCCTGCCCCGCAGCACCTCCACCCCATTCCCCATCTAGCAGGACCTCATGGGTGCTGGTTTCTTCCCTACTGGCATCAGCAACCAAAAGCCTTTGGAAATGCTTCACAATGGATGAGTTTGTGGTGCAAGCGGCGCATGTTCTCCCCGTATGGTTTTATTCCACTGAGTCCTATTTTGCCTGCGCGGCGGTTGATCTCCTAAACTGCATTAGGGTACCACTTGGTTTTCCTGTTTTGGGGAGACTGGCAAGTGGAAAACAGAGTTGAGCAAAAGCGGGAAAGTTGCCCTGAAGAGCAGGACAGCTGTTAGCCTTCCCTCTGCCAGCGGGGAGCAGGGCAGCATTTTTAATACAGAGAGCAAGGCGAAACTCCAGCACAACAGCTCAGTTTTGACCCTGCAGCAACAAATATTATTCCACAATGCTTTCCATACCAGGCACTGCCATGGAAATGAAAGTGGAACCTCTATCCACCCACCTTCCTCCCTGGTGCCCAGGATTCCCCACGCTTGACACTTGTGTGGCTGTTTCCTACAGGCCACTGTTTGCCCAGTCTTTGCTCAACCCGTCCCAAGCCGTGTGGTCATTTCCCCAAGGATATGAGCCCATTACAAACCTTAATTACATAGCCCACTTTAGCTCAGTCCGGACAGACCCAAGTGTTTTCAGCACAGGTCTCTCATTTCAGTCCTGGGGGAACCTGCCTAGACAACCACCGCCAGAAAACTAGTAGAGCCAGATTGTGCCTTGAAGGCTCGGGCCCACATGGGAGCATCACTGAGCTGCATGTCCTGGGGAGAAGATTGAAATGTGATTCTCCAAGAGGAGATGCAGCCCTTCCATCAACTGACAGTCATCTCTGCTACACTGAAAGTGCTGCCCCCTTCTCTTGCTCACAGTGAGGGTGGCTGGTGCATGATAGGTCCACTGAGCTCTGAAAGTAAGATCCAGAAAACTCCTGGGGAAGGCACGGCAGGAAAAGAGCAGTAAAGAGATAAAAAGTCCTTGTGTCTGCCTGCTTCAACACACTCTTCTTTAAAAAAGCAAGACCAGGTATCCCTGCCCCACGTCCTCAAAGAACACCTCTTGGTTCTGCAGATGTGCTTTCTCCTGTACCCTGCCGAGAGCTGTCTTTGATGCAGAGCAAAACCATGCCTAGGCCATCACAAATTTCAAATGTGCGAGGAAATCTAGGACTGAAACAGAGAGTGATGCTGCAGAAACCCGGTATCTCTCCTTCCACACCTCCCCGTCTTTGCAGAAAAGGCAGGCAGCTAGCAGAGTGGTTTGCTGCAAAGGGAGGCAAAGCAGCACCCACCGAGCCACCACCGCTCAGCACACAGGAGCCCAGGCACCTGTGTGTCAGGTCACTCCGGCACTCGCTGCGCAGAAGGGGAGGTGAGCAGGGGACCTGCAGCCTGGGGGCCACAGCTGCACACTCTGGTAGCTACTGCTTTCCCCCTGGTCCCCCATTATTCAATCATACTGTAATGGCTCATCAAAGGTGTAGGAAAAGCCTATTTGACCCTCAATGAAGAAAAATTCCCTTGCCTCTGATTTAACAGATCTAGCTTTTTCAGCACTGAGAATCAGGCTCTTTGGCCAGTTTTCACTCCCACTTAGTTCTCTGAGCGTTTACCTGAGAAACTCAGCTTTTCTGCTGTAACCCAGTACATACCGGCAGGACCTGGCCCTGCTAAGAGCCACAGGAGCATTGGCACTGATTTTGCTTGGGCTGCAATTCCACACTTAGTTTTCTACTGAGAGAGAGAAGAGAAAGCCCCCCTCCTTCTTATCCTGCCCCCATTCTCACTAGTGCTTGCACGTTCTCCAAATCTACAGCACAATTTGCACAGGAGAATCTTTGTTATTTTTCTTTTCCTGTAGTAGCACAAATTTAACATGCAACAACCTTGGCCTTTTTGATGTCAGATATGACTCATGAGATAGACACTGGCTTTACTGATTAATCTTACTTATGCACATGTCTTATTTCTCCCCCATGACTTGCCAAGAGCATTTATTTCTGCTACACTAGGAACAAAATCTCAGCTCTGTCTCCAGAGCATTACATATTGCAGACTCTGTCTCTTTGGCCCTCTGCATTAATTTTCTTCAAATGACACCAAGGGGCCAATATGTTAAGTTTCCACTATTGGTCTGACAAAAATTTGGCTTCTATTTATAATCATTTGTGTAAAAAGCATCAGTTTGGGTTAGCTTAGACCTATTGTGGAGGGAATTGTTCTAGCACAGATCATTCCAAAATTGCTTTCACTTTCTGTACTTGCTGAGGTTTGTGTTTTTGATACAGTGTAAATTGTATCAGGGATACTGACAACTCTCTGACGTGCAATTGGAGGTGTACGTTGGAAGGCTCTATTAATCCTAGCTTTGGTCTCCTGTCCTTTTTAAGAGGATTTCTTTATAGAATTAGGTATTGATCCTACCCTAGTTATTGGAGTTGATTCACAGCTCCATAACTCCATGGCCTGCTGGCATAAACAGTCTAAAATCAGATGAATGCTATGAGTAGCAATACACAAGATGCAACAAGGGCAACGTCAATTCCATACTAGGGATGGAGATTTCTGAGCCCCTCTGGACTCCTGCTCCAGTGTTTCATTTTCCTTACTGTTTTTTTTTCTTCATCATCCAGATAAAAGAATCTAAGATTATTCCTCACACAGTATTCTCCCAAGTCTGGGTATATCATAGCTGCCTGTGACCCATGCTACAGGGCTTCTGATGTTTCTTTATGCTGACTTGACTGTAATACATTTAGCTGTCATGAAATTCTTTGATATTTAGTCTAAATTTTGTTTTTTAATGTTGCCATAATACTTCTGGTTACAAATGAATGCTGTCCCCACCTACTCTACAGAGAGAAGGACTGTAAAACAGTGTATCTTCATCCAAAACGTTCAGAGAACACAAAGGTTTCCCTAGCAGTGAGAGGCCTAGGGTGGATCCCACTCAAAGGAAAAATCCCCTCTTCCCCACATGGTTGTTCATGGATATGTTGAAAAAATTCTTGCAGGCTTCCTTTTGATGCAGGAGCTACGAGCTCCTAGATCTGCTAGATCAGCCTGCTCATCTCGTGGACTCTTCCAGGACAATTCACTAGCATCACTCCTCAGAGCAACTTGAAAGCGTAATGAATGCTGGCAAAGTCACATTGCTATCAGCAGCCTAACCCCAGAGATCTCTGCTCCAGCCCTTCCTTACAGTGCATGCACAGTGCGGTCATCTACTCTCGCCCAGCAGTTCTGGGATCACTGTGTTCCCTACATGTGCCGAACAGCAGTGATATTGATACGCAGTAAGACACGTGCTTTTGGGAGTATCAACCAGCCTGCCTGCCAGCAGGTGAAAAGCTGCACCATGCCACCATTCCCTTACACAGAAAGGATGCAAATAACCCATCAGATAAAAATCTTGCGCTCTGTAAACCAATCCTAGGTCTACTTTATATTATTGTTGCAGCAAGACATAGGAATGGGGAAGAGGTGTGCCAACATCTGGAAAGGACTAAGCAAAGACATGTTTTTTCACAGAATCACAGACTGGTGTGGGTTGGCAGGGACCCCTGGAGCTCACCCCGTCCCACCCCTGCGTGAGCAGGCACCCCCAGCGCAGGGGGCACAGGGCCGCGTCCAGGGGGGGTGTGAATGTCTCCAGGGAAGGGACCCCACAGCGTCTCTGAGCAGCCTGTGCCCCTGCTCTGGCACCCGCACAGGGAAGGATTTTTTTCTCATATTTAACTGGAACTCCCTGTGTTCCAGCTTGTGCCCACTGACCCTCAATTGTCCATGTCATTGGGCACTGTTGAAAACAGCCTAGTTCCATCATCCTGACACCCACCCTTTAGATATTTATAGGTATTTATGAAATCCCCCTTCAGCCTTCTCTTCTCCAGGCTGAACAAACCCGAGTCTCTCAGCCTTTCCTCATAAGGGAGATGCTCCAGTCCCCTGAGCATCTTGGTAGCTCTCCACTGGACTTGCTCAAGCAGTTCCCTGTCCTTCTTAAACTGGGGGGCCCAAAACTGGACACAGCACCCCAAATGTGGTCTCACCAGGGCAGAGTAGAGGGGGAGGAGAACCTCTCTCGATCTGCCGGCCACATTCCTTTTAATGCAGCCCAGGACACCGTTGGCCTTCTTGGCCACAAGGGCACATTGTTGGCTCAGGGTCAACTTGTTGTCCACCAGCACACCCAGGTCCTTCTCAGCAGAGCCCCTTTCCAGTAGCTCAGCCCCCAGCCTGTGCTGGTGCGTGGGGTTGTTCCTCCCCAGGGGCAGGACCTTGCACTTGCTCTTGCTGAATTCCATGAGGTTCCCCTGGGCCCAGCTCTCCAGCCTGGCCAGGCCTCGCTGGATGGCAGCACAGCCTGCTGGTGTATCAGCCACCCCTCCCAACTTGGTATCATCAGCGAACTTGCTGAGGTTACACTCCGTCCCATCATTCAGGTCATTGATGAGTATGTTGAACAGGACTGGACCCAGCACAGACCCCTGGGGAACACCATGAGTGAGTGACAGGCCTCCATCCAGACTGCTCCATTGACCTCAACCCTCTGAGTTCTGTTGTTGAGCCAGGTCTCTGGCCACCTCACTGCCCGCTCATCCAACCCACACTTCCTTAGCTTGCCTGTGAGGATGCTACAGGAGACAGTGTCGAATGCCTTACTGAAGTCAAGATAGACAACATCCACTGCTCTCCCTTCATCGACCCAGCCAGTCATGCCATCACAGAAGGCTATCAGGTTGGTCAAGCATGATCTTCCCTTGGTAAATCCATGTTGACTGTTTCTGATAACCTCCTTGTCCTCTACATGCCTGGAGATGACCTCCAGGATGAACTGCTCCATCACCTTTCTGGGGACAGAGGTGGGGCTGACTGGCCTATAGTTCCCCAGGTCCTCCTTCTTGCCCTTTTTGAAGATTGGAGTGACATTTTAAAGCAGAACTTACTGGCTTACAGTCTTACTAGGTGCCCTGAAAGAAAGTACATTAATACCTTTTGTATGCACCTAAACAAAGGTATTGCTCTGCTTTGCTGTACCTAACCACATGGCAAAACACAAACCAGAGCTCGTACATCCTACAAGTACACACCGTATACGCTCCCGTGTGGCAAGCATTAAACTCAATAAGGTTAAGTTAAAAACATGGGGCTACTCACTGAGGAATCTTGATCTCAAGTTTTGGCTTTTGATCACTTCACAAGTAACTAAGAAAATAAACTAATGAGGTAAATGATTGATCCATGTTTGGAAAAAAATATTGTGCTGATATATAGAGCAAGAGAATATAGCTAACCAAACTATCCCTTGCAAAAACAGACCAGCATGGACAGAGTTCCAAACACCTCAACCATTCCTCTTGCTAGCTACATCGTAATAATATTTGGCAGCCTCTGGACTTTAGGAAATATACGGTTTTATATGCGTGCTTATGAAAAGCCCAACAAATTTTTGCAACCTTAACTGCATCTTGCTGTAATGAAAAGCGTCTTAGCAGGGGCTCTGTAGAGCCTGGATCTGCTCCAGTGAAGTCTGTGGAAGGTTGCTTATGGATTTCAACATTTTAGGCTCAAATCTAAAAAGATTCATTCACACAAAGAGCCTCAGTGAAGCCAAATAACTAGGCTTAACCTAGGCTGCCCTGAGATATTTTATTACAAATGAAACCAATTCCCTTTGAAGATAAGGGAATGCTTTAGTCGATGGACTCTATTTTGCTTTTGGCTAGATCTATGTAAATCTGGAGTGATGCCATTGACTTCATAAGAACCTCATCCCAGATTTACAGTGATGTCACAAGGATCAGCATAGAAGCCCTGGTTGATTGAAAATGAGTACCGAAACCTTTAATTGAAACTGAACCATAAAGTAACCGGTGGGAAGATATTTTCTCAATTGCACTTGTGATTATTTTTAATTTGTAGTTAATTATTAACGTCGCCATTAAAGTCTAAGAATTCACATAAATCAGCATAATTTATGTGAGGAATTGACCATACCTAATTACCTCCAATTGTTGGCTATAAATTATTATTTTTTCTGGGTAATCAAGGCCCCTCATGGTGTAGGGTGAGCCAGAAAGTCTAGTCTGCTTTGATAATGTATAGATATTTGGGATTTGCAGCATATTGAAAGGCCCACATTTTCTTCTGTATAACTTCCCCCAAGTCAAACACATCCAAAGTGAGGTGCAGAGAGAATTACATTTTTTCTTAGGTAGACTCTCAATGTTTGCTTCCAAAATATTTGAATTTTGGACCAAAATAAGCGAAAAACATATGGAAAGAGAAAACTTCAGGCATAAAAATGCCATATTCTTCAGAAGTCTCTTCTCCTGAGAGAAATGCATTTTTGAGATACCTCTTTTCCACACTATTCATAATGCCAATGCATTAAGCCAATGGCAAATACATTAGGGTTATGCCATACTTTTAAATGTTATGTAATGTATCATTAAGAAATCACTTGAGTTCCTGGGAAAGTCTACTCATTGCTTTATAAATGTTTAAGGCTCAGAGGGACCATTATCATAATCTAGTCAGATCTTCCACTAAACAGACAGCCAAGCATTGAGAGGGAATATATTATGCATATCGTTAGTAGTGAGGCTTTGTATAGCTGGCCTGGACATGGAAGACTCCATGGTGCCACTTGGAAGTTGCGCTGTTCCTCTAGTCTTAACTTACCAGGCTAAGCTTGTGGAAATTCTCAAGGTAAATTTATTTACTCAGCCATCTTAAGAAATAACAAGATACAGAGCTAGGATTATACAACAGCATAGCCACTTACCTCATAGATGATCTTCACCTTTTCACCCCACTCTAACTTGCATCCAATACTGCCTACCATTAGATCATGGCCTCTAGAGGCACTTGATGGAGGTACGGTACCTTTGAAACCTCCCAACACGTGTAGTTAAACCCCTACGCTGAGTAAGGTCCCTTACTGACGCTCACCTTGGATCATTATGACACAGAAAGCAGGCTGCGGGGGCATTATTATTTCATCAGTGATGTCAGTAGCCAGGACATTTATCCAGATCCGATTTCATCCTCCAACAGGCTCCTTGACTCAGTAGATGTCATCGGGTCAGGAGATCTGGGGAAAAGTCCAGAGCTGAGGAGAAGGAGAACGCCAACCTCAGAATAGGTCACAGAGGAATGCGATCAAACCCATCATACCACAGATAATAGCAAGCCACTGTCAAGCAGCAAGATGGAAGATGCTTTCCTATTATTCCTAGAACTGATATGCTGGGTCTAATCTATAACCCTGTGCTTTACAACAGTCTGATCAGCCTCTTGGCTTCATCTTTCTAACTCCCACCTCATGGCCCCTGGATCTATTTAAAACAGCCCAACTAAAACTATTTTCTTGGCCTGTTACTTGACCATGTCACATACACCAAACCTGAGCCAAAGGAAGATCCAGCTCAGGCTGTGGTTCAGGTCTGGGTTTAAATCAAAAGAATGCTTGTGCTTTGAGTAGACAGAATATTAACAAGTAACAATAATGTAATAGCCTGTAATAACAAGTTTACTTGCAAGAATACAGTCACAGATGAGTCAAAAGAAGGAAATATTCTCCTGGGTGATATGGTTTTAGGATTAATACAGTATGAAAACAGATCTCCAGATACATACAGACTGATCCAAAATGCAGTAGGGTTTGTTTGGCACCAAGCTCCCAATTTTGACTCCATCTTAATAAAAATCAGAGTTGTATATGTTTTTGTATCTTTCCCCTAACTTACATAAACTGATTTCAACCAATCTGAAGAGCAAAACCTTCCCAAACTACCAAAGTTCAGGGGCCTCTATTTTTGCAGCTCCAACATTTTTACTAAGACATCTCCTACTTTGTGACATTTTAATTATTCACAGCACCAGCTCTCTGCAAGTGGAACATGCTGTGTATTCTCCATTCACTCATTCATTAGTTTTAATTAAACCCTTTAATTTTATTTATGCTGTCATGGACTGATTAACAATCTGCAGCACAAACCAGGAAGTCTTAAACAGCACCTTGAGAAATCTTCCTTGCTCTAAACAGAGATCTGCTATAATAACTACAGATCTGCAGGATTATGTTCTGAAAGGCAAAAGGAACCACATCAGCAGCTTTCCCAATGCAATTTTCTTTTAGCTGTTTAACAAAACATATCTCAAGGCCTTTGGTGAGAATCACAGATGATGAGGTGTCCAAGGGATTCAACAGAATGAACGTGCGGACAGACACCGTGAAAGTTCCTTTATTAAAGCAGTATATGGCTGAGCTGGAGCAGGATGATGCAATAGGAACAGTGGACCAAGTCCCACTTCAGCACAGACTCAGGACATTTTAATTGTTGCCAAAAGGACGAAAGGCACTGCCTGGAACTTGTTAAAGGATAAATTCATGGAACAGCTTAAGTGACTCTAAACAGGGTCTGGATAGCTGTAACTTACACATTTTATTATTCTTTTAAATTCCTGCCATCCATTTGAAGTGTCTGTAACTTACACCTTCTGACAACAGACCTTCTGTCTCTCAAGACCTTCATCACAGTGATATTAGATCACCTGGGCCCATCAGCATGTTTCCTATACATACCTCACATAAATTCAAAGATTTAAGTCCACTCAAAGCAGCCACCCGTATACTTCTGCACTGCCCTACTCAGCAGTTAATGCTAGTCCCCAGATTTCATAACAGCCCTTCCCTCACACTTCACATCTGCTCTTTCCTCTCTGGTCCGCCTCTACACATTTCCTTCTTGCATCTTTTTCTGTCCCCATCTGCACATCCCAGCTCTGCCACACTTGCTCCCTCAGCAGTGTTTCATCTCCCCATACCTGTCTGGAAACGACTGCCTCAGAGCACTTTTTCCCCCCTTTCCCTGCAGGGTGTAGCTGTGCTCACCAGCTGAGGCGAGGCAGCTATAAGTCTAGGAGAAGAAGAAATAAGCATCTCCATTGAACAGAGCTCATTGAAAGATTTCGGCAGGATAACCAGAGCTCCTGGGCCCCTTCTCATACCCCACTTCCCTTCTCCACGAACCACCTTTACTCCTGACAATGAGGAGTGGGAGAAAGAACAGGTAATCATACTCCCTCTCCCCCTTCACTGGAATTAACTTGCAGGATTTTCAGCCACCTGGTCCCTACTTTAGAAATGTAAATTCCAGCTCTCTGCTCAGTACAATATATGCTTTACACAACTCTAGGTTACTGTCAACTGCTGTGGAGTCCTCAAATAACTCTACACATTTTTCTGCGGTCTTTTTGTGCAACCTATCAAAATGCAGTTTACAGACATGGAAGCAGACCTACCATGAATAAGAGAGCATGCATTACCTAGCCCTTATATGGTACAGGAGCCACGCTGCAATGGGAGGAGTTAATGGGGTAAAGGGGGAGAGGGAAAGTCTCCTCAGGGACCACAGTCGTCCCTACATAGCCACCATCATTAAGTCAATCCCTATTATTTTGCTTATAGGCTTGCGATTGTGGAGAAACAAATACAGCGAGGCACTCACATTTCATCTTCCTGGCCTCTGTTTTGAGTACAAACTGAGGCCAGACAGGGAAATCTGTTTGAGTGTGTCAGTCTAAAGTGAACTAAAACAACACAGCTCTTTATCCTTTGGCACAGCCTTCAAAATCTGCTTACACAAGAATTCAGCAACGAGCTATTTATAGCGGCTGAACTACCTCCAGGCTCTGCGCATAAGGTTGTCCCAGGAGAGCCCAGCTAAGACAAAGCAGAGCAACGCGCGCTGAATCTGCCTGCCTCATCAGGAAGGTTGAATTTCACTCTGGCCAGGAGCATTCTGGGCAACAAATTAGGCCTCCCATAAAGTATTCCAACGAAAACAGAGGCCTTAAAAAGAAATCAGTGTTTTGTTCCCTTCCAAGACATGTAAATCATTTTAAATTGCGCTATTTTAGAAACCTTTGTGATTTCTTTTAGGTGATGCCTCCCTCTAGTGTTAAAGCAGGCAGGTGGCTGCTTCCAGGATTGTCTCTGCCAGCCTAGTTTTTGAGGTGGAAGATTTTCGAGTACTCGAATATTCATATGTTTCTCTTCATGGCACCATCTGACAGCTGAAACCCAGTCTCAGCGTGACCCTGCCGGCGAGCTTTAGGACTCATCATACATGCTAGTCACTGCAGGGAGGCCTAGCACAGGCCATCAGCAGGGGGGGAAAGCGGTAGCAGAAGACCCTGGTTCTGGGATACGAGGGACAGAGGCTTATCATAAGCGTCCCACTGAACAGCTACGAAGTACACAAAATGTGAAATGCTGGTTTGCCAAGACTCAATAAACTCCCAGGTTCAACTTCCCTCTTCGCCTGCAGAAGATTGATGCAATTGCCCTGGCAACATCCTATTACATGCTTACTCAGTACTTAAACCTAGTATGTATTTGTTTGCTTTTTATACAGGCCCTTAAAACCTGCTGTGTACACACAGCTATAAAAGATAGATAGCAAATACACATGTGAAGCGATGATCTGGCTGCAAGCTGAGGAACAGTCCTCTACAAGCTGCAGCAGATTTGGCTAGAAGGTCACTTTTTTCTTCTTGTAGAGAAACATGCAGCCCAAATAAGCACAAACGTGGAGCTTTCCTAAAAATCCGGTATTAACAAGAACTTCCTTACACGTGAGCCTTCATCCAGCAATATTTGTTGGAAATACAAAAGGTTAGCAATCTAGCCATAGTAAAGTAGTAGGATAAACTTTCACTTCTGGAATTTGTTCCCATTTGCAGTCATGATTTTTCCAACCTAATACTGCACTAGGAGTAGATTTCCGCATTTAATTTCTTAAATGCACCACAGCAGGGAGAAGGAGGGAGAAAAAAACCCACAGTTTTATTTCTCTGCAGTATAAAGAGTAAAAGCTATTGCTTGCCAACTACACAATTATTTTCAAAGAGCTTAGCATCTCTCTTAAGTTGATATATTAGCTTTATTATGCTGGCATGGCTCTGAGAGACAATTGCCACGCAACTTGCTGGTAAAAGGAGATATAGATGCTTTATTACTGTGGATGGAATTCCCATTTCTGCCAATGCTGCCAGCAATTCTGTGCCCTCCTGAGAAGTAATGCGGCTCCTAAATCATTTATTATCTATTTTCATCACAACTTCACAGTCTTAGCATTCTTTTACAAGTGTCAGTGTGCCTCAGTGTATAGCATTTTCACCACCAACACAGAAATCTCCTAGGGCGTTGGCTCAGACCCACAGCTGATATTTCACCAGGAAAGTGTTGAAAACCAGAGAAGCTAAACTGATATGCACTAAAATCTGCCACTGACATCTGCTTTTTAACAGAACAATGCTGCCTGTGAGTGCTAGAACACCCTGTACCTGATTATCTGACCCCTCTAGCATGATGTTGGGATTTTCAGCTTCTAAGCTGACCTCAGGCAGGACAAGTGTATCCAGCTGATCAGCTCAGCCACAAAATCAGCATTTCTAGGAACAGCCAAAGCACAGGGAAGCACATAACCGCGCAGGGAAGGTTTAGATGGAACCTGAGGTGTCCCTCCCATTGCAGACCTCTAAGCAGGTAAGGGAAAGTTTATTTTCCAAAAATTCAGTCTCAAGATTTTACAAAGTTGCATTTGAGGCTTCTTCCAAAATTCCATTGGAGTCTTCCCTCCAGTATGTTTAACAGGCCAGCCCCTTATTCAGGCACCCGGGTTTTTTTTTAAAGCTAGTGTGTTTCAGGCCACTTGAAACATGTTTTTTCATAGCAAGGGGAATTAGCCCCTAGAACAATCTACCAAGTCATATAGTGGGTTTTCTACTGTTCAATGTATTTAAATCAAAATGTGACATCTTGCTAAGCCATCTGTGCTACCTCAGCTCCAAGACACAGGCCTGATGTAGGAGTTACTGAGTGAGAATTTTTGCTGTGTGTCACACAGGAGGTCAGAAAACATGATCTAATGGTCCCGTCTGGCCTTAAGCTCTATGAATCTATGAATAAATGAAAATCTTAGGCCTAAGCACTTTGGGACCAGGAGCGTCTTTAAATATTTAGCAAAGCACTGTGTCTACAGGGACTGCTCCATAAATAAGAGTAGCAGTCACATGCCTGAGGCTCAGCCATCTCAAGTCAGCTTAATGCATATAAACACTTGCGTGATGAGAGCTCGAAGACAATGTTCAAATCCTGGGGCCACTTAACTCTGAAAATGTAGTGGTTCAGACTACTTATTTCTTAGCCGGTCAGTCCGAGGCTTTCTGTGCCATTGCTCCGTTGCAATCAGTCGTACGTACAGGATTTCCTCAGAACAAAATCCATAAATACATTCTGTCACAAATTCCTTCCTTAGCCTTCAGTTTGGCAAAATACATACTAAAATCTGTCGAGGAAAGGGCTAATTGAAAAAGCAAGACTAAAGATTTGGCCAACTGTCAGCAGGGCACACCCTTAATAGCACAACCCAGCCATTAAAGGGCTTGAGAGGGTCGTGTCCTACTAAGAAGCAGGGACTTAGATATGGCAGGTTATTACTGGGTACACTGGCTACATCACTGGGATGTGTTTCTCATAGAATTCCCAGGCCATGACTCTCGGGATAACTTACAGTAGGAAACTGAAGAAAAATGCTGAACTAAAAATTAAAGCACTGCCACTTTCCCCCTCATCACTGACAATAATTTACAGAACCTGATTTTTCATTATCCAGTTCAGAGTCACAAAAACAAACTGCTTCCTTTCCAAGCTGTTACTCTATCTGAGCTTCCTTGGAAGCCTGTTTGTGTTTCCTCACAGCCCTCCAGAACCGACAGCTGAGCTCTGAGCTGCTTTCCACACTCTTGTCAGGATCCTTCCCAGTAATCCCACAAGGCTGATAGAAAGGGAAGACAGTCACACAATTTAATTTCCCAGTCTTGCTAATTCAAGTAAAAGAGCATAATTACTGCATGTCAAAAGCTGCCAGAACCAGCTCCAGCAAGGATTTAGTGTCATCACTAATGCTTGCATGAGAGGGGGGTGAAGATTGTGGATATATTAACATTAACATTAAAAAAACCCTAACCAAACAAGCAGAACTAGTGCTGCCCAGGAAACCACACTGCCAGTAATTTAGTAGAGTAGCTGCACTGCCGCTAGCAATCATCTCCACGTAGAAAAGAATTAAAGAAAATTAAGGTAAATGCAATTAAATACTGCAGTAAAATACTGAGCAACATGGATGCATGGAACTCTACCATTGACTATGTGAAAGGATCAGAAGCCACGTGCGTATGTAGCTGAGAGCAGACTTGAACTTTGATTCTTCAGAGGTTCATTTTCTCCATGAAAATGACTGCACTGAAAATATAACCTCAAAGTCACTCTGGTTTTTAATGTGGATTTTGTACTTTTGCAGCCTTTGTAATGGACAGTGCCAGCCAACAGCTGAGGTTGGGAACAGATTAAAACCATAGATCTCACCTGCTAAAGCAAAACTATGTGTTGAGGTAGAACAGGTAAAGAAAGGCATAGTATTGGAAATGCATCAAGGATGGACCACCACAGAACTAGCTTTAAAGGCCTACAGAATCTACCCCTGCCATGACTTTAATGGAGCCACATTGATTGTCAACTGCTGCGAGACCTGGCTTCAGCAGACTTCAGTCGAACAGCCTTCATTCACACCACCTGGGAGGTGGACCCAGTTTGCAAGAGACTAGTTGCACAATAGGCTTATTATTATACATCATTCCCAGTGTATATGGTGTTTCACAGACAGATGACATTGATCAGTCTCTGCTTCCCACATTTCAGAACACTCCCACAAAGTTCATCTTCAGTCCCATACATCCCCTCATACACAGAGCACAACAGGTATCTTTAGGAGCAAGCTCCACCTGAGACGTTTGCAGTCACAGCGAGGATACCAATGTAACTGATTTGTCCTGCAAGTACCTGCCTTGAAGCCAGAGTATTTAATGTTGGATTATAGCCTCTTTCTTCTGGACTTAGTACTGACCATCTCCCACATTAGTAATCTGTTAACCCATTGTCATGGTTTTAGCTAGGATAGGGTTCATTTTCTTCACTGCAGCTGGTGCAGTGCTGTGCTTTGGACTTAGTATGAAAACAATGCTGATAACACACCGATGTTTTGGTTTTTGCTGGGCAGTGCTTGTACTGGTCAAGGGCTTTCCAGCTTCCCAGGCTCTGCTGGGGGCACAAGCAGCCGGGAGGGGAGGGGGCACAGCCAAGAGAGCGGATCCAAACTGGCCAAAGGGATATTCCATATCATGTAACGTCATGCCCAGTAGGTTAACTGGGAGGAGCTGGCCGGGGGAGGGAGGCAGCAACTGCAGCTTGGGGACGGGCAGCGGTTGCATCGTTCATGTTTCTGGGGTTTTTTTCTTTTTTTTTCCATTTCCATTTTATTATATTATCATTATTGTTATTATTATCATAATATCTTTTTAATTCTATTTATTAAACTGTTCTTATCTCAACCCACAAGCTCTTTTTTTTTGTGCCTTTGCTCTCCCTATTCTCTCCCCCGTCCCACAGTGGTAGGGGGAGTGAGTGAGTGGCTGTGTGGTGTTTAGTTGCTGACTGAGGCTGAACTACAGAACCCATAGAAGTCTGTTAACATATAAGAAAATCTTCCCTCATTTTCCTCTCAGGCTTGAGAAAGAAGCAGCCTTTCATTTGAAAACTCGTCTCCTAGCAAATAATACAAAGCTGTTTTTTGCTTTTTCCAGGACAACTTATCTTCTCCCCCTAATTAATCAGTTTCTGGAAAACTGAGCCTACCCCTCGGTTTAGTTTTGACAACAGCTTGATGTTGCTCTGTCCTTAAATGCCCCCTGGTTGCTGCCTTTCTCACTCTGCTGAAAGACTTTGCACTTCACACTTTCAATTGTTTCATCAGTTACAAAGCATTGTTCCCTGTATTTAGAACATGGCAACAAAGGTTAAAAGTAAGCCTCCTCATTCTAGTCATTAAATACTAAGCAAAGGATATTTGCAGTTATAACATATTTCAGAGCAAAGGAAACAAAAGTGTATCACTGAGAACTGTTTTATTTGCCTGCTGACCTTTTGGGTCTCAGCTTTACAGGCGTTGGAGGACCAGTTCTGTGTTTTCTTGAGGCTTCCAGACATTGGGGACTGGAGGGGGAAAGGGCATGGAAGGAAGGTGAAGGAACATCTTCAGTCAAGGACCTGTAACTGTAGTTCAGAATAAAGCCAGGGCACCAACAACTTTGAGAGTTATTCGTTAATACTCAAGGAAATGGAATAACGTCTCACAGGGAGCTGGCAACATGGAGAACTTGGTAGGATACAGTATTTTACTAAAACTGTCAGTGGTGGTGATTTATGAGAAAAAGTAACAGAACTCCTACTCTTGGAGCAAATGTGTAGGGACTCTGTGGGTGCGTTAGGTATGCCACAAATTTGGGGAAAAAAAAAGTTTCAATTACATTTGAAGTGCTTGAATCACCGGGTACTTCATTTATCAACAGTGTTTTACTACAGCAATGTGGGCTCCATCAATGCACTGTAGGAACACAGCTGAGAAAATGTCAGACAATCAATGTCTAGAGAGGCTAGGACTTCCCTGGCACAAGAGAGATGGGGCTACTGGAGAGAGTCCAGCAAAGGGCCACTAAGAAGAGTAGGGACTGGACCATCTGCCCTGTGAGGAAAGGCTGAAGAGAGCTGGGACTGTGTAGCTAAAGACGAAGGGAAGATCTCATCTATGTGCACAAATATCTAAAGGCAGGGTGTAAAGAAGACAAAGCCCAAAATCTAAAAAAAGTTATCTTCCCTCCCTATACACCCTAACCTACACCCTTAAACTTTCATGATTAAAACATTACATCTAGTCACACACAAACACCACCTCTGCTATGCCTCTGTTCAACAACCGTGACATGCCTGCATAGTTACAATCACAATCTTCTACATTCAGGGTGACTGATCAGTAGAACCTGGGATTTTATATGTGTTATCTTTACTGGACAAGCTTGCTTTCTCTCTTGGTCTGCAGCATTTTGTTGAAATTACATGTGAGAAGAATAAGGTACCATGACTGTCACCTACTGATACATGCCTTGCCTCCACCCCTGAATAATTTACAAAATAATAATACGGTTTTTTTAATCTGTGTCTTGTTTTAAGACACTCATTGCAAAAAGAGGACATTAAGAATACATGGAGCAGGATAACTAAAAAGCAGTTGAAAAAAGCAACTCTGTGGTCAAACTGAATCACATATTGTTCCCTGCAACCAAGAGTTAAACTCTATCTGCCTCAGCATTTCATTAGCAAAACATTTCCAAATGCTATGTATTTATACGCTGACAGTTGGTCCAAGGCTGGTAGTCAATAAATTCACTTATGCTGCCCAAAGGAAGAGGAGCTGGATCCAGGATTGTCATGCCACTGAAACAGGGAGACAGAAGGAAGGAGAAAGAAGGTAGAGACAGCAAAAGGAGCCCTGGAGAAAATCTAGTTTTGTGCTTTTGTCACTGTCCTGGTTTCAACTGGGACAGAGTTAATTTTCTTCACAGTAGCTAGTATGGGGCTGTGTGTTCTATTTGTGTTAAAACCAGTGTTGATAACGTGGCGACGTTTTAGTTGTTGCTAAGTAGCGCTTACACTGCTCAAGGACTTTTTCAGCTCCCCAGGCTCTGCCGGGGACACACGGAGCTGGGAGGGGGCACAGCGGGGACAGCTGACCCCAACTGGCCCAAGGGATGTCCCACACCATATGGGCTCATGCTCAGTATATAAAGCTGGGGAAAGAAGGAGGGGTACATTTGGACTGGCGGCATTTGTCTTCCCAAGCCACCGTTACGCGTGATGGCGCCCTGCCTTCCTGGGGATGGCTGAGCTCCTGCCTGCCCGCGGGAAGGAGGGAATGAACTCCTTGTTCTGCTTTGCTTACACGTGCAGCCTTTGTTTTACCTGTTCAACTGTCTTCATCTCAACCCAGCAGTTTCCTTTTACTCATGTTTCTCTTCCCCATCCCACCGTGGAGGGGGGGGGGGGGGGGGGGGGAGTGAGCAAGCAGCTTCGTGGAGCTTAGTTGCTGCCTGGTGTTAAACCACGACCAGAGGGTTAGGGAGAAACTAGGAAGGAATGCAGGAGACAGAAGAAACCACCGCTGCAGAGCCCAGGAAGCAGAACCGCAGCCCTTAAAGGACTGCTCCTCTCGCCAGCTGCTTACTAACCTATGAGCAATACTGCTGCTAAACCCTAAGCTGCGCAGCACCCTTTTCTTCCCTTGGAGGAACCCAGAGTCCATCAAATTACTCTATTTGCGCAACAAACAACGTTTGTTTTTTCAGGACTCGGCCTACTTTACAACCGCTAGATCACGTTCCCCTTTCCCAAGCCTTTCAAAAGACAATCACCTGACGTGATTAAGGCAGGTCAAGGCGGGAAACGAGTTTTGAAGCGGTCCCGGTCGGCAGCTCCTTGCGGCCCGGGCGCTGCCGCCAGCAGCGCCACCCGCCGCTGCCTGCCCTCAGGCCCGCCGGCAGCACGTCACCGCTCCCGCTCTCAGCCGCGTCACGCATGCGCGTCCGTGACAGGCACCGACGTTGAGGAAGTGACGCACGCGCGCATGGTTAGTGAGGGGCGGAGCATTGGCGCCGTACGCTGCGCGTGCGCAGTGCGTCAGTGGCCGTGAGGCGTCCCGGGTGCCGGGCAGCGAGGTGAGCCCCGCGCGCCGCTCCCCCTCCTCGGCCCCCTGGCCCCCGCAGCTCCCGCGCCTGCCTCCCTCCCTCCGTCCCTCCCTCCGTCCCGGCCGGGCCCCGCGGGCAGCCGCGAGGGGCAGCCCCCGCCGGGGAGCGGGGTGGGCGGGCCAGGGCTCCCGGAGCGGCGCTGGCGGGGCTGTCACGGTACCTGCTGCCGCAGTGCAGGGCCGGACCCGCTGCGAGAGTGTCGGGAGCTGGTGGAAGAAAACCCTGGGCTGGGGGTGAGATCCGCCGGCTGCCACGCTAGGAGCGGGCGCTGGTGGGGCCCACCTGCCTCCTTAGTGCCTCCCTGCAAGGTAGTTTCTGCCCGAAGTTGATAAAAGCCCATCTAGTCTCACCCTGCAGGCTCCAAACAATACCAGCCCCAGGCTTGCCTCGGTAAGTCAGCCCAGCGTTGATTTCTCATCCACTGAGATGCTTTGTGTTCTGCTTCAAAGCTGAATTGTCAAACTAAAGCCTACAGTCAACAGTTCCCATCAGTGCTTTCACGGGCAAGTCTTACCCTGTTTCAAAAACTTGTTTGGTTTTGGGTATGTTAAGTCACGCATGTTTTTGTTATGTCATAGTCTTCTGGAGCATGACCGTTCACGCACAAGATTGAGTTCACTCTCTGGCAAGGAGAGTAATTTTTACAGGTTGTTTTGTTTGTCTTGATATCCTCATCTTCCAGGATTATTCCACATAGTTGTCTTTGAGAAATTTTGGCCACTTTTTCCTTTTGATTGTGGAAATCAGTGTGGAGGAGCCTTTGTGGGAGGCCTCACGGAGGAGTAGACTACCTGGTGTTTTGAAACAAGAACTTCTCATAAAGAAACATGCTCAAAATTTCATTTACTTTTACTTGGGCACAGTCTTCATGAGGTACTTTGTGTGTGCGATCTTATGATGATGTGGTTCTTCTTTGTTGCCTTTGAGCAGAGGATGCCAACAGACAACAACCACCTGCCAGGCAGTATCCAAGAACAAGACCCTGTTCCTACTTCAAGCGATAATTGCCTGCATAATGCTGAGGAATTGGGAATTGAACAAGAAAATGGCATTTGTGACAGTGACCTGGGTAACAGTATTAGAGTTCCCAGCTCCGTCAGCCAGTTGTCCGCTTCCATGGCTTTGGAGGTGCCCAGAAGAGGACAACCCCTTTTACAGATCAACAGGCAGCAGATTCAGTCCATCTCACATAGCGCACAGGCTGCTGAGCTCAAAGGTTTAGGAGTTGATGTCTATGACCAGGACGTACTGGAGCAAGGAGTTCTTCAGCAAGTAGATAATGCAATTAATGAAGCTAATAAAGCAGCAAAAATAGCTGATGCGGGGAAAGAATACCAGTCAGTGCTCGATGACTTAAGGTAAATTGTGTCCTTTCTTACTGTTCCTTTCTGTTCCTGACTATTGAATGAGGCACGGCGTCTCGTGTTTTTAAAAGCTGGAAGAGGTGTTTGAAAGCACTAAACCATATATACTCTTCTGAGTCACCCACCTTTTAAAAAAGGAGAAAATGTTTTTCACATCAGAGCAATGCTTCATTGCTTTTATTTGCCTAATTCAGTCGTGCATCAAAGCAGTAGAGGACAGCATGTCTCCTTTCTCTGCTTTGTCTCCTGCCTTACCAAGATGCATGTTTGTTTTCTGGGCAGTGGAGAACTGTCTTATGCTCTATTATTCAAAGTTATAGTCAGAAAAAGTCCCACTTCTCTGATTTTTTTTTTGTGCTTCATTGGGTTATCTGCTTCTGGTTATGTGCTTCCTGTAAATCGGGTGACTCCATATGAGTGTGCTACAACCAAAACAACCCTATCACAAGTGCTTGTATGAAGTACTTAATGACATCTTAAAAGAATCAAATGCTCAATTAACATGATATATTGATATAGAGGAGTTTAAGGGATAGGAGCCACTAATCTTTTGAGTTTTGATCTTCCTTTCTGTTGCTTGTCTCATTGTAAAGTTAGTGTGAACTACTGCAGGTAAATAATTCTGCCTGTGCATCTTTCACTGTACTGCCTTAATGTTGATTTTTAGTGCTCAAGGGTGCTGTAGGCCTCCATTACCTATGTGAACTCTCGCATAGCTCTCGTTACACATATGCTTAATTTTATGCAGTTCATTAATTTTCCAGTTTGGGTGTGGAGATGTGAAATTAAGCTTGCAAAACTGGGACCTAGTTTCAGATGTTATGTAGGAGCAGGACGTAATGAGATAGATGGTCGTTGAGAGGAAGAATGGAGCAGCGTAAGTATCGCAATTAGATCACGCAGTTATTGAAAAAGTAGTGCATGACACTGTGAGTTAGTTGATATATCCCTGTTTTTCTTTAAGAAGCATCCTATGATTTTTGTTACCCCTCTATTTTCACCTTCTAAAGTTGTACAGTGAGATTTACATCAGGGGATGCAAATGTTTTATGCAGACCTGTAGAAGCTTGTCTGTATAAGATGTAATGCGTAAGTCTGAAAGTTGATTTTGGAGAAAATTAGCATCTAGCTTGTTGAGCAGAGGGAGTAACAAAAGTAAGGATGTGTGAGTAGAGCGTGATAGAGTTGGTTATGCACGAGTAGAGGTAAAATCAGGCAAGAAGTGGATTTTCAGTAGTTAGCACAGAGTTCATGGTAGAAGCTGCAAGGTTCTATAATACACACACAAATTCAAGCAGAATAATAAAAAAAATTATTTAAGTTAAATCCCATTTAAATCCCACAGTCTGTTAAATAAAGCTTTGTGGAAGAGGGTGGTAGCAGTATGTGTCAAGAGACCCTAGGGTCGAGGAAGCAAGAGCCAAAACACAGGAGACATGCAAGAGGACGGTGTGCTTCAAAGCAACAAAACAGAAAACTAGGAAAGGGGGTGGATGGGATTGTTTGAAAGTGTTGAAAGAGAATGGAGAAGTGAAGATGGCAGCGGTGGCTGGGGAGGTGGTAGAATATGTCTCCTAGAACAGAGGTAGAATTCAGATTAGAGCTGGAGAGAACTGTGGCCCAACAATTTCCTCCCTGACAGTTGAGGAAGCTTATGCAGTGCTTTTCTTTGCACATGAGGGGAATAATGGCCACTTTGCAGGTGTTGTAGAGTTTCCTTTGACATTTTTCATAATGCTCTGAGATGCTAATTTGAGTATCCTTATGAAATGTTCTGCTGTTGGAATCAACAAACCTGGGTTTGTTCCTTCAGATGAGGGCGCTGCCTCCTTCCTTGCAAACAAATTCAGCAGCAGAGACAGGCGATAGTGTGTGGTTCAACCTGAATTTCGTATTGCTTATGGAAACATGAAAAACGGTAGTGCATGAGTAAGGAAAGTTTAATGTTGATGTGCTGTTAATTCTTTGAGCTAGTCTGTCGTCTCGAAACTGTTTGTGTCTTGGAATCTGTTCTTTTGTAAAAGAGACATTGTAAAGGTAAAAGAAATAGGCTTCCCTGTATAATGGCATCAAACTATTAAAACAGTTTTGGAAAATGAAAACATGGGATTTCGCGTTTAGATTTTTGGTTTGCATTTTGTTTAACTTGAATAATAAGAGCAACACTATCACTTGCTTATCGTCATCATCAGACTTAACTTTTGAGTACTAAATATTGCAGCAGTTTGTTCAGTTTCCTTGCCTTTGGAATTTCAGTATTAGCAAAATTTTGTTTAAAAATATTTTGACATACAACTTTTTGAAGTGTTTAGTATTTCCGGTGTTGTTGAAATAAAAGATGCTCATTTAGAAACTTACCTTTAGACCTTTTTAAATCTTGCCTTAAATCTCCTGCAATTTCTAAGTTGTCTGAATCAAGAACGTGATATTTTTCTTTCTAGAGTTAATTAGTACATTGCAATCTTCTTGTTTTTTCAGATCATGTACAACATCTCTGAAACAAATAAATAAAATTATTGAGCAACTTTCACCTCAAGCTGCCGACAACAAAGATATAAACAGAAAACTAGATTCTGTAAAACGGCAAAAATATAACAAGGTGACTGGATTACGTTAATTTCCTGCAGACAATACTTAGCTTGCGCTTTGCCTTAAGGTTTGGATTATGCAATATAATTCTTGCTTAATTACATAGTTCAGAGTCAGTCTACAACTGCTGTTCCTTCCCTTTTTTTTTTGCTAGAAAATTAAACCATTTAAATGTAAATAACTGAAGATGTGAAAGTAAGAGCTGAGTTTTTTTTTTATTCTGAGTTTCAGAGCAAGCTGTAAAACTGAAGTTCCAGAACCTGCTGGGAAGACTGTTTTGCATTAATTTAATTAAATCCCTCCCGGTAGTATTTGGAGAATTAGCGAAGTGTTGTTAGGTCATGATTCAATGACCTAAATCTCAGCTCTTGTGGTCTTCGTTCCCTACCTTCCTTTCTTAAATCGTTGTCTGTGTCTTTCGTGTACCAGTACGCATCATTCCTTTCTGTGAGCCATTTTAACTGATTGATTTGGCAGAAACTGCTCCAGCCTTTTTCTGCCAGGGAAGTAAGTTAAAGGAGCTTGTAGAGCAATCTAGCAGGCATCAGGGGATCGTAAGCAATAGACCCATACAGCTGTGAGTAGGAAGAAGATGATCTGAGAAAAGGGAAGCTTCTCCTGGTCGGGAGTGTAGCACTTTAACTCACCATCTATAGAAATTCACCCTAATATTTTCTCTAATGATAAACCTCACTGAAAAACTTACTGTCCTTTGCCCTCAGACAGTTCTTCCCAGTCCCAGGCCATTTGCCACTGACTCATTAAGTTGTTTGGTTTTTAACCTTGATCATTTCAGCAACTTAGATAACGCTGTGCTCACAGTTTGGCCGGTTAGAGTGAGGGGGTCAGTACTGAGCAGTGACACAGGCCTAGGAACAAGTAGCTTGAAGTAGTGGAAAGAAATGCATTAAACCAGACTTAACGCTAAAGAGTGATCGTGTAATTGGATACTGTATTTTGCTTGTTTTCATATTGAAGTAATTTATGTAAGCGTTAGTTGCAGGAGAGCTTCAGACCTCCTTGTGAGTTCATTAGCCATCTCTAACAGTCCTTGAGGTGTAAGAATAAGTTCCTAAATGAAAACTATAATCTGTAAAAGTGGTTAATAATCTCAGGAGTGTTTTGGAGGCTGTTTGGAGGCAGGTGGTGTATTTCAAGCTGGTGTTGAGCTACTTTTTGCACGGAGAATTGCCGTTTAGTACTCTTCCTTTTGTAGTATTTAAAAAAGGTTAAAGAAGACTGAATTCCTCTGTTACTGAGACAGATGGGAAATTAATGACTGCTACAAGACAGCTATTTCCTCAGAGCTGTCATGCAGGGAGTGTTTTATGATGTAAAGTACTCTGGTAGCAAGGGTAATAGTGCATACACAGGAGGTAATATATTGTACCATACATGAATATGCTTACCCGTTGTGGTTTGAAAAGTGCTATATGAAGACATGGGCAGGCTAGTGAATTGTTCTTCACCAAAAAGAAAAAAAAATGCTCATTTTGCCATTAACTTGATTTTTACTGAAGTATGTGCCCCCCTAGGTAAGGAAATATTTCCAAAGAATGGAATTACAAATGTGGAAAGTTACGTTGCCTGTCTTTGTTTTACTGGTTGGAATTTTTTGTTTCATAAATGAGTTTGCAACACCAAGGAATCACAATGTCACCAGTAAACATACAGTTGAGGGTATCTCAATCAAATAATAGTTGTAACAGAAGAGCTAGCTATGAATTATTTTCATAGCAGTAACGAACTATACTACTTATAGCATCTGTAATGTTGATGTGTCATTTATTTTTTTAAAATCATTTCACTTTGTAGTTTTGCTGTTAAATTAGCTGTGACCACTCTTGAATTAACTGTGTACAAACATATATGAGGATGATGGACTGATTTATGGTTTCAGTTTCTTTCTAACAAAACATTCCAAAACTTCTGCTGTGATAAATCTTATTAAATCTTTTAGCTGTTTTTAGAGGCTTATTAACAATTAACCCAGTCTTGCAAATCATGAACTAATCTTTTGATGTTCTCTGTGCATTTCACTAATCCGCTTGATGGACTTCCCTCACTAGAATCAACACATTCTTAAAATGACCTCAAAAGATGTACATAATGTGTAATGTGCATGTGAAATTCATGTGTATAAACAATCTGATCTTATTGTACCTATATCATAAGATGATTGTACGCACAAAATTGGGTGTGTTCTGTGGGTTGGAGCCCTACAGAGTGTGGCGATGCTATTTTTGCACTACTGTGCTGCAATACTGTGAGCAATTGAATATTAGATTCTGGTGGAAAATACTGCAAATGTATTAATTTAAGTCTTGTTTAAAAGGATAGCAAGTTTATGAACCAGATTAAAAATTAAATTATGTATCTGTTGTCATTCAAGGAGCAACAGCTAAAGAAGATCAAAGCAAAACAAAAGCGTCTCCAAGCAATTCTTGGTGGAACAGAGATTCTTGATAGAGTAAATGAGATTGAATTCGAGGAAGATGAAGGTATGGGAGAAGGCGGAATGTTCTGTTCTCCTTTGATGTAATGCCTTATTTTTTGTTTGCAGCTACTTTACAATATCTTTGCCAATAAGGAAATGAATTTCAGTGGTTTGCTTTCAAAGAGAGAGTTAAGAACACTTATTCTCTGCACCTGCAGAATTGCAGATCTTGGCATAACCATGTGGGAAGTGTTAAAAAATGGATGTTAATCCATGTTCAGCTCAGTAGGGATGGCTGAGGCACATTAGAGTATTGGGCTTAAATGGGAAATCCTAACATTTTTTTCATAGCTAATTTGATAAAGATGACTAACATCACGATTGAATTACATTTTATATGCTGGATGCTATCAATCAGCGTTAACAAAATTGTTTTTTCTTACTGTTGGGAAGTATGACTAGAAATGGAAGGGGGAAGCGCTTCTCTTCTTCAGGCTGCGCTGTGATTTAACGAAAAAAAAAAAAGGCTTCTTCCAAAGCAGGATATTTGTTCTCTCATTGTTTCACGAGGTGTTTTTTTCTTACTGCTGTCTGCAAACCGAGCTTGGATTTTGTAACTCCTGCTTGGCTGTGTCTTTGTCTCGGCCACAGTCACTAATCCGCAGTGTTCTGCAGGGCAAGCTTGGACACCACTGACATCTGCGCATCACCTTTGCGTTATGTTGTTGTTTGCAGAGGTGTAAACTTGTGCTATTTGTCCGTTGCAGATGTGGCTGGAGTGGATGCCAGATCTCACAGAGCTCATGCTTCTCCTGATTCAACAAAACTTACAGGAGTCAAAACCTCAATAAACTTTTCTTAGTAGAAAAGCATCTTTAATCCTTTTTCTTTGACTGGGTTCATGCAGTAAAACTCAGGCACCCAGTGTGATGAAATGTAACGAGGAAGTGAATGGAGCCCAAGATGGAAGAAATGGAGTTGAACAGTTCCAGTAGTTTGAGAAACTGAGGGGGTGGGGAGGGAGGAGTTTCATGCCTGGTACATCATCCTAACTTGTTAAACATGTTTTGTTGATAAATACAGTGCTTTAAATGGAACAGTATACAGTAGCAACTTGTGCTGGCAATTCTGGTATAGCTATTTTGAAATCTTGGACCCTAATAATAGATTTCAGACTGGAATTCCCCTTCAGCCTCCTGAATTCAAGAGCTCTTCCCCCTCTTTGGTTTCAAACATTGATTATAGTTGGTGTTAAACTGTGTACACAGCTACTATACATGTTAACCGAAGCGTTCTTTCATGTTAACATGCTGCACAGCTGATCTGACTTCTAAAGTCATAATCCTAATATTAGTATTGTAGAGTAGGAAGATGGGTTTTGGTTTTTTGGGGTGTTTTGTTTTTGTTTTTGTTTTGGGGTTTTTTTTAAGCATGTGGGAAGACAGTCTTTTATGTGTTTTGTAAGATTTGTCTGTCTAGGTATGGTAATGGAAATGTCAAATTTCAAGCTTCTGAGTAGGACTGACAAATCAGTGGTAAAATAGAAATGGACAGTGTTGCTGCATATGGGGACGCAGTAGTTTCTTGCACTGAACATGGTGACATGGGTTGCATTGACAGCATAGGGAGCTCATTGGAGTTTATGTCCTGTGGGGGACTAATTTATGGTCATTACTGTCGCTGTGTGCTGTTTCAGACACTTGGATAGTATGTGTAAAGTTTCCTGAAAGAAGTTTGAGAAGTGGTTTGAAGCAAAAGTTTGTCTTTTTTGGCCTTCTGTTTTGTTGGGGTTTGCCTTTTTTGAACTACAAGTATTATGTGGGATGATAATTTGGACTTCTAATTTGTATATAAAAACTGAACTGAATAAGCTTGGGGCAGGGGGGCGGAACCAAAACACCCTTCTTCCTGTGTTTGAGTTATTCAGAAGGTGTTCAAGACATGCTGGATGTTCTCATTTTTGTTGTAGAACCTGGTCCATCATGTCTTGGCAGTATGCTTATGCCTGTTCAGGAGACAGAGTGGGAAGAGCTGATTCGTACTGGCCAGATGACTCCATTTGGAACTAAAATACCTCAGAAGCCAGAGAGGAAGGCACGACGATTAATGCTAAACGAAACATCTGATTTTGAGAAGTACTTGGCAGACCAAGCTAAGCTGTCATCTGAAAGAAAAAAGCTATCCCTTCACAAAGGAGCAAAGAAGAAAGCACAAGCCAAAAATGTTCAATGCGTAGCTCCCACATCTACTACAAAGGAGAAAAAGGGTAAAGCCCTGTCAAAAACAGATAAGCGCTTAAAAAAACATATGAGAAAACTTCAGAAGCACGCCCTTCAGATTCAGTCAAAGGCGCAGATTCCAAAAGAAAAGAAATATCTTGAGGCCAAGAAGTTCAGGCATGAACAGGAGGATGATAGTGGAGAGTCTGAGTATGTGCCTGATGAGGAGCTCTTTGGTCCAGAAGCAGCAGAGGAGGAGGAGCAGGCATCTTCTCACGCTGAGAATAGTTCTGATTATGAGCTCAAGAATTTGTCAAGAAAAATAAAATATACGGTGAAGAGAGATTTTAAAGGAGCTGAAGATGATGACTTCTTTCCAAGCTCTGAGGAAGAAGAGCATGCGCTGCGAAAGCGCAAAGTAAAGAGATGGAGAGATGATGGAGATCAAGGCTATTATAAACAGAGACTAAGGTTAGTCCTAGACATTTTTATTAGTAACATTAACAAACAACATTGAACATGCAAAGGGCAATGTCTGTAATACAGTGCTGGGAACTGAAGTAAGGAAGACAAGACAGAATGATCAAAGCCTTCCAAAAGAAATCAGAAATACCTCTTAATTACAAGGGCTTTGCTATTAGATTTTTCTGATTGTTATAGGTCCTTCAGTGATAAGCTATTTGTGTGTCAGTGTGTGCGTGTTGTTTGCAGAACTGTGAATGTGCCCAAAATTCAGTATATATAAAACAAAGTATTACTTGGCAGCTTTATACTGAAGTATTGCTTTTGTCGGTAGATCATATACCTACTTCAAAAAAAATAGTTTGTCTTCTGTTTGATAGGCAAAATTACAGTGCAGACAGATGATGCCCTCCCTCTTCAGAGGGATGGCACTTTTCCACTGAGAGAAATCTTTGGTTTGGGATGGGGTGAGATGCTTGGGTTTTGGCTTCAAATAATTAACTGCTAGTCAAGGAGACATTTGAATAAATTAGTGACCTACTGTTTTTGTAGAATCTGTTAGTTTAGTGAAATGTGAGGCAATTACATGTAGTTTATAGTTATATAGTTTCTGTAGCTAACAGGTTTATTTGAAAATCAGTATTAGAAGGATCTTTTTAATTTAAACTTGTAAAAAGTTTATACTGGACAACAGCTATATTATTTGATTATTAGCACATGATATCTCTTGCATAACTTATATTAAAAGACATAACTAATGAAGACTGGACATTTATACTGCTGTTAGCCAAGTCTAAAAAGAGCTGCTGTATTTGACAGTGATTTTCCTCTCTTTGTTCTTGATGAGAACGAATGTAAAAACATCCTTATCTAAAGAGATAGTGACAGTGGTGCTAGTAACGGTGTTGTCTGTTGCTATGATGACCTAAGGCTGTAAACTGCATAAGGTTTCTAAGGAGAACCTAGTATGTTAGGCTGGGAAACGCCGCTCAGAACACAACTTATTTTTGAAAATGGCAACTGAAACACCTTGTGCTAATCTGCCATTTATGAAATTTTTATAACCTGTGTGTTGACGACCTCCCTGTAGCTACAGTGTGCTGTTGAGATGTTTTGTCTATGGATAGCATAGCTGTTGAGATCCTAACAATAAGACTGGGCAATGCTTCCATTTTCAAAACTGCGTGGAAAACATTTTGAAGGGGCAGCAAGGTGATATGTAATTTGTTAAGCTGTTAAAATGCTAACTAGACATGCCAGTGAAATTGAGACGTTTCTGCACATACTGGGAGTCAAAAGATCAAGATCACTGAAAGGGTTGGGGTTTTTTTCGCTGTTCTCTACCCACTGGCATGTTGTCTCTTTTCTAGTATAAGGGTTGAGCTTCATATAATGAACTTCAGCTTGTTGATGGCATGCTTACTTTAAAGTAGTTACCTTTAGTGGATGTCCTTCAAGTAGTTTTAGAGTCCTCTAGAAAATCATGGATTCCAACTTGAAAACAGTGGCTGTAGAATGAAAGGAAGAATATATATTAGGGCTGTCAGTGAAAGGTGATTGATGTAGCGATGAGGCCTAGCATAGGAACTTGGTTGATGCTTGGGAGACAAATTTTACACTCTATGGAAATATAAAATCGTACAGATTTAAATTAAACTGTATCAGAGAAGGGGTCAAGAAGTGCAAGTATAAACATCACCTGTTCCTGTGGTGAGAGCCTGAGCTACCCTGGAGGAAAAGGTATCTAATGACAGCAGAGGGAGTTACAGTTCTGGAATTACTGGTAACAAAACCTCAGGTGGGAAGAGCCCAACTTCACTTTCAGGTCCCAGGTTACAAAGGCAGATCAAGAGCTGATAGGAGGTTTGCGGTCCCAGGATGGTGCTTTTCAAAGTTAAAGTTTATTGCTCTTGTATAGAAGATTTCAGCAAGTGGCTAATCTGAACAATGTCCAAAGGGTCAAAAAGAAATATGTTTTTTATTGGATGCATTAAAATGAATTAATTGTACTTAATTGGTGAAATATTTACTATTTTATTGAATAAAACTCTACTCTTCACATTTAAATTAGACCAATATTAAATCATTTTTAATTCAGTGTTTTCATCAAGATTAATTTATTTTGATTGAAAGTTTTAATATGACTCACAGTTTAAATTCATTCAAACACATTTTTTAATAACGTTACGATTGTGACAATTTATCCTTAGCGAAGTCATATCATAGACTACATTTCTTTTGGTTACTAAAATTACAATAAAAGCCTAAATGAATTTTAGAAATATCAATAACTGTAATTGCTACCAAAACACTACATCTCTTAAAAATTTCATAGCTACAGTTATTGTGGCTGTTAAGCTGCAGCTGTCCACATTGACGTTTTTATGCTGACACCCCCAGGTAATCTTCATTATGGGAAATGCCAAGAGAAAATAAAATGTAGTGAATTAAGAAACATATTAAGAATGCTATAGAAATGCTGTCATTTGCTTACATTTATGTCTTGTTTCATGTCAGTTTTACTTTTGAATGCAAATGAATGGGTGAGATTATGGTACATTTTACCCCTGAGAGAGGCAGAGGAAAATCCTTTAGGATTGCTTTAGTCTTCTGAACATCCAGTCTTGTGCTTGGTGCCGAATACAGTCCTACACTCTTAAAGATTGAAAATTAGTTTCCTTAACATTAAAACTTTTCAGAGATGGGACTGTGTCAAGGGGAAACTACAACGATGTTAAAGCATGATAATTAGCTAACTGCGGGACTGTGAAGCATCTCTAGAACAAGAGGCTGCTTTCAGAACAGGGGCTGGTGTTACGTGCATAAACGGGCCAGGCAGGAGGGTGCCCAGCTCTTCCCTTTCCTTCTAAAGGCTACTTGCAGCGGTCGGCCTGGTCACTCAAAGCAAGATGTGATCAGTGGAATGTGAAAAAGTAAGCTAGCTTCACTGAATTCCCTCTCGGTAGTTTCAGTTCTTTTCCCTTGCATGGGCCTTGCCTTCCTCTAGTTACTTTTACTGGAGCCATGTTGCTGTGCAGATGCACAGGAGGAAAATCTGTTCTGAAAAGGTCAATGTCTAAGGTGAATTGTACCTTGCATGAATAATGAGCAGTAGCAAGGAATGTCAGGGTTATGGAGAGTAAGGCAGATAAGTAGGATACTGTCAAGAAGCTAAAAGGTAAGTTTAATATTCAGTGAAAAGTAGTGTATCGTCATTCCCAGCTGTCCTTCCTACTGGCTGTTACCAGCTGAACCCAGAGGATTGGGTCATCAGTCTCTAGGATGGCACTGAAAGTCTTGGAAACTTGATCCCCATCAACAGGTATGTTATCGATTATATATTTTGTCATACTCAGCAGTGACCATCTTGGTCTAGAAGTGTTCAGAATCGGCCCTGGTAGAATCTTAACCTGTTGCCTCCTGCCTGATGGCATGGTCGGGTCATGGTAGAGGCAGTTTCTTTGAAGACTATGGAATGAGTGAAAATGCGCCTGGCTTCAGCTTTTTACCGAGAATCACAACACAAAAGTAACCTTGTATGCAGATTAAATGCATAGGAAATAACCCTTTTCTTTGTTCTCAACAGAAAACTGCTGTATGGTTTTCATGTAGTATTCTCAAGACTTTGTAGATGTGGAAACTGCAACTTATTAAAATTTTGTTTTTTGCATATTAATCAAAATTTTCCTTTGCACATATTAAAATGCAAAGTATAATCAAGTAATTTTTGCTGCTTCTAATATATGTAGTTAATGTGTTACATTATTGACATCACTAATACAGTATCTGCATAAGGTGGTAGCTTGGAGTCAAAAGAAAAAATTAGTAGTCTTATGGCCACTCTTCCCACAGCGGTTGTCAGTACCCACCTCCCTGCTGCTTCAAGGAAGGCACTACATGTCGTGTTATGGGAGATAAGTGCCGTATCTATGTTTTCTTGTGTATTCTGTGCAGTTTGTGGGGTACAATCGTTTGAATTCTTCAGTTGTCGTAGAGTGCTCAGAGGCAAGGCTAGGAAAGTTGCTTCTTTCCATGTCTCCCAAGTGACATCCAAGCAGCTGAGTAGCTGGACGTTGTGGCTAGCAGTGCACAAAGCAGTTGATACAAAGAATCAAACCAAAAAAAAAAAATTTGCTTAAAAATAAGTTGTTTTCTCAAATCAGATCAGTGTTCATGTGCTAGCTCTCTTTGAAGTATCTGAGTCACTGAATCTCTTGATGGTTTTGAGTTATAAATTAAAAAAGGATTAAATATTACCTTTCCTGAAAGATATTTTCTTAGAGCATCCTAACTGCTCTTTGAAATGACAAAGCCAAGACACAAATGAAGATATATTTTGGCTCACTCGCTGAGTACACCTTTCGTTCTAAGCTCAAGTGTGTAATTGTCTACATCAGTCTTAATTTACTTATGGAGACTTGTGGTACTAACTGCATCTATTTCATCTGTTAGGACGTACCAATTAAATTCACCCATATAGACTGTAAAAAGTTAGATCAGAAAAGTAGTGCTCAATGCTTCAATTTAGCAAATTAGAATAATCTGTGAGGAATTCTTAGCTGTATAAAATAGAAAACATATTGTGCTTCACAAATGCAAACTATATTAAACACTCAGCTTGGTTCCTGCCTGTATTTTAAAAAAAAAAAAAAAATTCAAATTGTGCTCATTACTGTTTTGGATGCAGAATTTCTTTCTAGGGTATTGCAATAAGTGGGAAATGGGCTTAGTATCTGAATACATTCTTATATTAAGAAAGATTTAATTGTATGATATATGTTTTTCATACTGCACTTTTAGGATAAAATCGTATTTATGTCCGTGACCACAGACAGCATAAAATAGACTTTTCAAAGGTCACGCTTTTATTTTCAAGAGACCTTGGTGATATAGTAAAATCTGTATTTTCAGATTGTTTAGGCATACTAATGATGTTTAACTGCGATGCCGAAGGCATATGTTGACCAAATGATCAATGGGTTACTTTGTACTTAAGACAAATACGAGCTGCTGCTGTTTCTCCCTCCGAAGTTTGACGTATGGGGAAGAGGGTACAAGACCAGACGGACCAACTGAGTGATCTGGTCTAGCAAATAGTTTGTCCTCCCATTGCTTCAGCCATTTAGATTGTTACACGTTCTTAAAGAAAATAATGACGTTTTCGTGTAGAATATCTTAATGCAGTGTCTTGTATCGAGTTCCCAGCCTTTTGAAAACTGAAGAGCTTCTTCAGACTATGAAAGTTGTTAGTGATAACAACAAATTGCTGCTTTTTCTTTAACTGGTAATTGAGGGCAAAAAAACCTCCAGAGCTTTGGAAGAGAAGCAGTACCAGAGCCTTCAGTACTACAGCTTGTGTAATAAAAATGCAGTAAAGTAGCAGATACAGGGTGTACAAAATAAACTTTTCTTTAGAAAAATCAGGTACGGGATTTATTAGTTCATATTCTAGATGTGTGTATTTTCTAGGTATCTAATAATTTTAAGAGAAAGCACAACACTGACGATGCTTCTTGCAGAAAATAGAGTAGTTATATTAAGGTAAAGTGCCTAAATTCCTGCAGAGCTACCAGCTAGTCTCACAGGTTTCTTCCTGGTTGTTTCTGGGTCACTTTTTCTGATGTGCACTAGAGGGCAATCTGCTTCTTCCCAGGGGAGACTGAAGTCCCACTGTTGGCTGGTGGCGATTCGTCTTGGAATATAGAATTAGAAGCAAATTCTTGTACAAATTATTGCCCTGCTTGAGTCTAATATGGATTCTTTACCTAGTTGTCACTTCGGAAGCTTTGTAATCTACAATTATTTTGATTTTAGTGTTGTAGGAGTTTTCTTCTTTGGTTTGAGTCTTGTCATAACACAGAGAAAATAAGTTCTGACATGTGTCAGTTCCAACAATGACAGAGTCTGACAGCATTTGTCAGTTTGAATCGTTCATCTTCATCTATGTTCTTTTTTTACTACTTAACTGAATACATGATTTCCTGTAATGAAATAAAACCAATCTGATAATAAACATTAGAAACTCATCAGCTTTTAATCAGAAAACTGAATACTATCTTTGGCTTGTTTTTTTCCCCCTGCATATACTGCTTTTTCTCTCCATTATGATTTTTGCTTCTGAAGACTTCCTGACGTGAGATCAAAATATATTCCAGTGAAGCTTGCTCTCTAAACCTCTCCAGCATTGTGTTGTCATAGATGTTTTTATAGTGAGATCTTTATTGGCAGTTACTGTAAATTGCATATATTTGGAGATGGTGGTGTTTGTTTTCACTTAATAAAACAAGCCCACAGTTCCAAGTTTGTGACTGGTTCCGTAAAGGCAGACTGTAAGTATTTTCTCAGAAGATACTGGTGAAAAGCTGACCTAGAAACCTGCCGTAATTCGCTCTCTTCCATGAGAAAGGGTATATCATTGTGTTGTTTGTATAGGAAGCATTGCATTTCGTCCCTGTTCTCTTGTTCCTAACCCAAGTTTTTTAAAATAAATTTGCCGGAGTCACAGAAACCTTTAAATGGAAGTTCCAACAAGTTCCACTGAAGTAAGTGGTCAGGAAGAAAAGAGAAACTCTACTAATGCTGCCGCTGGAGAAAAGACAGCTTGGGTTTAAGTCTCGTTACAAGTTTACAGATCCCATGGAAGATCATTCTGAATGACCTAACAGCAAGAAGGCTCTCCTTTAGTGTTTTCACCTTATTTCGTACCAGAGGGTGCAGAGTAGTGGCCCTAGGAAGACAGGCATCATTGTCCCGAGAACTGCTTATGGTGTTAAAAGATACAAGGGGAACACTAGACCTTCACTGCCTGGCTTTTTTTTTTATTTTATTCAATAATGTGTTCAAGATAGAAAACTTGAATGAAATTTGATTTTAAATGGTTTTAGCTGACCACATTTTTCTCTAGTGGAAAGGCACTTCTCATGTCGGGCTGGAAGGAGTTAGGGTACTGCGTGTGGCACCGCACCAGTCGTGGCTGCTCTTAACATGACTGAGCTAGATAGCAAGGCTAAAGTCTTACAGATTTGGAGCAATGCTTGAGGTGGTTTTTATAGTGTCTTCTGATTTGTTTGCCAGGTCGGAAGCGCAAAATGTCAGCGATGGTAGCTGTCCTATAGGCAGTTGTTCGAGAGAAATTTTAATAGTGACTTCTGTCTCACTCCTTTTGGCTAGTTAGGTCAGGATATAAATCAAGATAATGAACCTGTTTAAGTTATATTTTCATAGCTGAGGATATTTTCAACTTTGGGCTAAAATTAACTGATATTTTTATTACTATGCTTCTTTTTCCTGACCTGGATAAAGTCGGCTAGTAGCTTAGAAAACGTAAGGCACTTAGCCCATAAGCTTAAAGCACACTGGACTGTGCATAGCAAGGCTGGAAATAAAATACAGTTTGCCTGTCAACCTCTAGATGCAGTTTCTTTGAAAGCAATGCAGAGCTTTACAGAAAAATGAGGATAAATAACTTCAAATATTTAGGAAAAAGAGAGGAAAATGTTAATTTCCTCATGTTTTTAAATAGTTCAGAAATCCTTTTTCCCTGAATATGGAGTATGATTTGAGGAGGGGGTTGAGGCTTTTTTTAGAATTCTGTTAATCCATTATCCTGCTGCTTTTTGCTGCCACAGAGGCAACCTAAGCTAACAAGAAGCCGCTCATGTAATGGGTAAATGGTAAAATGTTACCAGGAGGGAAGGAGACTACTCAGTCACCTGTAATGTTTGTCATTCAGAAACTGGAGGCGTACTGGGAAAGGTGTTGCATCCTGTTGAGTCCTCCTCCATCCTGTTACTGCAGGGTGGTTCTAGAGTGCATTCTCCAGGGTTGCTTCAGTGCGGAGTTAGAAGAACGGACAGATGAGTTTTCCAGCATCTCACTCAGGAGGCTGTTTGTCACTTAATGCCGTGGATTTCAGTGCCAGGCAGCTTAACTTGCTTTCTTTGGCCTGAATTTTCCGTTTGCTTCGCCTCATCTCATCGCTACTATTTATAGGCTTTTTGGGACCCAAAAAATTTTAGTCTTCAGATTTTATATTTCATATACTTCTGCTCTATCAGGTCTCCTCCTCCTTTGGGCTTTTTATGAGATGAAATATGGCTGCTTTCGCGCCATATTGGAACAGTAACATAAGGACGTTTTTCATCTGTTGTGCAGCTGGCCAGTTTCTGCAGGGATTTTGTCGGTTTATGCGCCACGTTCAGTGTGCCTGCAGCGAAGGGCACTTCCGTGGGAGAATTCCAGCGAAACCCAAACTGTCAGTGAGGTGCTGTTGAGTCGGTAGCACATACCCACCTAGCAGTAGCATACACTTTACTGTTACAGGTAGATGGTTTTGGGTCACTAAAACACAAGTCTATAATTTCTTTGGATGTTGAGGATCCTTTGGTACTTTTTCAAAAGCAGGGGGAGGGATGGGCCAGGCAGGGAATTCTCTAACCTGCCTAGAGTCCAAATCAGGTTTGGCTGCAGACCACAAATCATTCTCTAATTTCAAAACCTCAAGAAAATCATGCCCTTAATGACTACTTAACAGATTTAGAGCATGTCACCCTACAGATGGTGATGTTTCCAACTGATTCTTCTGTATAAGATTATACACAGCTGCACATTTCTCTGGGTGAAGGAAGTTGTTGAAGTATTTGGTTAAAGTAATAAAATAGCTCTGGCATACTTAAGCTTCATTGATATTTTTGTGGAGTTTCTTATGGAGGCTTAGGAATTTACAGTAGCCAGATTTTTTTCATGGTGTTAACTGTTGATTCCGTTGTATTAGTATTGCTGCCTATAGAAAATTGGAACTAACTATAAAACTCTGAAGGCTTATAACTAGTCTGGAGCACATGCCCCTCTTAATATGTCAGGTATTTTGAGCATTTACTTGCATAATTCTCTTCTCCAAAAGATTACTGTTTAAATGATTACATCAGAGAATGCGTTTTTGTTGGGTCTTTACCTGATGGAAAATTCAGTCTAGTTTTCCTGTAGTATCTTTTGTATGCAATAATTGAATGTTGACTCTTTGTGTCACTCTAGGAGGTGGCAAAAAGAACGTTTGAAGGACGAAGAGCATCAAACAGCTGAGGAACTTTCTGAAGAAAGTGACACTGAATTTGAAGAGGGTTTCAAAGTACCAGGATTTCTCTTCAAAAAGCTTTTTAAGTATGTATTGTGTAGTATTCTGCTGTATGCTGTTAATAATATTAGTAGTAATAGTCATGGTGGTTTCTGGATGCACTTTGCTGTAGCTTCTACTTCAGTGAATAATGCCTCAACGTTCACTTCAGTTGTTTCTTTTAAAAAGGCTCCAGGATCAAATGTCTAAGAAACTAATTTATTACAAGCACAAAATGCAGTTACATGAAAATCCAGATGATAACTGGCTGATGGGAATATTGCGAATGCGTATTAGCTAAGCCACAAATTCAGAAGCTCTCCCTGTCTGTTTTTATAAATGCTTGCTTTTATTGATAAGTGCTTGCTTTTAATTCAGGTGTGGAGTGGTAGAATAACTTTACTTTGAAGAATGGGTTGGCAAGTTGTGATAAGTGAGAACAAGAAATGTAGGTGTTTCTGTGATTAGGAGGAGTAAGTGAAATTTTCTGTCAGTAAAAAATATAGGCAACTTTTTCTTTAAATAACTACTCAAAGCCTACTCAGAGTAACTCCTTGTAATTCATATTATAAAATAGCCTTGAACATTTTGCCCAGAAAAAAATTAAAATATGGAGAATGCATTCTTAATTCCTGTAGTAGATGGAGAGCACTCTGCAACTCATTCTTTAGTTATTTAATGCTGAATTACTGATGTGGACATGACTGTTTTCTGTCTCAGTTTTCTGAGATCGTGGTGCCCAGTGACACTTTCAAGTTAATCTCAAAAAGCTATTTACAAAAGGCAGCCCAGACAAGCTAGCAGCTGACAAGTTAACTTCATCCATAAGCTCTCCTGTAACTTTCATGCATAATAGGCTTGAACTCATTTTTGTTGGCAACGTTTCGCACAGCAGGAAGAACATCATCTCCTTCAAAAGCTAACTCTATAAAATCTTATAATTAGTGTGGTAGAAAGCCCTTGTTTATAACGGGCGTGCATGGTATCCCTTCCAACAGGACCACTTAGTCTTAACCTCAAAGAAATTATTACTGCTGCCCTGAAGTTCCTCAGAAGGAGAGCGCTAGCTCTGAAATGAAATTGAATTAATGACTTGGTTGCCAGGACCATACACAGCCAATATGTGGTCTCTTGGTTGTTTATGCAGAGGTACTGCAGAAGTGATCATCCTGAGAACGGATGCGTGGTCTGAGTTACGCGAAGGGAATTGAAATAAAGCAGACAACTGAAAATTAATCTTAGCGATACCAGCCTCGCTAATAAAGGGTATCCCTGCAAGCATGAGTCAGCTGGCAAAACTTCTTAAGTGGTTAGAAGGATCAATTGAGTTGAATGATTCATCTGACTTGTAACTTAAATGCTGAGATCTCCAACGCAGGAGGGGCCCACAGTCAATAGGCATTAAACTTGGAGTTCTGAGCAAGTTTAGTACAGAACATGGAACTATATTGACCCAAGGAGGTGTACAGCAGTATGCTGCAAGCGATCTTCCTGCATAGGTGAATTGAATTCCACAGAAGTGAGCTCACGCCAGAGATAGCAGACCCTTAAGTTCATTCTTTGGTAAGCATCTTAAAGTGGACAGTCTGTTTCTTCCCTATGTACTTGTCTGCTTTGAGGAACACTGAGCAAGAATACCCTTGGTGCTGCTGTGGAACGAAGCCAAACGGCAAGACAGACTTACAAACATTGCTTTATACTCCCTGCACTTAGCCTGGGAGAACGCTGTCTGCATGCACAGGAACCCAGGTTTCTTTGCTAGGTGCTTTCGGTGTGTGATTCCCAGATATATCTGAAATGTAATTTTGTCTCGGCAACAATGCAGCTGAACTCTGTTAACTCTGGGGTGAATTTTGAGGGATGCCTCGCAGCATGATGGCTCATGTGAAATACAGTTCAAACAGAACTATTTTAGAAGGCCAGGCAACATTTTTATTTTACTTCTACAGGATTTTTGGAGTAAAAAAAAAAATTGGTGCAATGAAAGCATAAGATGAAAGAGAATTTATTATCTCTCCATTTAACCACAAAAAAAAATTTGCAGGGGGATTTTTTTTTACTTTAACTTTTGCACAGTTGCAATTATTGCATGTTTATATGCTTATACAAAGAAAGCACCTCATCTTTTCCAGTTTTAGATAACATTGGAGCAGAATTTTTCACAAACTTAATTCTCCACTGAGAGTCTTTCTCAGGAGAAGGGGGGGAGAGAGAAAGATGCTTATGAGTGCAGCTAGCTTTTAAGCTCTGGATGTAACCCTAAGAAAACCAAAATAATATCAGGAAGTTCTTGAATGGTTGTCTTCTGAAGAGAAATGCTGGACATTAGTCTGGGGGAACAGCTCCTGACTGGAATTAGGGCTCGCTCCAATTCTTTAATATTTCCATCAGAAAATGTTTTGTCTTCATAAAATGTAGTAATGGTAGCATCTTAACCCAGTTATAGCTAATCCTGCAAGCCGTTTCATAGCTGCTTTCAGATTGCTGCATTTTTAAGGTGAATTAATTTCTAATAAAGGGGTTTCTAAGGGCTTCTTGATAGAATGCATTTGAGACACCAGCAGGTAGTATGCTATCTGAACCATTAGATGTGTTCTTTGATCATCTTTTCCAACTACTTAAGCCATTTGTCTCCGTTTAGCGTTCTCTGAATCTATACAGAACTCATCATAAACTGATTTTTTAATAGTACTTTGTAGACACTAGTGTTATTAGCTGTCTGTAGTCCTAAATATTATTCATTCAAAGAATGAAACATGGTTTTGAAATGCATACAAGACAATGCCCTAGAATGAACAATCCTATTTTATTTTTAAAAAAATGTGTTTTGCACTTTGCAAGGCTCTGCACTCCAGGGACGCACGCTGTCAAGAAAATATCAGTAACCTTATTTTTCCTCTAAGTTACAAGACACAAAAGTGCTGAAACATGTTTGGGTTTTTAAAATTGTAATTTAAATATACTGCTTCTTCATTTCTTCCCGTCCAGTTTTCAGTTTAACCCCTGCATATGGTGTGTTTTTCCTACTGGTCTCACTGTTTCATATCGTTATAAAAAAGCATGTCCTGAAGTGATTCTCAATCCAGCATCTTATCTCCACATTTTTAGCTTGCCATTGTAAATATTGCTTTCTAGTCTACTTCTTTTAATTGGAATGTATTTTACGTTGCTGCTTATACACTTTCTAGTGAGTGACTGGGCGCGGAAACTGTGCTGATACTCTCACATAATAATGCTCTGCTGCATCTCATTCACTGGAATAGTTTCTATTGTCTTGCCTTCCAAAACATTTTGCCTTGTTGGCTTTTTTTCTTCATTGAAAGAGACTAAATGTGATTAACTGAATGTTTGTAAAAAGAAAGCATGCTTTGGGAGATGTGATCAGTTCTCACAGTGGAGTATAAAGCCTCTACCCCTTACAAGTTAAGCCTTTCCTTCAGTTCAATGTCTGTGTTCCAAATAATATCATTTACTAGACTCTTACATGTTGTCGTTTTTCAAAAGATAATGCTTTGTTAGAGCAGCTTTCCAAGTTGCTTTTAACACTTAAAATATACATGAAATAAAATACCCTCTAATTACCATGACTGTCAGTTTAATTAGAAATGTTTTAGTGTTGCATAAAGAATGAAAGTCACATGTAATGTCTGAGCGCATCAAAAATGTATGACCTAGTAAATACAGCACTCATGTAAAACACACACCCAGCATGTTACTGTAACTAGTATAAGAACCTTGGCAAATGATTAATTCATGAGTACTTTCTGTTATGATCTGTATTATCAAACATTTGCCATCTTCTTTTTCCTTGTTGTAGGTACCAGCAGACAGGTGTTAGGTGGCTCTGGGAATTGCACTGCCAGCAGGCAGGAGGAATTCTGGGAGATGAGATGGGATTGGGCAAGACCATCCAGATAATTGCCTTCTTGGCAGGTCTGAGCTACAGCAAGATCAGGACTCGCGGTTCAAATTACAGGCAAGTGCTCCTCTGCAGACTGTCAGTCTGTGGAGCTCAATTAATATTTCATCAGATGTATTGCTGGTGGAGGAGGGTCCTGTGAATTATTAATGACATTTCAATTACAATATTCCTTTAATTCTTTTAGTGGGGGACATCAAAGGAAAAATTTTACGAGACAATGGAGCTGTAGGGCAGGAAAAATTAAACATGTAACACTTTTAATGAATTCCAGGCATTGATGCTTCATTTTGCAGATGAGCCGCACTAGATATTTTGGGTCAATACAGTGTCTAAGGTTAGCTTCCACAAATGGATTGTTTACAAACTCAATTACATTAATATCAATAGTTTACACAATATGGAATTTTAAATTAGATGTAATACCTTTAGTTCCATTTATTAAATTTTACATTAAAATATTTGTTCTGGCAAGCCACCAGGTAAATGCTTTACAGGAAGTAGCAAGCTGATCTGCAATGAAAGTTAGAGTTTCTGATCGGCAGGGAATTATCCATGCCAAAAAAATAGTGGTAACAATAAAAAGAGTAACTTGTATAGGGGAGTTTCCATCTGCTTTTTGTTGTTTTTGTTGTTGCTTTTCAAGACTGATGGAGTGACTGGCCTTTCTTACAAGATCTTTTTATGCTTTTTTTTGTTACTGAACAATGCTTTAAAATTCCTTCTTCGTAGGTGAAATTACCAGAAAAGATACTTGTTGGTGTCCTTTGATTTACAAATGCAGGCATGAATAATACTTGATTTTTCTAGTTCTGTTGGCCTGTTTACCTGATGTAAATTACTACATGCAATTAAGCAAATAGCAAACTACTATGCTAAACCAAAATAATTAACTTTCTATAGAGGCATATTTAAATTATGTTCAGCATACACATGAATTGTAAAATAATGCTTTAAAGAGAAAATATTACTGTCTTTTCTCTAGCTGCTTCCTACTGCAGCCTTTTATATAAAAAACTCCAGGTCCTCCATCACTCAGGCCAGCTGGTTTACTTTGGTATGGCTGCCTGATTTAAGGATGCTGCTCTACAGATTATTTTGTGTAGGTATATTCCCAGTTGGAGGACCGCTAAATTGATGGAAATCCTTCAGGAACATCTCTTGACATTGTTATACAGTTACAACTTAAAACCTCAGATACTGCAGTGAAATTACAATAAAACTTTGAAAAGGCCAAAATCTACGCACCTAAGTCGCAGTGTGCTTTCAGCATGGAAGGTAATGTGTGAGGTTTCACTTTGGCTGGTGCATATCATTAAGTCCATCATGATAGTAATTATATGGGAGGAAACACGGTTTATTTTTTTGGTGAAACTTACTCTGATTTTGCTTGTGTGCTGTAAGGCAGAGGGGCTAAACAGCTTTGTCTTTGCATTATGTCTTTCCCATCTGCACCCTGAACTAGGAAGGCAGCCACACTGGCTGGCTAGTTTCTATCTGAAAGCCATGTAGTCTAGTAAGCAGAAGACCTTCTGGTCAGTCTGGCTGAGAAGCAGGCACTAAGAGTGGACATAGTTGTGTTGTCAGCATGTTTAAATGTCTTCCAGCCCAGCTCTTAACTCATTACCTTGATGCGTAGATGGAGCTGGCGTACTTCTGCATGAATGTGGCGCTGCGGGCTTTCCCTGCCTCGGCTGGCCTTCTGTAAAATGGAGATAATACTGTCATTCCTGTGAAGAATTGCAAAGATAGTTTTATTTGGAGGCACTTGAGTATCAAGACCATAGGGTCACTTTTGTTGATATTCAAAACATTCAGTTTTATTTTCTATCGGTGAAATTTTCTGCAAAAGCATTCTTTGAAATAAGGTGAGTAGAAATTTCCTTTTGTAAACTGCTTCTGATTCCAGATTTGGAAAGAGCGAGAAGAATAGGTGAAGTCAAGAACAACTTGTTACGTGGAGTATAACTATAACAAAAATTAAAATGTTGACAGTTAATGAGCCATCAGCTGGGGAAAGCCAGGTGTCCTGTGAGGTAGCGGTAGAAGTGTTGCAGCTATGGTGGTGTAAGGATATAAGTGATGCAAGATTTATAGAGGGGGAAAGGTGTTTTAGACAAGCTGAGATAGTTGGAAAAAGTAAAAGCTTAACAGCTTTCAGACCAACGGTGCCTTCACAAGAAAAAACAAACAGCAGCAAACTTCAAGTAACCCACCTCTAGCCTGTATCTAGGTTGAAATCTGTTGTTGAAACCTGTTAAAGGGCTTGGGGGGTCCATCCACCAGTTTGCTTGTTTCCAAATTCGTTATTTTGTTCAACAAAGATGGTACTTGTCACTACAGACTTTGCTTCATTTGTTGGAGAGATAAGGTGAGAAACTCTGCCATAAAGTTTATACACGGATTATTTACTCCTCTGTGCTCTTCAAAATACTGAGATACAATCATATGCATTACACATTAAGGCTCGGTCTCTACTACGAGTGGCAGAGATATTAATTTCCATGACGCTTACGTATTGTATTGCTCTTGCTGCCCTGGTCTTTTATTTTCACTAGGATTTAGTTGTCATTTCAGTTTCATTTTGAAGGCGTGATTTGCTAGTGCTTGGCAGTAGAGTTGGTGATAATGCAACATGTTTTCCTCAGCAAATTTTTTGAGTACTTAAAGATTATAAATAAGTATGACTGCAGCTTCCTTTTTGCTTGGTAGTAAGTATCAGGAATAGATCTTATTTGCAATTCTAATAACATCCAATTAAGGAAGAACTACTAAAGGATACTTGCTGTGAATTTGGGTTTTATAAACCAGAAGCAAAAGAAGAAGGGAGAGATTTGGGTGTACTGATCATATATGATATCGACCATAAGCTATTAGTACAATGCAACTGTGAAAAAGGGACAGAACACATTATGACAATATATTTGGGGTAGGAACCAGGCAGTATTAGCATCTCGGTACAAAGCACCAGTAAGACTTTGGTTTGGAATGTTATTAGTGCCACCTTTGTTCAAGGAAAACAAATATAAATTGGATGAGCAGCAGAGCAAATCCGCTGCAGGGATTAGGAGAATGAGGGGTGCCTCCGAAGTGTAGCAAGCAGAAGTGCGTGGTTTGTTCGGTTTTGTGGAACAGCACAGACTGGGAGAAGTTAGATGACTCTTTTACATAAATAAATAAAAGCTCTCAAGAGAAGAATAAAGTGTTGGCTAGCGGCAAGTGGTGAGAGCCAGACTAGACACAGAAGAGGTTTCGCACAACTGCGTGGAGGGGGCGTGAATTTTCTGAAAACTCATCAAAGGAAGCGTGAACTCTTTGTTCCACTTTGTTCCTTTGATCCACAGGTAAACCCAGCACGTGAGCTTGTTTGATACAGACCAGGGGAATAAGCAGAGGTAATTTGTTACTACCCATGAAGAATGAGAAACTACTATGTTCTGGGAAAGTGGCCTTTTTTGCTATAGATATTTTTAAGAGCAGTAGTAGTGGTTATTTCGATTCATTGCATAGTTGAAGCAATTTTTCGCATCTCCAACTTCTGACTTCCCTTGGATTGCTGGGAATTTTTTAATTAGACTGTGTGAGGTTGTTATATCTTCTCATAATGAAAGAGATCAGCAACATCCAGGTTATTCTGTGTATGTATAAGCTTTTAATAAAGAATATTATTTCTTAATGTCAGCGGTTTCTGAAGGCACTGACAGATTTTTTTTTTAAAGGAGAGTATTACTGGTGTCTGGGAAATCCTCCTTTATTGCTATAGGCATGTGATGCTGAATGTATACTGTGTTCTTTTGAATTGTTTGTTTATTAGCACTTGAGTAGTACACAGTTGGCCAGACAGAGCAGTATGTGATAACTGGTGCTATTGCCTTTGTATGCAAAGTCATATTGTTCTGGTTTTTTAAATAACAAATATATCTGAAAAATAACTACTAGTAACCACTGCTTAGTATATTTCCTATGTGATTGCTGGTATTTGTTTGTGATGGTAGTATTTCTTGTTTGGCTGCTGTGTGAGAGATTTTTCTCTTCTTGACCTTAAGAGTCGCTTTGAACTTAATATATAGAAAGACTTGGTTTCAAACATCCTTAGCAATTCTGAGAAACAGTCGTATAATTATGAATAAGGAACTCATGAGACAGGTTAAGCCCAGCTCAGACCTCAGTGTGCATGGATGATATATTCTGCTGCTTGTCTTATCTGTAAATTATGGTGATAATAGTACAGTATATTACAGCATATTACCAGCATGAAGCAGAACACCTGTGTGTAAGTCCATTTGTGAGACTCTAGCTACACATTCTTTTTAATAGAAGTAATAAAATAGTTGTTTTTTAATGATTTTTTTTTCTTATAGAAACAGCAGTCACCCAAACCTGATTTATATTACAACAGGAGGAAGTTCCCTTATGCCTTATTGTTTGGAGATTTTCTATTTCTGTGTTTATCTTGATAAATGCATCCATTAACTGTTCAACAGATAGGTTCTTATAGCGGTACCCCTTCCCATCTTCCTTTAAAAAACAGACTTCCGGAAAAACAAAGTGCCAATTCATTTCCATAGCTCTCATATTCCACTTGAACTATAAAGTGTGTTATTTTAATATTGGTGTATTTTAATGAGCCACTTAATATAGAGCATTTCTTTCATGTTAAAGGTTTTTTCTTTGAATGCTTTATTTTAGGTACCAGGGATTGGGTCCAACACTGATTGTTTGTCCAGCTACTGTGATGCATCAGTGGGTAAAAGAATTCCACACTTGGTGGCCTCCGTTTAGAGTTGCCATCCTCCATGAAACTGGTTCTTACACCAACAAAAAGGTAACGGTTGACATCCATTTTGTAATTCCAGAAGCTTCTCTCTTTCTTTATTTTTTCTCTTGTGCTAGGTAAAAAAAAAAAATAATAATCCCCTGTTCGTGTTTCTGTGCAAGCTTGTGCTCCTTCTCTGGTTGTTTTAAAAGAAAAAAAAGTTCACTCTCTTGTAGAGATTTTTTACGAAACTGAACAAAAAAGGGATGTTATGGAGTATATTTATATTATTATATAGTCTAGGGTTGCCTGAACAAATTAAAGTAACAGGCTTCCTGCTTGAGCTTTGTTGGTACTGTAGTCCATGCTAGCAAGTTCATGACTAGACTGCTTGGACAAGAGATGTGCTTCTAGTACTGGTGAATTCTTTCCTCTCGCTTTTGTGCATCGGTATGTCGTTGATCTAATATTTAATACATTTTGCTTGAACAGGCAACTTCTCTTGGTCGGTCAGTATGTCAGTTGATATCACCTAGTCTCGTTTTCTTTAATGACAATGTTACTTTGTTGGGTTTCTCTTTTTCAAGCAGTGCCTTTTCTGCCTTTTCATTTTCTTGGCCAGTCTCTTTTAATATGTGTGATCTTATTCCATTTCTTAAGTTGACAAGCCTGACTTGTCTGAAGTTTCAATCCTTGGTACCTCGCAGGAACAAAACAAGGAAAACTTAGATTTTGTTTGTTTGTTTTTCCCTTGGCCTCATATTTCAAATGCTTAAATGGATTTTCAGGATTCAGCACAGCATTTTTAAATTTCTCTTTAAATATTTACTGAATTTCTTGTAATAACATTAAAATGATATGGTGCTTAATTGCACTTGATTAAATGTATTCTGAGGTAATTGATGCAGTTCCAGTACATGGCAAAAAAGGAATAGCACACCCTAATGTGCTAATAGCTTCCTGTTGTTCAATTAACTTGGTATGTTTTCAAGCCCTAAAAGTCCGTTGACCTCAATAACATGCTTGCACATCTTCCTAAATTAAATCATGTGTGCTTATTTTGGGGCATTTGTTAATTAATGCACTTGACAAACTGGCTCAAATTTTTCCATCTGCAGGAATAGTCAGGTTTTCAGGACTTCACCTTCCCCTTGTACTCCCACAAACGCCTGCTCAGCAACTTAAAATTAAGGAATTTGGATACCTTATGATCACTTTAGACAGGTTCCGTTCTTTATTTCTGTCCTAATGCCTCATCTTCTGAGAGCAGCAACAGTATGCTTTGAACAAGTGTCGCTGCTGACGTGGTCTTCACCTCATGCACATATGTTTCCTAGATGCCTCTTAATCAGGGAGGAGCAAGCTTATGACTAAGGTATAAAAATAAAAAAACCTCCAAAACAACAAAACTTTTGCATTGTAGTTGTCCTTATACCTGCACGAGAAGTTTATTACTAATGTATTAGCATAAATGACACTTGTACACTGAAAATGTATCGCATAAAATACAGGCCAGGTGATTTACTCCTGATAAAACTGGCAATTCCAGACTCACCTGTTGTTCTGTTAATATATTAGTATATCATGGTTTGTCCCAAAGTAAATGAGAAGGGGTTTGTGCTGGACATCTAACTCGCCAGGAGGCAGGATTGGGGAACTGGACATTGTTATCTGCTTTGAAGTGAGAAAGGTCGCTTCAGCCCCTGGGCTAACAGAGGTTAGAATGGTCTGGACGGGTGGGAGAATATAACTGTCCCCCAAATAAACCGGGCATCAGACAGTGAAGGTCTTAATGGATTCTGAGGAATGCGTTATCCTATAATAGTTGGCCAGCAGGTTGTGGTAAAACACGGGATTGCAGCTTGTTCTGTACAGGCCTGTGGGAGAGGGACAAATGATTTGTAAGGAACAGAGAAAGATTAATCTGAAAACTAATGAAAGAGAATTTTGAGTTAAACGAGTTAAAGCTATGAGAGGTGTCCCATAAGGCAAGACGGTATTTCACAGCAGAAAGAGACAACAGCTGAAGTTTTATTTGATAAAACTTAAGTTGATCTTTTTGGTGAGATGAATCTGTGTAATTATTACCATAACAGTGTCAGGAATCCTGAAATATTAGCAAATACTAAATCTGTCAGCACTGGTGAAATTATATGCTTTTCTGAAGAGTTATTTTATGTTGCACCTTCTTAAGGTACTCAGGCACCAATGCAAGATCCTGTCTCCTAATTCTTTAGACTTGCCCACAGAGGTATTTGCTTGACAGTGAAGAGTGGGGAAGACATCTGTTCCAACTGTTTTATCATGAATTGATCCTAGGCAACACCTTGCACATCTTTTTGGTTTGTGACGCTTCTTTAGCGTTACAAAAGGACTTCTGAGCCGTGTGGTAGCTGAGAGGCTCACCAGTGGTTACCTTAGCGTAGCCTCTCTTCCCAGTCCATTTTGGTTTGCTTTGCAAGCAACTTTAGGATATTCCACATAATACTATGAAATAACAGCCTGAATTGTGAGCACCAGATTGGCTGCAAATCTGGTCAGCCTGTTTCAGATGAGTCATTGAGACACCCTGCCCAGGTATCTCTGCTGATACAGTATTTGTGTAGGTTTTAGCATGTGTGGTGCTTCAAAAGAGACACTACTTCATTCCTTTGCTAAATAACAATGGTAGACAATTTTTTTGGCAGTAAGGGAGGGAACTGTAAAGTTCCAGTTTCACCCTTGAAATATGACAGTTCAAAGGCCTTTGGCTATCCACAGGGGAAGTCAGATTGGTATTTCAGATGACGGAAGAAAGACACAAGAGCGAGTTTGGTAGGTTTCCAAGACTTCAGAGCTAGTTTAAGGCATTTGGATGAAATATAAAACTTGCTTTTTTTATTATTTGTGATCACAGAAGATCATTTCATTTTTCTGTGATGATGAATGTGCTTCAGGTGGGAGCAGTAGAAAGAACCAGGTTTAAGTAGTAGTCTTGCCTTGTGAAGTCAGCTTTCAGTTTAAACAAGATGCAGCATTTGGGGCTAAATATGTCCTGTGGCACTGTCTTATGCAATTAACCTCCTGCTGTGGTTTACACTCAGTTCTGATGTAGCTTAAGGTGACTTGTAAATATCAAGTGCTCCAAGACCTCTAAGGATGAGAGAAAATAAAAGTAAATCTAATGTAGTGTATCATAAATACCATTTTATTTACAGTATGGAACAGAAGATAAAGGGAAGAAAGCTCTGTAAGTGTAGGAAAAACAGCCTTCTGTACAAAGAGCTTGTCCTGTTTCAAAAACATCTGATGGCACGGGAGCATTTGTAAATCATGTCGCCTCTTAAGGCAACATGAACTTTGGTTATCTTAGTTTAACATGTCGCATATGTAAGGAGGCTGTTTTTTTAAGATCAAGGCCGAACTTTTAACTTCTTGATCTTTAGAACAGGTATCACTGAGCTTACCAATTCTTTCTGGTGGTAATGGCATACCGTTTGTAAAGCTGGAACTTTCCACTCCCTTATTCTGGTCAAGTGCTGGACACACAATGCAGCCCTCGAAAGCAATTCTCGGCGCATGACGCTTGCACCTGCGGAACCATCTGTTTAAAGATGACTTTGCACAGTGAGATTTAGACCTTGTACTCTACTACGAGAGTAGTGATCTATGTATAGCTGCAGAGGTTAAGGTTATTGGCATGACTGCATATGGGACCTTTATTTTAGCCAAAGGCTCTATTTCTGAGTGAAGGACCAAACTCTGATAAACCGAGTATCGTGCCACCAGAAGTAGCATTCTTGTTAAATATGTAGTAAGTGCTTTAGCTCTTTCTAGTGCAACTTTTACATTATTAAACATTGTAATGTGTTCTTTTGAAGCCTCTTCATGGTGCCATTTAGATTGTTTTGTTGGGGGCAGGGAAATAATAAAGAGGTTTTATAGGTTGAATTTATGGATCTCTGGGCTTAATGGTTGGTTATGAGATAGTGATAAGTCTGCTGCAGAATGCATTTTTGATCCACAAATGATATATAGTTGTGTAAGTGACTAGATATTACCTCTGTAAGTTCACATGTGCTTTAAAGGTATCTGAATGTTTAGAGAATTTTGTACTATCGCTAGTCTAGTTCTTTAAGTTCAGTCTTAACATACATATTTCTCTTTAAGAAAATTATTGGGTTTAATACATAATATTAGAGAAGTGTTCAGGTCCCCTTAAATATTTTTTTAAAAGGCTACTTTATGCTAAAAAAGATAAACCTTATTTCAGTAAGCATCAGTCAAAAAAATGGTCCTGTTTTTGTAGCCTCAGAAACAAACCTGTAGCTACAGTGAAGTATCAAAAGGAAGAAAACATTTGCGTAGAGACATGTCCTTACAATAACTCATAAATGTTTTAGCCGTAAGAAATAACGCTTGCCAGAAATATTCTAGTCTTTGTACACTGCACGTGTCCCAGTGAAGACAGGACAATGCAACCAACTTATCACCCTAAGTTAGGAGAAAATACTGTGCTTGAATTGTAAAGGCCAAATACTGTGCTCAACAGAAGTACAAGATCAGAATTACTCGATCTACTCGCATGTTCCTCTATTCATTAGCATCGTTTGAAGGCTGGAGTTCAGAATTTCAAAGCTAGATAACTGCTGTGTAATCTTTTGGCATTAGGATTTGTTTCTCTTAAGCTGATTTTGTTTGTTTAACAATGCGTGCCCTGGAATATTTCATTGAAGTGTATTTCCAGGGGGCGGGGGGGGGAATTTAAACATGCCTCAATCTAACCAAGCATGAATTGTGAATTAAAGAATACGTGATAAAATAGCATAGGTTCTGAAATGCCACAGCCTCGAAGCAGTGTGTATCCAATATTAAATCTGTTGTCATTTTTAAAAATATTTAAAATAATCCCAAGAGGTGCAGCTAAAGCGAAGGCAACCTCTGAGAAAGTGCCCAATGCAGTAAAATGAGAGTTAATAAGTGTTGTAGCATTAGTTGATAAAATCGTGCTGTTGTATTTCTTCATTGTCAGCACAAATCCTTGTTTATTAAAAATTTAGCTTGAAGGAAACTTTAATTAATTACAGGTTCAGTAAATCCTGACTAGGATTCTGCTGTGGTGTGTTTACAATGAATGGCCTTCATGTGCCTGTGTTTCACTCCTGTTCTCTCTGCTACCTGACAACGTGATTTATGGCTGTTGTTTTCTACTAGTCCACTGTTTGCCCTCTAGGAGGGATTGGTCTCTTGAGCCTCCATAATAACAGCAGCACTTTCACAAAACATCTTTTAATGACAACAATGCAGCATTCTGTAAGTCAGGCTAATTGCAGACGTACCCTATTAATTGCAAAAACTAGGAGAGGTTACATATTTTACAAGCTTTTAATTTGAAATCGCCCGAGATGATTTGTCTTAAGTGTTTGGGTAGGGATGTCTCCGCTATTCTATGATAGGCCATTGCTGAGACTCCAGGACACGGTTGCAGACTATGGGCAATGTACCAGGTAGGATTAAGCGTTGGATGTCCACACCTGCCTAGAAATCCTACTCTGTAATACAAATTGTTCCAAAGATTACAAATTCTCTTGAGAATCGTGATGTCAACATTAAATAATGTGTCATGGTTTTATCAGGAGATGATAATCAGAAAGTAGAAATTCTTGAACAGTTAAACCCAGAAGAGCTTTTTGAGTCTTGGGGTATGTCTGAGCAAGAAATTTTACAACAAGAAATCATGGACTTTTAACACCATCTGAGTCTTTGAAATGGATTTTCTCTTTTGGTTTTGTTGGGTTTATTTTGGTTTTTTTCTTAAAGGCACTTCTAGTCACAAGGGTTTTGTCTTTCCTTTAGCAAATTCTGGGGTGGTCCTACTTTTTTTTTTCTTCTATATTAAGTATGTTTATTTTATCCAGAATTGCCTCCCAGCCCATTATCTTCTGCTTTAAGTCTTCTAGATCTATATGCGGAAGATAAATGCAAGAAAGTCTTGGATACTGTGAATGTTGTGGAAGGTGATGCAGGCTGTGCCAGCCCTACGTAATTTACAGCTATAAAGGCTAGTGAAAACTTGGGGGAAGGACATGGCTTACAAGAGAAAGAACAAAATTTGAAGATTAGTAATAAGTATATTAATCCTATTAATGGAAAGGTTGGACAGAACTTAGGATTAACCAAATAGATTTTTGTGGTTGTTTTTCACTTTAATTTTCTTCTACTGTTCTAGAACGTGTGCGCAGTACACAAAGCTGGGTTTGTGAGGTGAATGAGAACTTGAAGAAACCAGTTACTTTATCTGAAAAACCCAAACATTAAATTTGATTATAGCCTTAAAAAACAAAACAAAACTGTTTCCTTTGACCAGGCTTCAGGTCAAATTCTGATCTGCTATAACACAGTATTCAGGTGCTTCGTTCTTTTACAGATGAGCCACGAATCGTATAATCAAAATCTTGCCTATACTTATTTTCTTTGCAAAGTAAATTGTATATCTGCTTTTTGAAACATTTTGTATGTACACTGGACAGCAAACCTGGAGTTCAGGAGGTGTGCGTTTTCTGTCCCGCTGTTACTGACAACGTGCACCTTTTGCTTTTAGGTGAAACTAATCCAGGAAATTGCTTCATGCCATGGAATTTTAATTACGTCTTACTCATATATTCGACTGATGCAGGATGACATCCACAGCTATGACTGGCATTATGTGATTCTGGATGAGGGTCACAAAATCCGAAATCCAAATGCCGCAGTCACGCTTGCATGCAAGCAGGTACTTCATGAAAAGTAAAGATTTTAAGTGCCTGGGGGTGAGATTCCAAAATCTAATAGCCTGTGTTACTTTATCATAAAAATAACATGTTTGACCATTAATAAATAATAAAAGCATAAATTACAGTGGTCTGTATTTGACTGTTTAATTTACTTAACATTTATAATGAGTTTACATCAGTAAATTTACAGAAGTATCATAGCGGGAAAAAAAAAAACAGAAATTTTAAATTGTGTAGTAATTTACTATTAGGGATAAATATCAGATTGCTGATGTTCATTTTCTGCTAACAATTTATGGACAAAATATTACAGGAAGCTGTTTATTTCAGGAATATGAGGCCACGTGTTTTAAAACAAGAATTCATTGATGATTAAATCTAATATCCTCTGAGGAAGGAGGCAGGTTACACCATGAACCATGAAAATAACTTTCTTTTGGTTTTGTGTGTTTTATTAATAGTTCCGCACACCCCATCGAATCATCCTGTCTGGCTCCCCTATGCAAAATAACCTAAAGGAGCTCTGGTCCCTCTTTGACTTTGTATTCCCAGGGAAACTGGGAACGCTGCCTGTGTTCATGGAGCAATTTTCTGTTCCAATAACCATGGGAGGATATTCCAATGCCTCTCCTGTCCAGGTAAATGCATCAAAAATATTAATTTGGCTTGAAGGAAACTGTTATGTTGTGCCTGAACTGCCTTTAAATATACGTCATGCTGTGTGTTCTAGACACTAACCCGAGAGTGGGGTGGGTGAGTGTGTTACTTCTTCATGTGTGAAAAGAACTGTTCAACTAAATTAGACCATTTCCTTTACACAGGGGTATAGCTTATGTGCAAGGTTGTCATGTGAAAAGCCCTAAAGTTTAAATCATTAGAAGTATTCTTTGATATAACAATGAGCAAATTGGGGTGGGGGGTGACTGATCTCCTACTTTGATGTATTTAAATAGAACTTTCCCGCTTGATATCAAGCTTCGGCAAATTATGCAATAGAGGAATCCTTAAATCCAAATTGAAATCTGTTTAATTTTAAAAAGCTGAAGTAGGTACTGGAAGTCTGAAAGTAGATAAGCTTTTCAATTTTACAATCAAAAATTGTTTGGAATATTATTTTGAATAAGTATGTCTATTAATCTTTAGTTGTGGTTCTCAGTGTTTGACTACTTAAACATTTTTTCACATTAGCTGATAAATTGTCCGCATAATAATCTGCACTGCTTCATATAAACTTGTATCCTTTTGAATATTCTTTGTAATGTTTTGCACACATACATTTCTAAAGTTTTCTTTTCTCTTTCAGTTTAATACTTCCCTTGTCTAAAGCTTAGTAATCTACTAAATTGGACAGCTACTTTGTTTTCTACATATCAATAATTTATTATATTCTTTGTTTTGCTTTAAGAGAAATTAAGGTATTTTTAGAGATTATGTACAGTTAATACCCATCTCACACATCCATTACCCATTATAGAACCATATGTTCCATTTAAGGCCAGAGTGACCTTTAGTTTCTGTGATCATGGGGATTTTCTTGTACCGATTTTTTTAATAGTCTCAAGCGAGCACTAATCTTCACTTATTGTCTAGTAACCGCCATTGCTGCAGGCTTCCTTTTTGATCTTCAGTATATGTATTAGCAGTTTTTCATGAGGATTTTGGTTCTGTGCAAGTTTATACTCACTTCTTGGGCTGGTTTCTAAAATAAATACCTCATTTCTGGTCTCTCTTAAAGTCCACTAAATTAGGAAAGATAAATTAGAGGTATCTGAGGAAGGCTTACTTAATGTTATTGTTGCTAACATTAATTTTATTGCAATTCATGTTGTGTTGAATATGTAACTGTAGAGCCATAAAAAATAATAAACCATCTCATTTTATTAGGATTTTCCTATTACTCGGTATGGAATGCTGCTTGTTGCTAAAATTAATATCAAGAACCAAAATACAACTTCTGTTTTTTCTTCCTTTTTCAGGTAAAAACTGCATACAAGTGTGCCTGTGTGTTACGGGACACTATAAACCCTTACTTGCTGCGAAGAATGAAGGCTGATGTAAAAATGAGCATTTCACTTCCAGATAAAAATGAACAGGTTTGCTTATCTTTACTATTAGCCCTCTCCCTCCCCAGACTCCAGTCTTTCATGGACATTTGAAAATAATTGGTGCTAATGGCAGATTAAATGCTGTTTTAACTAAAGATAAGATGTAAAGCTTTCATACTGCATATACTTTTCACCTGTGTTCTGAGTATGAAATGGTTGTAGACTTGCAGGGTCTATGCAAGTACACTCTCATCTCAAAAACAAAGGATATATGAAGTGTAGTCAGGTCTGCTTAATACGGTCCTCCCAGGTCACGGGTGCATACAGATGAGTTGCCTGTGGGGTGTTTCCTATGGTGCATCTCTTTGACACTTCAACATTGTTTCCTGCTTAGATTGGATATTGGATTTCCTGTTTAGATTGGATATTAGGAAAAATTTCTTTCCTGAAAGAGTAGTCGAGTGTTGGCACAGGCTGCCCAGAGAGGTGGGGGAGTCACCATCCCTGGGTGTAATGAAAAACCGTGTGGACGTGGCACTTCAGGACACGGTTTAGAAGACATGGAAGTGTCGGGTTGACGGTTGGACTTGATGATCCTAGAGGTCTTTTCCAATCTTAATGGTTCTATGATTCTATGCTGTGAAAAGGTTAATTTGGGCAGCAAATACTTCATGGTAGTTGTTCGTATTGCAAGCTAGCTGGGCCTGTACGTTCTAATAAATCTCAAATATTAGCCTTTTGAAAACTTTTTTGCTCTACAAAGAGGCGGGATACTTTTTAGGAAACATTTTGATTCAAAGTAGAGGAGGTAGAAAGGATTATTTAAACAACTGAAATTGCTACAAATACTTAGAGTAATTATTAGATTCTTCGGCCACTCAGGTTTCAGTGCTTCAAGCTTTATTGTCTTCTCACTCTTCTCCTTCCTGTCTTCTCCCTCTAAAAGAGACGTAGACAAGCTAGTCTTTGTAAAACAGTGCTGAAAGGTACATAATAAATGAGTAGGCCATACTCAGCTTCTGCTGTGTAGTCTAATATTTTTTTTCATCCGATTTTGAATTTCTATGTACTTTAGTGTCTGGGCTACTTACTCTGAAGAATGCAATCATAAAACAGATTAAATTTTATTTTTGTTCTTGTCAATCACAGCACACTACATCAGTTTAATTTATGGCATAATGCTGGGTGCCTAGCAGGATGCGAGGAAGTGATTTTGTTCCATTTTAGCCCATCAGACCATCTGAAAAATCATTATATGCTCACATTCAAAGGCTAATGACAGAAGAGATTGTGTGTGCTAACCTTCCTATGAGGTACTAAGAATTTGCAAGTTGTAAGGGATGTAACAGACACACAGTGAAAGTATTTCCTATAAACATAGCTTTGATAGAACACTAACATTGCACAGTTACCTCATTAAAACTGGAAAATGGCAGCACTTCCAAAACTAAAGCAATTTGAGAGGCAAAAAAAAACCAATTGGGAAAAGGCACAGAAAAAATCATTCAATCCATCTTAATGATTATGTTCATCCTCCAAAAATTCTAAGTTTTTTTATTCCTAATGATGTCTATGCAGTGTCTTTTAACTTAGTGTTTCAGTACGTCAGTCATCCATGAAGCTTCGTTGTAGCACGTTACAGAACTTTAAAATTCACTCTATTTGGAGTTTACAGGTTGGGCTTGAGCGTTTCATTTCTTTCTTTTGATAGGTCCTCTTTTGCCGTTTGACAGACGAGCAGTGTCAAGTCTATCAAAATTTCATCAACTCTAAAGAAGTTTACCAGATCCTCAATGGAGACATGCAGGTTGGCATCAATTAAGGTTAATGACAGGTAGAGTTTGATGGATAAAGTCGTTGGCTGACTTTTGCATCCTTGTAGCTGGATTCTGAGCAGAAAGGGAAGCAAACACGCTGATCTCAGTTCTGCTTTTGTGGATGTCTGCTCTTTTTTTATTCAGAAATGTTCCATGGAATATGGAGAGCTAGTGACCCATATGTAGTAGCATGACCGGATAAAAGTAGGACGGGAATGGGCTTCGCAATAGGATTGTGATCTTGGGAACAAATTATGGCTTGTTGGATGACCTGCTGTAGGTAACTGTATGAGTGCTTTTAACCTATTGCAAAAGCGAAGCAAAGGAAAGAAGTCATTTGTCCTGAGAGTACAGTTCAGGTGTGATGACTTCGTAATGCAACAGTTGATGATTTTTAACAGGAGTTTTAATACACAGCAGAGCAAATAGCAAGCATCCTTGTCTTACTAGTCACTTCAACATCTTTTGCCTCCAACCTCACAAGTGTTGAAATTGCTGTGGCCAGGATGACAGCAGTAATTGAAATACAGTTTCAAATGCCTGCTGTTGCCTGTGTAAAAGGTCTGCTGTTCCCCGTGACTCCTGCATTGCGCACATCTGCTCTGTTTGACTTCCGTATCATGCAGTAGATGTTTTTTCACTCCCATTTTAGCTGTAGGATACAGATCTCTTGTTTGTAAGAGAAGTAATATGTCTTGGTTGTAATGTGTAATTTACCATGTTTCCTTGTCTTGTGACCTGTGAAATCCCTTCTCCCCTCACCCCCAGTGGCTCCAGTTCGCTGTATGGTCTGTATAGCCGTGGATATTGCAGTGCCACACAAAGCAGATGTTGACCTTATCACTCTTTTGACTTTTTTATTTTTCCAGATCTCGCAAAGGCAGAGTGGCCAAATTTTTTCAAGTGCCTAGCCATTTTAGTTATCCCAATAAAAATTGTTTTAAGGAGATTGAGCTTCAAGACATGGCTTGTACAAGACTATCTGCATACATTTCTCTAAGATGTTACAGAATGGGCTATCATATTTGCTAGAGTTCTGAAAATTTTGAACAGTAAATGTCAATGCTTTTATTAGATGTTTTGTGATGACAGCAGTGAATCCCAGCTGAAGAACAAAAACCCCATTGCACAAACAAACCATAAACTATGAGCAGGCTCATCCAACTTGTGATAGAAGATTGACAGATTTGCTGTTTCAGGCTAGTTCATTTTTATGAGTGCCCATTATATCAGAAGAATAAATACGACTTGTAATATTATTCAATGAATAACTGAACAGAATCCTTCTAACAGGGCATCAAAAGAGGTAATTTTCAGCTTCATGCATTTGTTCAAATACATTTACTCATCTGTACTTCGTTACCATGCATTCCGGTGGGCATACTTGCTATCCTCAAGGTCTGTCTTAAGCTACCTGCTAACGTGGCGGGGCTTGGAAGGAAGGACACAATAATTTCAAGTAACAAACCTGGTGGAATTTTTCCTTTTGAGTAGGAAAAATTTGACTGTGAGTTCCAGCTATGGACTGCTTTTGCTAATGTGGAAATCGCTGCAGAATTCTCTTAACTTTGTCACCAGAATAGGCTCACAAGAACACAACATTTCATTGACCCTCTCTTTTACTGATTTTTCCTAAAACTTCCCATGAAAATAAGTATTAGCATCCAATGGCTTCTCTGAAGAGCAGATCACTATTGAAAACAAACTTCTTGATAATGACTGGATTAATCCATTGCTGTTTATTTTTCTCAACCGCAACCCGTACAGATACAAGTATTTGTCAAGAAAATAAAAATACTTTTCTCCTGTATTCTTTAGATTTTCTCAGGACTGGTAGCTTTGAGAAAGATTTGCAACCACCCTGACCTCTTCACTGGTGGTCCCAGGATTTTGAAGGGTGTACCAGATGCTGAAGCAGAGGAAGCAGATCAGTTTGGATATTGGAAACGTTCTGGAAAAATGATAGTGGTAGAATCCTTGCTGAAAATATGGCACAAGCAAGGTCACAGAGTGTTGGTTTTCACTCAGTCAAGACAGGTAATTGTTTTCAGTTTTAGTATTAACTAAAACTAACAACTTGTGTCTGTGTGTCCCAACAAGACTTGTGATTAGAACCAGCTTTTGTGGTGTCCTTCTCAGAAAAATGATATCTTATTAAAAAAAAAAAAATGTACTAATGTCTTAGGAATAATTGGAGACCAGCTCCCAGGCTCAGTAAGTTTTACTGGAATGGCACAGCATTGTGGCAGTGTTGCCCAGATTCAATATGCTGGGTCAAAGCTCGTTTCAGTTGTACCCATATAATACCAGGCTGAAGCCACGGTGATGTATTTATCGTCCCTACTGTGTAGTTTCAGGACAGCATTGGTAGTCAGTTTGCTCTGTTCAGTGCATGGGCACATCTGATCCTCAGAATTGTGTGCTTTGGGCCAGTAGTGCAGGCGGTGACATCCATTTGTTCTCCCCGTATATTCACAATTTTGTCTTGCTTCCGTGGACTCCTTTGGAATTTAACTGATTAATTGTCTTGAGACCATGGCTCTGGACTTCCCCAACCAAGCACAAATGTTCCACTTGTGCATTCAGCAGTGAAATAACTACTTTTCTTTTTTCCTCCAATTACGTAAGATAATGAATTTTCTGCTCATTTAAGATTCACAAGTTTTTGGTCGTCACCTTGTTTGTTTGATTGGCTGTGCAGGTGGTACCAGAAATTCTTATGATTTGATCAGACAGTTGCTGAGTCTTCACACCTGGATTTCATTATATTTTTTTTTCATTGCAACAGATGCTGCAGATACTTGAAGTCTTTGTGAGAGACAGAAACTTCTCCTACCTCAGGATGGATGGCACCACAACAATAGCTTCCAGACAGCCCCTTATAACAAGATACAATGAGGTGAGATGTTACATCCCCCACGCTAATGCCTGTTAGTGGGTGTAGCTGAGTCCTTGCATTCCTTTTTGGTCTGTTTTTAAATATGCTGCTTCAGGTTTGAGACACAGAACTGGGGATTCAGTCAAATGAAATCACTTTCTTTGTGAGAGGGGAAAAAGTCATCACTTTTTTCATACTTAAGTTGGGGTTTCGGCTAAGGAAAAAAACGCAGTTGAGGAGGGGGAAAAGACATTTAGATGAAACTGCTTTTATTTGTCAAATGAGACATTAGGCAAACAAAGAAATGTATTCCTTCTCTTGGCTCCCTTTGCATCTTTGCAAATAATGCTGATAATAAAAGAATCCAGGAAATCATAAAAATTTATCTTGTACTTTGGTAATTCTTGCTTTACTAAATTCTGTTTTGTGTTACAGGACAAATCCATATTTATTTTTCTTCTAACAACTCGTGTTGGTGGCCTTGGAGTTAACTTGACTGGTGCCGACCGGGTTATTATTTATGATCCTGACTGGAATCCCAGTACAGACACGCAGGTGAGTTGGGTTCATTACATTCCATTTACCAGCTAAGTTGAAATAAAACTGAAGACAGAACGACATTTATCTCCTCAAATAGTGTTAAAGCACTATGCTGCTCTTCCCTAAGTTGCTGTTCCCAGCAATGGTGGCTTAGGGTGCAGTTCCACATTATGATTATTACTCTTGCGGCAAAGCCAATTTAAGTGGTTCCCACCACATCCCCTTTATGCTGTTATACCTTATCACTCCTGAATATTGTTGATTCATATAGGCTGTTTAAAGTGTAGCCAAACAAACAGTTGAAATGGCCTGGCTTTTTTAAATAAACAAACAAACTAGATGTTTCTGGAGGGAGGGTACAGCTGTGCAAGCTCTTGAACAGCCATGACTGTTCATGGGGGTAATGCAGGGTAAGAAAAGGAGAACAAGTGTTGCTTAAATTGGCTTTGTCACTAAATAATGATATGTAGCTGTGCCCTTTGAAGCTGCTCTTAGGCCAGTACCTTGAAGTTGTTGCTCTTTATCTGACAGTGTGATGAGACTCTGGTTTATCAGATCCCGTAACAGTATATGGGGCTTACATGTTTGAGAGGAAGAAGCTATTTCTGATGGAAATCCTACATAGCTCTGAGGTCTGCAAGTGTGTAGTCTGACCTAGAGTGGTGTGTAGCTGTTGGTTTGAGATGTTTGTAGGAAAGATTTCAGTTAAGAAGAAAAGTTCAAAGCAAATGTGTATATTAAAGCTCTATTGTGAAATAGGTCCCTTTTGGAATAAGTCTATAGAAAGTACATATTCTAGATACAAGTTCTAATTTTAACATTGTTTTTGGAGCTTTTTTGCATCGGTTTCTTGGTACAATTGGAGACTTGTCTTTTTACATATGTAAACTTTCTGAATTGTTTTCCTTTCCTGCTGAGTTAGTTGTCCTAATGCTGTAGAAATACCACAGCTTCTTGAACTATTTGTTAAATGTCCAAACTAGGTTTGAAACAGTACAATTGATAGCTGTCTGTTAAACACATGTCTAAGAGGCCAATGTCTGGTAACCAAACCTTTTGTCTTCCAGGCTCGGGAACGTGCTTGGAGAATAGGCCAAAAGAAACAGGTGACTGTGTATAGGCTTCTCACTGCAGGTACTATTGAAGAGAAGATATACCACAGGTCAGTCAGAATGATTCCTTGGATACAGCCGTATGCTCAAGAACACGTTTGTAGCGAATCTGAGGTGGTGTAACAGTGACGTACCCATGCATGCGCACACACGACTTGTAACCCCCATCCTTGATCGTGATGGGCATGTCACGGAAAACGTTTTTAAATTTCTGCTGGGAAATGGGCCTCCTTCTAATATTAGACTCCCTGCTGCAGGGCTGTGCTGCTGCCTTTCTAGCGCCAAGGCCCACATGCTAAATATATCATCGATCTCTTCCAGCATCTGTGTCCAGCACATCCAAAATTCACAGTAAATGAGAGAGTATGAGGCATAGACAGGAAAAAAGAGCCCCTTAGAAGATGAGACTCAACAAGTCTGAAATGCAAATTGAAATCAACAAGTTCTTCATATTGTCCTGACGATATATGAAGATGTACGTGGTCCATACATCCATTTCGACTCTGCAAACCCAATTTGATTTTATTCCCAAATCATTCCAAAGTGAGAGAATAAAATCCCAAGAATCACAAGTCAGATTCACTTTTTTTATTCAAAAAGGTAGCCAAAGCCTTAAAGTGCTTGTATTTTGAAATCAGTGAAATCTTTCTGTTTTGCTTTCCCATTCAGCTTTCTTAGTAGTTGGATTCACTTACATGAATTCCAAATGAATGTATGTGGGAATCCTCTGCCTAGGCATTACTCTGTAGAACTAGCATATCCTCTTTGAAACTGCAGATGAATGAAAAGCTCTAAATAATGAAATACCTGCACTTATTGAGTGCCTTTTTTAATCTGTTTTACCACATGGACACAAAGCATCCGCTGTTGGTTGGCTTGCGTCCCTCTGGCATACTTGTGTTTGAACAGCACTGACCACACCGAGGAAGTGGGCTCTAAGGGTCAGGACAGCCATGAGAAAGTCATTTATTTCCAGAACAGTGCAATGGACTTCGAACTTTAAGCAAGTTGCCTTTTCTCTTTGGCTGTGTTTTTCTTCCCTGCAAATATGTGATCATCCTTGCAGGAAGCTACGAAGCTAAGTTAAACCTTAAAAACTTTAGTCTTCTGATGAATGCACTACAGTAGCTGGCAGCTATGTCTAAATTAATTTTTGCCAATTGGATTTAAAAAAATAGTTTTCCTGCTTAATGCCAGCAGAGCCAAGACCAGGATTAAAACACTTCTTGAGAAGTGATTTCCAGCTTTATTTACAGGAAAATAGTGCCTAGAAGATGCAGTCAAAAGCTATGTAGTACTAACACAACATAAAAGTAGATTTACCAGTACTAGAAGATTTTTTGCAGCTCCCTCAGTTTTGTTCCTCTCAGCCCTCTGCAGCTGGGCTCTGTTTTCCCTTCCTCTCAACCACAAGTCTGATTTGCCTTTTCAGTGCTTGTCATCCACTCAGCACCACCAGACTGAGCCAGCCTGCAGGTTTTGATCCCTCCAACCAATCGAACCACTAAAAAGCTGTCATTTTAACAAGCCCTTGTTTTTCTTTCAGGCGCTTTCTGATAGTTTTATTGCAATCTATGCAAGCTTTTCTATTTGAATGCATAGAAAAAAATTCTAGCTGTGAAGTTATTTATTGCTTAGTTAAGGGATGCCTCACAGGACGTTTCAGGATGGTGGTTACCTGTTGTGTTATGGGGTTGTTGCAAAACAATAAATCCCTGTGTTTAACAATTTACTTGGTTGTCTGAAAGTTACTAACTCAAGACTGTCTTTTGGAAACTAACATCATCTTCCCACTGCTTAATTGTTCTGCAGGGTAACATTTGTGCTTATACAGTTTTCTGTTTAAGTACCGTATTCAGTACTTAAACATAGCTAGACATTGTTTCATGCACAAAGTACTTTTTTTTTTCTTTTTTTAGACAAATCTTCAAGCAGTTTTTAACAAACAGAGTGCTGAAAGACCCTAAGCAGAGGCGCTTTTTCAAATCCAATGACCTTTATGAACTTTTTACTCTGAGCAGCCCAGATGTGTCTCAGGGGACAGAAACAAGTGCAATCTTTGCAGGTACACATTTTTGTCCTATTTGTTTAAAAGAAAAAAATATTTGAAGTGTTTGATAAATGGATAATAATTTCATTTGTCCCTCAGGTACTGGTTCAGATGTTAAAGTCCCAAAACACCAATTGAAACGGAAACTTGAAAAGCCACCTGATAATGACACTTCTAAAGGTGATCTCCGTCTCACAGAAGGCAGCTCACCAAAGTCCAGCGAGTCATCCAATTCCTACTCAACCACCCACATGACAACTTCTTCTAAAGCAACAGAGGCAAGCGAAGAAACCAATGGAAATTTGGGAGCTTATGACCAAAATAGCTATGCAAAAGATAATGCGCAAGCTGCTACTAATATAAATTCACTGAATGAAAGCAAGGAGGAAAGCTTGGAAAGAGCTGACAGATCTATGTCCCAGTCGTTGCCAGGTGATGCAGGGCCTTCACAGAACGCCAAATCTCTGAATGCCGTGGTGGCTGATGAAGGACGTGGAGCAGCTAATGCAAATGTCAAGGGCGATTTTAGCCTCACGGGTGGTGCAGCTGCCTCTTGGGAAAAGCAGGTTGCTAAAACTGAAAATGGGCAATTAGATAATAACCATTATAAATGTACCTCAAAAACAAAGCACAGGGTGGAAACGCTGTCACGTGAGAGCCACAAAGATAAGTCTAAGAAGAAACATCACAAAGATGCCAAATTCGAAGGGGAGCGTATTCCTCATCTAGTGAAACAGAAGCGATACAAAAGGGAGAACAGCGAAGAGAAGGAGGAAGACTCAAAGAAAAATGATGATTACGTCTTGGAGAAACTTTTCAAAAAATCAGGTAACCGTTGTCATGTGGCTGCTCAACAGTGTCAGACCATTTAAACAGAGGTACATAAAACTTCTGCAAGTGAGGGAGAGAGCAGTTGGGTTACTCTGGTTAGAGCTACAATACAAAATGTGTTTTATCTATTCTGTTACTGTAGTGAAACACTGAAATGTTCATCGTTGAAATGCTCCAGTTACGAATGTGCTAATTACCTCAGCACAAACATTTCAGAGATCTGCAGCCTTCCAGAAACACTTCTGAATACAGAAGTAATGCAGTGATTCTTCTGGAAATAAGGATGTAAGCAACCGTCACTTACACAAGGGTTTCACTTCTCTGTCCTGTCCATAACAATAGGAATGAACGACTTACCCACGTGATTGCCGAGTCTGTTGTGACTGATGACATCATCAGCACACCAGAAGTGGTTTGCTGTCAGATTGATGGCTTAACTCATAGAAGGGGGCTCTCTTATTAGAAATGACTATGCTGAAGTGCTGAATACAATCAACCTGAAAAAGGAAAAATGTGACTGTGGGATTCACTTAAATGGTGAATATTTAATTTTACAGATAACCACGTAAATCAGCAGATGTCCTCCTTCACCTCTTCCTGTATCTTCTGTTTTTTAGGGGTACACAGTGTTATGAAGCATGATGTCATTATGGAAGCTTCCAGTGCAGATTATGTGGTGGTGGAAGCAGAAGCAAACAGAGTGGCCCAGGATGCCTTAAGAGCCTTAAAAGTCTCTCGACAGCGATGTTTAGGAGCTGCTTCTGGTGTGCCAACATGGACAGGCACGAGCGGTCTTTCAGGTGCACCGTCAGGAATGAAGTAAGTTCACTTCTCTCACTGCTCTTCCAGAAATAGAAGAGTTCCTTAGGATGCTCTGGATTTATCTTTGCGGTAACATATCAAAGCGGCGTTTCATGTTTTATATTTAATAAAGACATGAAGGCATATTACAAGCCTAGGAAGTCCACTCTGAAGTACAAAGAAAGCGCTATTGCTGCACAGTAGAGGGGAGAGAGTTTTGGCAGCGGGCTCTTGAGAACCCAAAACCGCAAACCCAGTCAGTGTTTTTTGGCAAAACTATGCTTATCTTGAGAAGGATGTTTTAAAACCTTTTGTGGTTTTTTTTAGGATTCGGTTTGGTCAGAAAAAAAACCCCATGCTGCTTTCTTCACATTCCACTTGTGCATCACCTGCAAAGAAGTGCAAGGTAAGACACACAAGCTAACACTTTTCTTTTAATAGCTGATACACGCAAAATGTTCTGATTTATGCAACAAGACTGATTTATACTGTAGGTGTGTCTGGTGCCCATTTGACGTATGATTACGTAGAATTCTATAATTTTTAGTCACCCATTAATTTGATTTTTCATGTTTTGATGTAGCATCTTGATTAAGTCTAATTAGATACAGCAGTCACAGATTGCAACATGGTCTGGTTATCTGTCTCAAGACCAGTGATGCTTTTCTTTTGCTTCCTAAGCTCTGAAGTTGAGACCAGAGCATATTACCTCTTAACTGTGTGTTTCAGGTGACTAGCTTCTGAGCGTTCGTGTTTGTTGTTTAAGTCTAAACAGCAAGCGGATTTTGTTTAACAGATTCTGTGGATCTCAAAATCCAACTTTGTATGTTTATTTGCAGGCTGTGGATACAATAAAGAAAGAAAACATAAAGAAGTGTAGTTCCAATGGGCATTTTGATGGAAAATCTGGAGAATCGTCGTCCAGTGCGCTAGACTCTTCATCTTTATTATCTAAGATGAGGGCAAGAAACCACCTTATTTTACCACAACAGACAGGGAATGAGGGAGATGAGAATCACCTGCAAGCACCTGCCCCAACCCTGGGTTCAACAGAATATGATGAACTGCTCGTGGACGTGCGTAACTTCATCGCGTTCCAGGCCCGCGTTAATGGCGAGGCGAGCACCCAGGAGCTACTGCACGAATTTGAGTCCAAACTGCCCGTGGCACAGTCCTGCGTCTTCAGAGAACTTCTCCGCAATCTCTGCACCTTCCACAGAAACCCAAACGGTGAAGGTGTCTGGAGGCTAAAGCCAGAATTCCACTGAACTTTGTCAACGGAAGGCACCTGTCCGTGCGCTTGGCCGCTGCTCTCCTTTCAAAGACTTACTGCTTATCTTTTTAAAATGTGAAATTCTTTTATATTCATGATGTAATAATTGACTTGAGCAGTCAGTGGTGCAGTGCTTATTGCAGGCTCAGAGCTAACTTAATTTCTGATTTACACTATTTATATCAAAGTGCCATCTACCTCATAGATGAAACAATACAAAATACCAGCACCTTTTCTTTAAAAGAAATCGTAATATAAATGAGCTAAAGAATACGTATGGACTTCTTACTGCGATAAGAACCATGGATGTTCCCGTGGGTTGTCTTTTATTTGATTTCTGTGAAATTCTAATAACTTCTTCCTCGGTTTTCTGTATGTTACTTGAATGGTCATGGGGCACAGCATACCGTTGGACAAAAGAAAAAGAGAAAGGGCTGACAGCGGTCAGCATGAGCGACTCACTTGTACTGACAGGTGCATCAGAATCGTTGTATGACACTTCCACCAGTAGTGAGAATTCTGTTTTAACGTTGGTGTTTTCATTGTTGCCCGCATCTAGCATATGCAGCGTAACTTACATCACTAATTAACATGGGAAAGAATTCTTCTGCCATGGAGGTTTAATCACAAAAAATGGAAGGCCTGGCAGGATATTGAGGCGACTGACAGTTTATAATCACAGAGAACTTACTATATTACGGAAAACCCATTTACACCACAATCACTAATTCGGTTACAGTCCCGTACACCGCTGGCGATTGCTTGGTCCCCGAGGCGACGGTAACGGTTACGTTTGTCACAGGTTGTGGGCCGATAATTGAAATCCCATGAAATGTTCATGGGTCTCACTGTAATTTGTCAAAAACATTCCAGTTCCCTGTTAGCACTTAAAACCTTACACCTTGACAAACCCTGAGGTGTTAGTTGGTCAGAAGGGGAATGGTTTCACTGATTGTACTAAACATAATCGCTTTTGGCCAGAGACGTAATCAGAGTATATAGAGGAGTTACAGGCCATACCGATGCTGTAGATAAGGGAAATCTCAGTCTTCCTCACAGTCAGATGAGTTCTAATACCTGTTTTCTTCCAAGGAAGGAAGGATTGGATTATTTGGAGCAAACCCAAGTACTACATTGGGTCTGTCTTCAAGGTACTAGTGTGAGAGATCTTAAGGGGGGGGGAAAAGTGGATAGATTTTTGAGAAGAAAACCACATTCTTGCCGCAACATCAAATTACTGTATGGCTTAAACTAGAAACAGTGAAATATGCCTAACGTCCTTCCTATCCCTAACTACTGAAAAGAGGGGAAGCTGAGCTACTTATATTTTTTGTTCCGTGCGAAAGTATCTTTTTACTTGAAGTGAAATTACAAATACTGGAAGATGAATGGTGAAGCAAGCGCTATTACTTTGTTCTACTAAAGAAAGTCTTTAAGATACTTCCAGCAGCTTTTCCTCTTGTTTTTGCTAAATGATCTGTAGAGATTTGCAAAAAGTGATGCCTCGCTGTTTCAGTAACCAGTCTGTTAGCTTTTCAGTTAACAGACAGTCCAAGGATCTGTTTCTTTTCCTCATGGCATTTGACGGTGGGACTGTTGCACCTTTTCCTGGCATCTCTTTTTCTGATCCCATTTATATTCCCTTTTTCAGGAGAAAGACGAAACCAATAATCTAGGTTGCAATTACAAAAGACTTCGAAAGTTGTAGATCTGTTGATGTGACTGCAAAAGGATCAGTAAAAGAATAAAAACGAACCCGTTTTGCTGTTCTCTCCAAAGCTATAGGGAATTTTATTTGGGTTTGGATATCATGCCCCCACGCACCCCTGTGCCCCAGGAAGAAAACAGGAATTCAGCTGTCAGCAAAGCTGCTGTTGTCGCCTTCGCTGTCAGCTCTGGTGGCCTGGTTTTTTACTACTACCAATCTTAAAGACATAGTTCCTGTACTAAGAAAGTTTGCAGCTTCTTGCTGATCTGTTAATGTAAATGGACTTGCATGTGCTTTTTATACATTCTTGGCTTTTATGGACTTATTAAAAAAGAAAACCAAAAGTCTGTTCTAGAAGTCGTCTGTGGGGGCGGAAGGAAGAATGGGTCTCTTCCTGGGTAGCGTGGCTCTAAGTGATTCATATTATCTTTAAGTACATTTCCATTTTTCATAGAACTTCCAATTACACATCCTAGCAACTAGATTTTTTCCAGTACTAGCTTTTGTTTAAAATGTTTAAAAGGCTGAAAAATATTTTTTTTTTAGTATTTTACAAATATTCATTAAGTATTTCATCTCAAATGTTTATGATTAAAGGTCTACAGGCTGACTTATAGGTAAAAGTTGTTCTGGAATATAATATAGCTGCTATGTATTTTAAAGTAGAAGAGTTATTTTAGAATAATCTGAAATTATCTTATTTTTTTGTTTAGCTTTACCTGTGTAAATTCCTTACACATCTTCAAAGAATATCTGAAACAATTCCTGACTAATACTGCATAGTCAAGCGTATTTACCATAAAATAGCTTACAGATACGAAATACTTCTAAAAGCTTGTATTTTAGCCTTCTCAGACTCCAGGTACTCAGTGCTGCTGTTGGTAGTTGCTACTTCATTTGTGCAAGATTCCAAAAATCACTCGGGGAATGCTTGTGTTGTTATAATTTGTTTTCTTACCTCAGTAAAAAGGGAATAAATAATGATAAAAATACAGATGTTAATTTAGGTACCGAGTTGAAAAAAAAAATCATTGAATCTTATCAAGAAAAGACATTTCAGTTGAAACAGTGAGTATAATCTTTAAATTAAAAAAAAATTATACAAGGAACAACTGAAAATTTCTTTCCTGTGAAGATGCTAAAAGCTGAGCACCATCCTGCTCCGAAAATGTCATGCCAATGTAGACGACGTGAGCCGCTACCCACCCAGCTCAGCAGGCACGAGCAATTGAACAGAAGTCTAGAAAGTGAAACAGCAAAAACTTGGATCAATCTGTAAGCGGTCATGGGGACTGCGTGCCTGCTCGGGTAAAATGTGCTGCGCTGGTTCCAACAGCAGAAGTTAAAACCCTTACCATAATTGTTCCTTCTGGTTTCAAACCATATTTATAAAGGGGGAAGTGAAAAAACCAAAACAAAACAAAACCTCTTTAAGATGCTTCTCCCCTTCCCCCATCCCATGCTCCCCTTACATTCTTCCAGGTGTTTATTCCCCTGTGTTCATCCTTTCGCTGAGCACTTAACCCTTGCATAGCCAACCCACTCATCTCTGGTATAAGAACTAAATTCTGACCTAGAGAAAAGGGATTCTGCTGAAGGTTGTAGGTGTTTGACTCCTCCGAACAATAAGGACCCACCACAAGAGAAATGTTAGCGAGACGCTGAATGGATAGATTGATAGAAATGGTGATTAAAAATGGAGAGGAGTATTTTTAAATCCATAACTTTATACTGTGGCTTCTCAAAGGGCTACACCATGTGGAGAACTGAGTCTACTACAGCTAATGTCATCCTCCCAAGTAAAGCTACAGAGAATTGGGCTTCTATATCTGTAAGTCTTGGCTTCAGATTGACACCTATAGACAGTTGTACTCGCATCCCACCGTTAACTTTGCTTTTGATTCCCAGATTGCTAAACTGGGCTAATTTTGACTGTCCTCTGGTAGTGCAGTTCTCTGCCTTTCAAGAAGCTACAACAGAAGGGACAAGACTTTCAAAAGGACTTGATGGGATTTTTTTTGTTCTTGTTCATAGAATCCTGTAGCACTTCCCGTCTTCCAGCTACGGAGTCATTAGGACTAAGAAGTTTCCAGTTCCTCAGCTGTTGTAAACGCAGCTCCACTGACATGGATGGGCTGATGCTGTTCCTTGAGGACCTTGCCTCCGCCAGAGCCAAAATGTGTGTTTTCTGCGATGCTGCACGTACGTGACTGAAAGAGCCGCAGAGCATTATCCTTCCTCCAGATTCTGTGTGCTTACTGATACTGCTCTATAGAGAGGACAATTGGAGGCGAGTTGCGTTCCTGAAAAGGGGTGGCCCGTTGCACCGGTTTCTGATTGATTTTCACAAAGAATGATCTTGTGGCCGCCATTTCTGGCGGAGCTCCAGGTACAGTTTAAGATGTGCTTTTCAAAAATCAGGGAGATAAGTGACGGCAATGATTTTAGTAGCCATCTGAAGGGGCCTTTGTGTCTTGATTCCCCAGTTAAGTAGGAAGTGCACTTGGTTATCCGGATGTTGCTCTGCAATTGACTCATGGCTTTTGTCCTCATCTACCGCTTAACTCAGTTTGGTAGTGAAGGAATACTGCCAGGCCCCGTAACTGCCCCATCACTGGTACGTAAGGAAGAAGCTCTCCACGGAGAGCGTTTTTCATTTGCTAAGACTGAGCAGATACACAAAATCTGTTCAGTGAACAATGATACTGCTGTGTAACTGTGAAAATGAGAGGGGAATCCTTGTAACAGCATTGGTGGGGAGGGAGAGAATTTTCCAATAGATTTTAAAAAGTTACACATTGACATCTATCAAAAATTTCAAAATCTACATATAATGATGTTCCATACTTTCTCAGTGACAAAGATATCCAGGCAGACATCACGTAACTAGAAAAAGCAGTGTGAAAGCTACCGTTCCAGGTTGTATCCTTCAGGGAAAGCTGTCACAGGAAGCAGTAACTTAAGCAATTAATTTGACAAAACAGTCTTAGAAAACAGTAACTTGACTAATGTTCTTTTGAAAGGGTGATGCTTTTCTCCATCATAAGATAATTTTATTTTTAAAAGAAGGAACTGGGTGGATGTATAATATAATTGGTGGGATAATACCTGACACGTTCTTTTTACATACTGCTGTGATTCCTATGTCAAATCTAGCAATGACAGTTTAAGCAGTTTTCTCTTGTGGAGGAAGGGGGGGTTGGGGAACAGCCACCTCTCTGGTTCAGCAGGGAAGGACGATGCAGTGTCTCTTGTGCTGGTGGTGGCTGTGCTTTCTCAATTGATACATAAAGCTGATGAAAAGATTAGATGTGAAGAGAGACCCTGTAGCAGCTTTATCCAAACTTGGCTTACTCCCAGTATATGGGCCAAGGAATTACTTAAACCATGAGGAAAAATTAGGAAGGAATTAAGTTAGGTAGCATAGTCACTGAGATGGTTTAAAATGTGGATCTTGTAGGAGCAGGGAGATCTGGATTCTCCTGCTGTAGCCCTCTGGGTGACTTTGGATGCGGTACTATACTGCCTACTGCCTTGGTTCCCCCATCTGACAGAGGCAGTCTTTCAGGGAAGGCAAGAAATCTTTGAAGTCCTTTGGAAATGCTTCAGGAAATGATAGTACAGTGCAAAGAAGTCCTGGCTGGAAAAACAGAGGTAATATGCCATCTTATTGTCTAGCTTATTAATTCAGCAACTCTAGTTTACACAAAACTATCATACAAAATTGCTGAGAGTCCAGTTTTTGAAGGGCTTGAGTAGGGCACATGTCTTGGAGTCAGGATGTGCTGGCAAGTCCGCACTTGGGAGTTTATCTCCTCCGGGAGAAGTATTTATATATTAGATACATGGTAAAAACACTCTCTGCTACTTTAGGGCCATTTATAATTTCCCTGTTCCAACATTCAAGCTAAATGCTGAATATATGCTTACTAAGTCAGTGGCTCTCTCCATCTACCCAGCCCTCACGGGACTGCTATTCTAGGCTCTGGGTGACGTCAGCACTCCTACTTCACAAGATATCGCTGATGTGGTACGGTCCTGTTCCTTCCGCTGAGACTCGGGGCATGCAGCTTTCCTCAGTAATTCAAAACTTGTTGGTGACCCTGTTTTTGCTGCCTCTACTGTCATTAAAAGTAAAGTCTAACATCTTTCACGCAAGGGTCATTCCTCTTTTCTTTAAACGGGTCTAAGACAGCTGCTGTGAAGTGAGTGAAATACCTTGTGTTCCTGTTCCCTGCCTGCAAAAACCACAGTGAAGAGCGCATCGCATCGCTGCTCTGTTCAGGGAACACAAACTGCTCCCCCCACCCCCCCAGAAAGAAGAGATCTGTTGTAAGTCACTAAACTAGGGACTACAGAACCTGCACACAGAGTGAACGGAGAAGTGTCAGGCAGCTGTGTTAAGAAAGAAGCAACTTCCAGCCCGCTCTATCCACTAATTTCTTATTGTTTGTGCTAACATGAAATTAAGGGGAGACTGGAGAGTATGTTCTGAGCCAAGCTCTTCCTTTCTGAATGGCAGGGTTGGACTTGCCTGTATGTCCAAGCTTGCTAAGGTTCTGAAATGCACAATGAAGGCTCCCAAGTCAGTTTTGCTCTGCCCACTAATGATGCCATGCGATAACCATGCTTTTTTCAATATTGCTGTCCCAGATTAATTACAATGGCATCAAAGATGATGCGGCAGGCCACATAATAAACCCCACCATTCTTACCCATAAGCTATGCCTGAAAGTCAGATGATTTTGAACTCTTCAGACCCTCCAAGCCATTTATCCAGTCATTTGAGAGAGGGAGAAGGAAAAGCAATGCCAATGCTGAACTCTTTAGAGAATCCACCTAAAATTTTAAGTTGTTAACTATCTATCATAGCTCCCTACGGATTCCCTGCTTCTCCTGGGCTCCCACAGCCACGCTGCTCACAACATATAAGTTGAGAGAACCTGTTTTTATTGTACAGAACAGGGAGGTTGAAGCCTTGCACTAATTGTAAACCAGTACATAGTATCATCAGTGGAGCTATGACCAACTCCTGCATAAGGCTTACATAAGCGGTGAGTCATACAGTCTTACGAAAGAATAGGGAGCGAGGCTTTCATTATGTTGTTTGCCTAATCAGAAATCTGAAAATAAAAGAACACAGCACTCAGTGGGTTACGTTTGGCTAACTGTAGGCTGGAATTTCTGCAGTTGCACTACTGTGATTGAGGCATTTCGTTGTTTGTGGTCCCAGCTTATATTAAACAGAGAGGATTTTTTCATAAATCTTTGCCTCTAGGGCAGAGTTAAGGTTGTTTGAGAACCCTAGCTATGTGTTTCCAGACATTAATGTCTGGAAGCAGGACCATGAGAGTAAAAATGAAGGTATATGCCTAGGGAGGATACTAGGAGTAAATGAAGAAGCCCAAGGGCAGGGTAGGGTTTGTGAGGATAAGCATGTGAAGAAGCAGTGGAGTGGCAGCGAAGCTTTTACGATGACTAAAAAACAGTCTAGTGTTGATTTCTCGTATCTTATTAGTCTTTTCATGTTCTCAGGCAGGTAGTTGAATGGATTGATGGCTGTTAGCCATGAGATGAGATACCTACAGCCCTTAGAAGAAAGCTGGAGAGTTCTGAGGATCAAAATTGGCTGTAGCTTTATGTGCAGCAACAGTGCCTTTACACCAGTCTTATTAACCCATCACTGCTTCTCATTTTCCTCCATTAGTCCTCTGCACCTCGTGGCAAACTGGATCACCAAGTTTGTCTCCTGGTGAAAAAAAACATAGCAATAGTAACTCCACATCTTTTTTCCAAACATGTGGCTACAATAGCTGAAGGCTGGAATGAGTGACAGTAGGAAGAAGTCTGGAGCTGAAGGGCTGCATGGCCAAGTCCCCTAGAAACTTTGGCTGTAGAGCAGCAAAACGTGAGTGCTTCCTGTATCAGAGCCTCTGAACGATGCAGATTAAACCTTTTCTTTTTTTAGTTCAGATGGCTAATTCAGGAGCAAGCGGAGCTATAACCTCTTTGTCACCACCTCATTCCCCCGTGGGCCCACGTGCTTGCTCAGTGCAAGTACTCCTGTCTAACACAGCGTGCCTAAGCAGAGGAGCCAGAGGACATTTCTAGCTGCCCCATAACCTGCCTCCCTTTGCTTCCCTGCCTGGAAAGGGAACACGGGGCTGTGTGGCACGAGCAGAACAGGCAGTGCTGCGTGAACCATTAGGGATGTATAAATGCTCCTCAGTAAGTTGCCAGACTGCCCTAAAAAGGACTAGTATGCAGTAGGGTCCTAGTTAGGGTTTGTGGTTTTTGTTTTGGGAGGGTGGTGGTAGCATGAAACTCCCTTCCTCAACCAAAGCAGGGGAAAAGGCAAATTATAATTCCCAAACCGAACCAGCTTTCAATATAAGCCTTAAAGTCGGCTTTCAGAAATGCGTATGCCTACCCCCATCCCTAATTACTTTGAAGCTTGGCCGCTCTTGCTCTGCTGCAATGGCAGAAAGCCGGACTCGGTCCCTAAACCCTCACCCTGGGCAGCTCTTGTGCCCAACTCGGAGCCGCAAGGCACGGCTTGAGCCCGGCCTGTCACCTGGGCCCGCACCAGGGGAGCTCTGCAGGCGGCGAGGCTGGGAGAGGCTCACGCGTGTTTTCAGGGCTAGGTTTTATTGCTGGGCAAGACAGAAAACAGCACCTGGGATCTGCAATGCCCAAATTTTAAAGCCTTTTTTTAAAAAAAATATGTAAATTTAAAGACTGAGACTTCGGGGAGTGCGGGTTTCTTTGCAGAGCCCGCAGGGCGTTCGAGGCGGGCGCGGCCGTGCCCCGCTGGGCCTCGGCGGGGCCTTGAGGGCCCGGGCAGGGCGCGGGGCGCGGCCGCCCGCCCCCGGGACGCGGCCATCAGGGCTGGGCGCCCTCCCCGCGGCGCCGGGGGCTCGCCTCGCCACCCTCAGCCTGGGCGGGCCGGGCCGGCCGAAGGGCCGCAGCCCCCTCACCGCGGGGCGCTCAGAGCCGCCGAGCCGCGCGGGCCGCCCGAGGCCGGCCTTCCCTCCCCATGGCGGCCCGCCCGCTGGGCCCGGCCTGGCTGCTAGGCCTAGCCTGGCTTCTGGGCGTGCCGGCGGCCAGCGGCCTGCCGCTGGTCCCCGGCCCGCGGGAGGAGGTGCTGGCGGCGGCCTTGCAGCGGCTGCGGGAGGTCTTCGACATCGAGGAGCTGCCGCCCGACGTCCTGCCCCGCAAGAAGCCGCCCCAGTTCATGGTGGATCTCTTCAACAAGGTGGCGGACGCCAACGGCATCACCCGCGCCCCGGGGCTGCTGGAGGGCGACGTGGTGCGCAGCTTCGAGGACCGAGGTGGGCCGGGGGTCCGGGCCGGGGCCGGCGGGCGGATTCCCCGCAGCAGCGGCCGCATTTCCCGGGCACGGAGCCCCTTCACCTCCCACCCGCCCTCTCCAGATTTGATCAAACCCGGCAGCCGCCACGGAAAACGCCGCGGGTGCAGCTTATTTTGCGGGGTTTTGCGTTGTTCCTAAAGAAGGCTCTTTTTCCAGTTCACGTGGAGCAGCACCGCTTCTACTTCGACATCAGCGCGATGGAGAAGGGCGAGCAGATGCTGAAAGCCGAGTTCAGGGTGTTCAAGCTGAAGAGGACGCATGTGTCCAGCAGGTCGGACGTGACACACTTCTGTAAGGTAAGTGGGGAAATAACCCCTCAGTTAACGCTTGCTTGTACTTTCGCTGTTAATAATGCTGAAACGAGGAGTGCAACCACGTACCACGTAAACCTGCTTTATTTTTGGGTTATTTTGGTTGTCGTCCTCGCTTTGTCTTTGCCTCCTGCGTGCAAAGAAGTAGACGCAAGGTTTTGGCTTGGGCAGCGTGCTGTGCTTTGCGCGCTGTGGCAGTGAGCTCTCCCTAAAGACACCCGTGTCAGACCTATCTCAAACCAAACCGTGCTTTTCTGGGGTTTGAGATGTTTTGAAATTCAAATCGAGTTTATCTGCTTGAGCTGCTCTAAACAGTAATAATAGCAATGAGGGACTCATAGGAAAATAGGGCAGGTGAGGACTCCGACCCTGTGTGTATCTGTTCCTTTGGCAAAAGGTAGGATTGGGCTTTTTGCAAACCTGAAGACAAAAATGTGGAGGAACAGAAGGCTTTCGTGGTGTCAGATGTTCACAATAGAAAGAAAAGGGATGGTCGGGGTATTTTTTTATAGTACCAAACAGTCCAGTATCCTGCCTCTGAACGCATCTAGAAGTAGGCATATGTAGTAATACTTGTTTTTCTGTTAAACTGTCCAAATCCTATTTTATGCCTGGTTTAGAATGATAGTACAGCTTTACAGCTATGGTGCGGCAGAATTGTGGGTGATCTTGTTTTGCTTTAAGAACAAATGGTTTCATTTCTTGTCGTTTGTTGTATTGCTCTCATCAAGGTGGAAGTGTACGAGCTCTTGGAGAGTGGAAGTAAGCCCCAAAAAACCCATCTCATTGCATCAAGATTATTGTCCCTGTACACAGAAGGCTGGGAAGTATTCAACGTCACGCAGACAGTAAGCAGAGAGTTCTGACTTGATTTTAATTCAAAATCTCCAAAGATGACAGTTAACTCATAACTCTACCCTTGCCCTTACGCTGGGTTTTGTGGTCAGCTCAAACTGAGGGGTAGCAGCAGGGGGAGAAGCTTTCTCTCTACACTCAAAAGTACACGTGGTGCTACCCGAGTTAAAGGAGAGGTGTTTATGTGCTGCTAGCAGCACAGGCATGAGAACTGAGCAACCCAAACCTAGTCCACAGGAGGGACGTTAGGCCAAGTACTTATTGTGTTAGTCCTTAGGCTGCCGAAGGAGATGGCAGTGATTGTGAGCGAAGAGTAGGTTTTTCATTTCTCCTTTTTGTTCTGGTGACGTTACTACAGAGCGGATGTACAGTGTGCTTTAACGTTGTGTTTCTGGAATGTATCATGGTTGGATTGTTTTTCATTTAACTTCCTCTGTAGACTTCTTTATTTGTTAATATCAAGATTCGCTTGGTAGATATCCATAAACTATAACAGTATGTGACAAACAAACAAACTTGATTTAAAACGTATAGTTTCTTGGGTTTAAATCTGTACTCTCAGATTTATATCTGAGAAAATAGTGGTTTTCGTTGCCTAAGCTTTAGGGTCAGAATGAACAGCGTGATTGGATGATTGGTTGAGTTGCATCTGAAGCCATGATAGGCCTGCCTGAGAACAGCCTGGCCTTATCTATTAGTCTGTAATTATAACGATTAGATAAAGTAAATTTGCTTGATTGTGAGCTAATTTCTTCAAATGCCATGTTTGTTAGATTTAAATGAGTTTTAATGGTGTGGAAAGTCTGGAGAGTTCATATTACTCTGCTGTTAAGATTGCCATGAAAAATAGATGCCTGGCTAAAGTCAGAGTGGGTTTGGTTTACTGTTAATTTTAACTCCTAGCCTCATCTATTCACGAAATTAATTATCTTCCTGTAAATGTAGCTTTGGGGAATGCATATGGTATTTCGTATTTTTGAATGTTGAGTTACTGATTTAAATATTAAACTCCATTGAATCTCAGCTATACGGTTACCTCACTACTGCGAAAATGTGTGTTCTTACGCTCCCATAGCTTGTTGCCCGTTCCCTTTTCCTAATATAAACATTGCTTAATCGTAATGCTGTAATAAGAATATTGAAACAATATTTTTGTATTTCCTTTTCATTACCAGGTTTCCAAGTGGATTGCAAACAGCAGCTCCAACCATGGCTTTTTGATAACTACAACCCATGTATTCAACAACAGAATTGAGCACAACCTGGTTAAGTTTGCTAAGAGCCAGGGCACTTTGCAGGAGAGTAGAAACGCTCTCCTTGTCCTCTTCACCAACAGCAACAAACGCAGGTCTTCCAGCTTTGTACCCTTTTCCACAAGTAAGTTCACACAATAGCAGCAGCTGGTTTAGAGCATGAACTCCCTGTTCATCCTCTCTTACCTTCCGCTGCCCCATCTGTACCTAATCTCAGTATTTACTCGCAGTGTTGAACAGGTTTGTCACGGATCAGAGCTTGGTTTGATAGTTCTTGCTAGCAGGTCACCGAGCTTTTTAAGTTGCCTCTCCGCTCAGAACTCTGTTTGCAGGAAATCTTCATAAAGCCTAGGGGGAATCTGGTTTCTTTTGTCTGTAAAGGGGTGGGAGTTCTATTTTCTTAAAAAACTATTTATATGATTTTTGTGGTGGTGAAGTTTGCGTCAAAATTGCGAATTAGGTTTAAGCTAAAAAAACACAGTGACCTGGAAAACTTTTTGAAAATGCTGGTAAAGCAACTGTAAGTAGAGTTAAGTGCAGTTTTCAAGAGCGGAAGAGGTTGTTAAATAAGCAATTTAAACCTTTCTGTCCTTGGCTTGGCTTTTAAGCACCTCTTTCACTTCGGTGACTAATTAGCATTGTGACTAAAGGCTGCTTTCATCGCAGACAACGCCCTCATCCCTTAAATTACAAAACACCGGGTCTTACCTCTCCCACTGGTCTTCCAGTAACACCAGCTAAGGCTGGATTTTAGAGCCTGATAAATGCAAAGAGCAAAAGCTGGGAGGAGGGGTAGAAATGCTTGTGTGCAGGGTTTTCTGGTAGATGATTGCACTTGCACAGTAGAAAGAAACTAGGTAGGGTTTGACAAATACTAAGAGCTAAGTGGTGAAATTGATTAAAAACAAAAACAAGGCTGGCCTGTTTATTTTTGTTTTCCAAAGAAAATTTCTGAAGTGAAATCCTAGATCCCAGTTTAATGAGCGTCAGGCTCTGTATGGGATCTGTGCCAGGATTTAGAAATTGATACCCATTTTTCAGTGAAGAAACTCCCTAGACCTGCCTGTTGTTTGTGGTCAGTGAATCTGCGCAGATCGTTCTTCCACCACCTGTGAGTTATTTTCAGCCTCCGCACGTGGATCCCGAGGTCTCCATGGACATTTATCGAGTCTTCTTCAAAGATACTTTAAGAAAGCCAAGCTATTGTCAGTAAGCTTCATTCTCTAGCAGAGTTCCATAGACTTGGTGATAATTTTTTCAGATCCAGAAATTGAAAAATATTTTTAAAAAATATTACTCTACAGGAACACACTCTGTTTTGCAAGTGTATGAGTAGAGTTCCTGGGGGGAGAATACTGGAGAGAGAAAAAGGCTGTGATTTCTGCCCTCTGCTAGCACTGCTCAGCGGGATGGGTGCTGTAGGAGTGGCCATATAAAGGCTGTTAATACCATTCGGACCAGATTCAGCCCTGAAAAGGGCCTGTGGAGTTCACAGGATGCATTTAGTATATCACTGAGCTTTTCCTTTGTATTTCTGGTGAGCTGGGGCCTTTCGGGCCCCATACATAGCAGCAGTTTTTGAAACATGGCTGAAATGGCAAGTGAGTACACAACTCTTGTGGTAATTTCACAGCTAAATGTAGTTTTTAAATCTACACTGAAGATTTTGATGTAGATTTATAGAATAGACTTTCATGCAGAAAGCTATTCTTAGGAAATAAATCTTTCTTGAGAAGGGTTAACACACAACTTCCTTTCAGAACCAGAGGTGAACCCTGCCAGTAACGATGCTTCACATGTGCCTCATGAAACTCAGATCATCAAAAGCAGCGATGTGAGCATGAGCAGGAGACCTCGAGCTGCTGCAGACCCTTCTGCCAAAAGCCAGGTAACAGCATGCCATCGAAGGGAGCTCTACGTTGACTTCCGTGCTATTGGCTGGTCAGGATGGATTATTTACCCAAGTGGATACAATGCATTTTATTGCAGAGGATCCTGTCTCTTCCCCTTGGGGGAAAGTCTAAACGCAACAAACCATGCCACAGTTCAGTCCATAGTCCATACGCTTAAACTGGCTCAAGATGTCAGCACGCCCTGCTGTGTGCCAGATGAATTGAAGTCCCTCAATCTTCTTTACTTTGATGAAAAAGAGAATGTGGTCCTTAAAAATTACAAAGATATGGTGGCAACAAGCTGTGGTTGTCATTAGCAGGACCTTCTTTTGTCAGCATTTGGCGTGTGCCTGGATTTGGTTCCCCATTTGCCACTTGAAGATACCGAGGAAGATGGCCTTTCAGTTTACAGGCAGGAGAGCCAGGAACTCGGCTGTGCTTCACATATTTCTCCCCTCACCGTGGCTGCGTGGAAAGGTGCTTAAGGCTGACTTTCGAAGAGCCGTGGGCGTCAGGAGGGCGTGCTGACCTGCACGGAGAGCGCTCTGAGTGCCTCTACACCAGAGGAAACCATTAAAACCAGGAACTTGCTATGTGAAGGAGTTGAAACACATTAAGTTAAGCATTCAAATTAAGGTCTTGTTCTGTGTATTGATGCTCAGAATTTCCTATGCTGTAACAGGCATGGCATCCTGCCTCAATCCAGGACGGGGTGGAGGTCTCTTAGTAGCACAACCTTATTCAGTTTTGGCTGCAGGATCCGTTGGGGATGTACACTCCTATGCAGAGCTTTCAGCGTAACTGTTTGCCCGGCGCTAATCTGGGAGGCCTCTGCCATCCGCAGCTCACGCGTTACCGGGAAATGCACTTCTTCCCTGTTCCTTACACAGCCCTACCAAATGCAGAGGCCTCCTTCTAAGTCCCCTTGGGACTTGCTAGCTAGTCTGAGGGAGCACATCGGTCAGCGTTTGTCTGGGAATCAGCAAACTTGAATTCTGCCTCAGGGCCGCGCCTCCGTACGGTGACGGGTCAGCGAGTCCCCCTCTCTGTAGAATCATTCTCTTTGGCCGCGGTCTGCTGTGGCTGTTAGGCTGCGTGGCAGCAGGGGCTGCCGTTGCGTATTTATACAGTGGCCATGCAATGGCATCCTAAGCTTGGGTCAGAATCCCCGTAGTTTAGCAGGAAGAAAGAAGACCACTAAGCGTCGGAGGTCTGTGACAAGATGCTGGATGCTGGCCTGGTCCTGTATCTGAGGGAAGTTGGATGGAAGGTACTCTCCGATCCCTTCCGTTCTTCTTGAAGCATAGGACATAGGCTTAAAAGGAGCCCCTCGAGGTCTTTCAGTCTTGCCACGGTTCAATGCAGGTAACCAGCCCATTGCAGCTCCTCACTTAACCACTGAATTGTAGCTTCAGCCTAATTACGTTTCTTGTCTCCATTAACCCTTAAAGGTGGCTGACTTCTCACAGAACATGACATCTCCCCTGGGTAGAAACTTGATGGAGAATTTTATTCCAATGAGATTTTAAAAAAAAATTATTTATGTAAATGTTTTTCTTTCTGTAAATACTGATGTCTGTAATAAATTTATTTTATTTAAAACCCAAACACTTGGTGTATATTAACTTAATCTGTATATAAAATGTTAATTTTCAAATAAATATAACATTGGTCTGTTTTTTCATATTCTGTTTGAGCCTCCTCCCTAGAGTTTCAAATCAAATACTTTTCCAGAAGAGAGGACATTCCCCATGGCTACAGTGGGCACTGTATCAAGTCCTCTGACTCTGTGTCAAGGAGCGAAATGGATAAGCAGAATAGATGTGTTTTCCTTCAGGGAGGATCCAGTAATTATTCCTGAAGTAAAACTCAGATTGACGCTTCTTTTCCCTCTCACTTAAGTGTAGAGCTTAAAGGCCTGCAGGTTGGGCACACGTGGTGCTCGTAACAGATCCTGCCTCATGGAAGTCCTGAACTTAATGTGCCCGAGACGGTTTCAGTTTTCTTGGTGTGTAAGGCCTTATTTTCATGTATGTTGTAACAGCTTGGGATGTCTTCATGAAAATGTCACTAAGTTAGAAAGCTGTTACCCGTTATCTAAGCAAGAACTGTTACTCACACATTTTAAATATGGACGGGAAGGCTGTGCCCCATATGTGTAGGTCAGGCATGTGCTTATTGGAGCTGCAGCCTGGAATGGGTGGAATTGGAGGAGCCTGGGCAAGACAAGGGTTTAGAAAGGATGGCAGGCATGGGTCAGTGTGGAGAGAAGGGTTTTCTTCTGCCTAGTTGTTTCTCTGGATGGCTGCAGAGGCTGTTGTGTCAGCAAAGCTGTGACACCCTGATGTCGGAACAGCTCCAAGAGCAGGTCTTGCTGCTGGGAGTAGCAGTTAAGGCAAAGGAGACGGTGCTCAGTCCAGGAAGCTCATTTCTGTTAAGGACAAAAGGCTTGATTCCCCCAGGCCAGGGGAACAGGCTGTGACAGGGCTCCATCCAGCAGCCCGCGCGTTGAAGTGGGGGTGCGTGAGCTGCACGGCGCGGGCACGGGGACCCCAGCACGACTGAATCTTCCAACCCTGCTCTACGTGCCCGGCACGAGAGAGCAAAGGCGTTCGCCCGCTCTGCAGCGCGGGCCGTCATCGCCACGCTGACCACGCTGCCACAATTCCCAGACAGGTGGCCAAAATCTTCCTCTGCCCACGTGAAACTTTGGCTGGGGGTGGGGGGAGAAGGGTGTTTTGATCGTGGTATATGGTCGCCCTGGTAAGGCGGAATAGAGATGCGGTAGCAGGGTGGTGCTGACTGCTGCACCAGCCACGCCCAGCCCTTGGATTCAGCACCCTTGGCAAAGGGAACTTGGAAAGCATAAAGGGTCGTAATCTCACTTTAATGGTTTATTTCCCAGGCTGCGGTTTTGCACGTTTCCCTTTTCGCTGCAGAGAATACCTGTGGTGGTGGAAGTCTGTAGGAACCACACCTTGGGACTGGGAAAGCGTGCTTACAGTGAGAGTCCAGGCAAGGTCGCTTCCGAAGGGTGACTTCAGCTGATGTTGTCTGTGCTTCTTTTTGTAGGGGCCCTAAGAACTGAAGCCAGAAGTTTTCACTGCCAAACAACGCTGGGAGAAGGACGGCATTTGGAAAGGACGGGCTGAGGCAGGTGCTGCATCCAACACGCTCCAGTCTCCTGTCCATGACATGACAAATGCTTCTAGCACCATCAGCTGTGTATCAGCTGCATCCTTCACTGCTCAACTCAGAGAATCGTCCAGTTTTTCCGGGATATCTGAAAAGGTTTCGTCTTGTTTCAGATGCCAGGAAAAACAAAAAAAAAAAAAGGGGAAGATTTCTTTATTGGAAAGCAAGTGTGGTTAGTAAATAAATGATGGGCACACTGAATATTAGCTGGCATAGTGCTGCCCTACAATAGGTGAAATATGCACAGTCAAGCTAGGAGCTCTCAGTAGTTTTGCACACGTTAAATTATTTTTTTCTGCGCCACTCAACATAGTCTCATTATGCCCCATTAAACCCTGATAATTAAAACAAAATATATTGGAATTGTTTATCCTGGACTTTGTAAGGAAATGAGGTTCATAATAATGCCAAGGGAAAAAATTTACACTACGCCAGAACTTGTAATTAGAATAACAATTAAGCACAAATATGCTTTTGCCTTTTTTTGTTGTTGTTGTTTAGAGTTAAGACACGTTTTGTTGTTATTCATTAACTGAAATAAGTATTCCAGAATAAGAAATGCCACACTTTGGAGTCTTGGTTTAATCAGAACACCCTATGTTTAGGTGGCACACGGCAAAGCAACAGCTCGGGTTTTGGGGCGAACAGGGGTAGCCTTCAGCAGGGACAGTCTGGGTGTGATTATACCTACCACGTTGCATCACAACAGCAGCCAGGGAAAGCAAGGCTGGTAGCAAACCCTGTTGTGATAAACACTACCAAGAGCAACGAGGAGCGCCCCTGGCCCTGGAGAGCAAATTCCTTCTGAGGGCAGAAACAAGGAACGACGGCATATTTTATTTGCTGGATGCCACCAAAGGCATCGACGCCCCTGAGGCCGAGATTCGGAGGTATACAGAGGAGGAGCCCCATGTTAAAGGCCTTGCAGCACCTCTCCTCTGCCTCCAGCTCCAAGCCTCATGGAGGGTGAGCTATGGCAGGCGTGGGGCTGCCTGAGCCGGCTCAGCTGGCGGCTGGGAGCCATTCACGGGGTGCATCTGTACCGCGCTCAGCTCTGCAGCTCAGGGTCCGCTGACCTGGATGTCTGACAGCTCGTGGGTCTCTGTGTCTTCATAGCGTGGGATCAGTGTTGACTCTCCTCTGACAAATAACAGACGTTGCATTTTATACCCACAAGCATGTGGGAAACAGGATTTCAGAGGCAGAAAGATTCAGAACTTGAAGGAGTTCCTTCAAGGAACCGCCTAGGAGGAGCATCCAGCCCCATGGGTTGGATATGTACAGCTATAGGGTTATGCTCAAACCCGTAATAAAGAGTTCAGCCTGGGTTTGGAACCAAAGAGGTCCAGGTGTGTGAGGTCACACACCTGAAGTCACGCTTGTTCTTGCGTAAGGTGGGAAGAGCACTAGGCCTGGCCCCGACAGCACCGCAGCGGGATGGCAGTGGGACCTGGGTGTGGTCTGGGGGAGAGCTAACGGCAAAGAGCACAAATCCACAGGAGGTCAGACCTCCACGGCTTGTAGAAACGTTTGTTTTCCAGTCACGAGGTATAGGTGACGGGAAGGTGCTTCGTGGCACTGGAGCAGGGGTGGGGGATGTGCTGGGGATGTCCTGGCGCAGGGAAGGCAGAAAGGATGGGCTTGGGGAAACTGGTCCGGGGTGGTTTCCTGTGCGAGGGGGGAGATAAACGTGCCTTCCCTGAGGAAGCTGGAGCGCAGCAGTGCTGTAAGCGGCTGAAAAGCCTCTGTTCTATTCTGTCTGCTCTGCAGGCTTGAAAATGATGTGCAGCATGAAGCACCCAGGTAGGAATGCTCTGGGCTGTTCCCAGACTGCCTGGCGTAGTTACTGCGGTTCCTCTTCTCCATGTAGGAAACGGGGCATTTATGTGCTTTACTTGAAAGACCCATGGAGGGTAGCGTTTGATTCCTAGCACTGGAGCTTGTCTCCTGAAAAGCGAGTGAAGTTGGGCGCCTAAGTTCCAGGGCTTGCCCGCAAATAGCAAATCCTGCAGATTGTCCCCACTCCCTTTAAGATCACACGTGCCAATATATGCAGGCAAATGCGTTTTATACATGCGATTCTTTCTTATGTACACCCACGGGCAGATGCATTCGTGTTCAGGGCAGCCTCCCTCCCGGTTCATCCCAAACTGCTCCCCAAAGGATGGTGCTACCTGCCCGTAACGGAGGCGGAGCGCTCGGGGCTAACTGGGAACATTGCCACGTCCAGAGGGTGCATTTCCATGGCTTTGTGCGAAAGTATGTCACACCCAGGCCATTTCTCCCTTCTGGCCTCGAGTGTAGCTCACCTCTAAGGAGGGTAGTTAGCAGGTGCGAATTGAGCTTTGGTGAATGCGACAATCGTGCCTTAAAGCAGCGAATTAAACGTTTTCTTTCCTCCTACTGGGTTTATTGCTAGAAGCTATTCACAGAATAAGAGGGACTGCTAACTTTCTGTTGTTACAAGGATGTGTGCGGCTATAGATTCATGCAGATACTAACTGCCCTAATTCAGAAGCAGATGACAGCCCCTCTCGGTTCTGGAAAACAAAAGCTGTACATTTTGCCTGTAAGTGGGAAAATGGCCTGTTACTGAGAAGTGATTGGCCTTCAGCTGTAACCGTGATTTGGTGATGCTGTAAATCCAGGTCTCCTGACACAAAGCAGCCTTACAGCATAAGTCCCAGTACGCTGGCTCAGATCTGCTCGCAAAAATCTTGCTTGGTTAACTCTCAGGTTAAACGGAGTTGTCAGGCAGCAGAAAAGTGGTGTGTGCGCTTAAAAATCAGTATGGACAAACAGCTGTACGGCGATCCACGCAGAAATCAGCTGTGTGTCCGTGTCAGATGTTCTGCTGAACGTGCTGAGCCAGTGTTGGCGGCCAGGGAGCTGTGTCCTAAAAGCCATAGACAAAAAAAAATTAGGTATATTAATTTCCCCCAAACATGTCTAAAACTCCCTGGGGTTAAATCAAGCTAAGCATTGGGCCAGCTTTCCTGATAGGAAGAGCCCTATGGGCCAAAGTGCTACTGGAAATAAACAATCACAGTTTTTGGAATAAGCAGTGAATTCTGGGTCTCCACTGCTACTCCTGGGATTTGCATTTTACTGCCAAAGTCCGGGCTGTAAGTGGAAGGTGTCAAGATTTTAGTGGTTCAAAATCAGAACAGATGATGTTGCAAGAAAAAGAATTGAGCAATAGGGCTTAAGACTCTGGTTTCTTGACTGGAGAGACAGATGTTTGCTGTTAGAGCTAAGACATCTCTGTTTAAAGAAAAAAACAAACGTAAGCATGTTAGATACTCCATTCGATATGTAACTTAACTAGATCAACCAATACCTTCTTGAGAATTGTTTCAGCTTATTTAGTAAGATTTTTGCTTTCTGCGCCACAAAAAGAAGAGGACCATGCACCATGCTGGGGGAACGGAAGAAGTGATTTAGTTTGCCGTTCGTATGGCATTACTCCCATGCCTGAGGTATCAAAACTACTCAGGAATAGAATCACATAAAAAATAGCCTGGGAAGGGCCTCTGGATATCATCTTTGTCCAACTTTCTGGTCAAAGCAGGGCTGACTTCAAAGTCAGAGCAGGGTGCTCAGGGCCCTCTTCAGGTCAGTTATGTATATCTTAAAAGACAGAGCTCTGACAACATCTCTTGGCCCCTGTCCCAGCGCACACCCACTCTCAGCGTGAGTATTTCCCTTGACCTCATGACTATGCTGTTGCTGATGCAACCCAAGAGGGGGTTAGGGGTTAGCATTCAGCACTGCATAGGTGCACCGAGGGCGTATGAGCAAGTAGTTATCCCTATGCATCCCCGGATAGCCGAAGGAGCCAGCCCCTGACCTGTGCCAGTATATGGGGTTGTTCCCTCCCAGGAGGCAGACTCCATGTGGTTCTGGTTGGTTCCTGTCCTGAATAACTTTCCATTTCCTAAATTCTATTTCCTAAATCTGGTATTTAGTTTTAGCACTGGGTTTCACAGCGTTTTTCTGCTTCTTTTGTCACAAAGGTTTTGTCTTGCTAAAAAAAATATTTCAAAACCTCACATTTATTTTAAGATTATGACAATACAAAGGGTTTTCTAAATTCTCCAGTGTTTCTCTGGAAATGCGCAGTTCCTAAGTGAACCTGTTAACACTTACATATTACCCCAGAAAGTTCATGCAGGTGGGATCAATAATTGCATAGATTACAAAATGAAAGTAGTTGATTTCATATGTTATTGCAAAACTTAGCTTTCTAGTTTTCTGGTGGAAAATGGGTCAGGAGGTAACTAACATATAATTTCTGAGGTGTCTTGAGGCTTCCTAGGATTGTTTCTCCTAGATGATAATAAACTCCTTTTCCCAGATGGAATATAGAATTATTATTGCAGTGACGGTCTTTCTGGTTCACAAGGGTACGTTGTCACAGGCGCTGCATTTTCAGCCCTTGTTTTACAGGCTCAAGTCCTATTTCTCACTGTAGCTAGCAGCTTCTACCAGGATGAGGTTTTGACGTGGACATTGGGCTGCTTCTCGCATGCATGGGTTGGCCTGTGACGGAGACCTAGAGAAAATGGGACAGGGATTCACCTCACCCAACTTCGGATACTGACCACATGGACACAGAGCCGTGGCACAGGCTGCCCAGGGAGGGTGCAGGGTCCCTTCCCTGGAGACATTCACCCCCCGCCTGGACGCGGCCCTGTGCCCCTGCTCTGGGGGTGCCTGCTCACGCAGGGGTGGGACGGGGTGAGCTCCAGAGGGCCCTTCCAACCCCCACCAGTCTGTGGTTCTGTGACACCAACATGTGACCAAATGAATCCCACCCAAGTGGCTTGTCCTACAAGAGCCTGGTAGTCTCAGAGCTGGACCGCAAGACTGACTTCCCGCTGGCGGAACAGTGATGGCAGGCAGCCGCCAAGTGACATTTTCAAACTGGCCTGAGACCTTCGGGAGCCAAAAACTGCTGAACAGGTGAGTGTGAGTCAGTGTGAGCACACCTGCCATCTCCAGCTGCCCACCAGCTCCCTCCCCTGGAGGCCGCTGCCGCCGCTGGTCTGCGGCGCGTGAGGTGGGTCCTCGAAAGCCACTACAGTCACCGCCTGGCTCCTCATATTGGTTTATAAATGTGACAGCTCAGAAACTGTTTCAAAGGCAGCAGTCTTTGGTAAATGGGCCGGACAGCCCATGGTCGCACCCCAGGACACCACTGCCTCTGTGGCTCAACACCTTCCAGCCTCGCTGCTGTCCTGCAGCAGGCGCTGCACAGGATGGGCAGAAATATTTTTCCTCATTGCATGAGAATCTTCAGAGTCAAGCATTCAAATCTGCTTTCAAATTTTTTGCATGCCAAAAAGCTAAAAGGAAAATTTTACTTTAAAAATAAAATAAAATTCCAGAGTTCCATAATCTTCTACTCTGGTTTCAGCAACATTATTTTACGTTTGCAGTTTGAAATTATTTTAGGATTTTCTCCATTACAAGTGCCTTTTGAACATTTTGAAAACAAAATATCAAAAGGGCAGGTTTTTTTTTTCTGTGAACAGCTTTAGTATTCAAAGCTCAACATGTAATTTTTAAAAAGAAAATAGTTAAAATATTCTGAAGACCTTAATTCTCATTCTGGGCAGCAAGAGATCTTGCTTTTGAGATCAAGAGGGAGAAAGAAGAAATGAGGAATCTTGAGATCAGACTTGCAGAAGAAGTTCTGAGACTTGTGATGGCAACCCAAATGCACATATAAAATGTGAATGTAAACTTTGAAAGTGTTGATGTAACTTGCCTAAGGACAGGCTAAGAAAATAAACCTAATAAAAAAAAAAAAAAAATGAAGCTTTGAACATTGCTAACCCTAAATAAACTCCAGAGAATGCCGGCAGGGTTCTCTGCTCCCATCCAGGCAGCGTAAACAAACTGATTGACAGCATGGCCATGGCCGTTCCACTTCCCCTGGTGTCTCTTGGGTGACAGCTCATGAATATATCGCTTGCTTCTTGAGCAAGGCCAACCTCAGGTACCAGAAGTCCATCAGCTGCCCAGCGCGCTGTGCTCCTCACGGCCACCCAACCTTTCCCTCTTCACCACAGGCTGTCATGAGACCAGCACTTTGTGGTAACTCCTGTGGTCTATCTCTGCACAGCAGCCCCCGAGGTATTTATGCCTCTCTCACTGATGGGTAAGTGACCTTGCAAGTGCCCTGATGTGTGATAACCTGTTCCTGCTCACAGTCCTGTCTCAAGGCGTCACGGCTTGCTTCACCAAATGCTCCGTGGAGGTGCCTGAGACAGTTAGGACTTGCATTTTAAGGTAAGAAAACGGGACAGAGGGCACAGGATAGGGTGGAGGAAGGGCTTTCTGGTCCTGGTTTAAGAACACATGTTGGGAAAAATAAGATTCATGAAGCTGGAGGTGAAAGGCTGAAAGGCAATATGGATGGTCTCTCAAGTTGAATTTTATTTTAGAATGCTTTAGGACCCTGCCCTAAATTTTGCATGACCCTGGATTGCCTTGCTCTTAAGCCCAAAGAATGAACTGCAATTTTCTCCTTTCCTTCGTTCTCAATAATATTCAGTTTGTTTAAATTGTTCCATCTCATTGTCCGAATCAACAAATCTCTGAACACCAGTGAATGCCATGATCAGTGTTTCAGTAACGCCCTTCCTTAGAAGTACTGTAGCACAGAGCATCCAGACCCTTGGAGATAACTCCAGAGGGATTTGGATGGAGAAAGGCCTAGTCCTGGTTTCCCATTGAATCGAATATTAAGAGGTGGAGCAGGAATGAGCTTGAACTTAAGCACGGTTAGAAGGGTGAGCTGAAGGACTGAGGAGGTGTTACACATAAACTATGTCATCCATCCATCACGAGAAGAAGAAAAAGGGGGTAAGGAAGGTTTTAATCCTTTCTTTGTGCTATTTCACCGAACAAGCACAAGAGTTTACCTTCTTGGTACTAAGATAAAGATTTGGCTTTATCCTATTTGGTGAAGAACAAGACCACAACAGCATCAAACTATCTATCCAGCTCGCATAAACATGGTGTTGGACCATCTCTATGCTCAGCCAGAGATCTGGGATGAGTTTATTCTGCCAGAAAGCTGATTACCCTGTTGCGAAGGAGTCGAGAGACCGTGTCTCTGGAGAAGGTGAGCTGTCTTCAGAATTTCTGAAGGCCCAGGCAATGGTCAACACCTTTGAAAAGCAGGTGATTGTTTTAGGGGCTCTGCCTGGATCAGGAACCTAAAACTGGGCAGCTATATGTGAGAAAATCATATCATTCCCAAACCTGCTCCATCAGAACACAGGAGGAATAAGCAATTGTACAACTGATGTCTGTTTTGAGGGCCCGTTCCTGCAGCCTTCCAAGCATCTGAAAAGTTCCACATAGACTGGTAAGTCCATGGGAGAATAGGGATGATCCAAAGAAAGCACAAACCTAAATCTGAGATGTCATGTGTCTTTCAAATTTTAACTTTGACCTTCACAGCTCTCAATCTCCGGGTAGCTCTGGATACCTTTTAGGTAACAGGAAATCACTTTTCTGCCTTTGACCAGGGTAAAAATTATCAATAATTATATAATCCACGTTTATGTGAGATCTGTTCAATTTTCAAAGTCATTGGATTCTGGTAAGCCAGAGCAGCTGCTTCTGGAAAAACCTTTTCTCCAAAGGCAAGGTCAAATGGTTAAGATGTTAACTTACGCACTCTGAGTTTCCTGCTCTCTTCTGCAGTAGTTGTCCATTATGGACAACTTGAGTACATCTATTAGTCTTTCTGCATCTCATTTTCCTGCCTTCAAGTAATGCTACTACTTTTTCTCACTCTTACAGCTGTTCCCTTGGAAGCCTTTTCTCACAAATCTTGGTTAGAAGACTCAGTGTGAAAGAGCACATCTGGGAAGAAGCATCTTCATGTGACACCTGCATTAAAAAAACCAGCCAATCCCCCTGCAAACCAGTATTGTTTCGCTTCAGCAAACCCTGGCATAATCCCAGCCGCACTCTGGGTCACTTCAAGCGGTAAAGGGACCGGGCGTAGGTTGGGAAGAGGCACAGCCACAGGGCGAGAGCTGTTGCTACTGAATAAGCCTCCGGGCAGGCTGATCCTCTGTGCCACTGGAGATGCCACAGGGCACCTTGTGCTCCATGGAGAGGGAAGCAAGGTACAGTTTATGGGCTCTCCTCTGCGTGTTCGTACCGTTCTGGCCGTAGGCCTACAGTCCTGGCCGGCTCTGGAAGGAAACACGTAGTTCTCTTGGGCACAGCGCTGTATGGCGTGACCTGGGTTCAACGAACGTAATGCTTGTGGGGACATAGACCTCAGGGGTCACAGGATCAGGCACGCTGCATGACTTCCCAGTGGCACGTAATTTCAGCTAATGCCCTTCCCCTCCCAAGCGCTTCCTCTGCCGTTCCTGAAATTTCTACCTAAATGCTTTGGTTGCTCAGGCTTTGATTAGAGACTTTCCTCTTCTGCGTTGCATGTTCCCATACCTAAGGATCATGTAATTTTATTCCAGACAGCGGCTCTCAAATGAGAAAAAAGATATCCAGTATGTGCAGTCCCCATTAGAGGAAAAAAAAAAGAAAAAAAAAAAAAAAAAGAAAGAAAGAAAAAGGCAGCTTACTTTGGGACCAGGAATGTAAAAGTTCAATTACCAGAATGCATTTGTTTTGTACATTTTAAACCTGCCATAGCTAGTAAAACCAGCACATGCAGTTGGGTCTAATTGCTGCTTTCCAGCTTGGCCTAATTGATGCTCTGATTTGCAGTCACCTACCTCTACGAGCCCATGTTTCATTACATTTTACCCTTGCTCCCGAAATCCTAAAATCCCCGTGGGGAGAAATAGATTACAGCGATCCAGAGCTTTTGCGTGTGAGCTGACAATCCTTTCTCCCCTATACTTTTCTTTGTCTACACGTGAACAATGAAAACGCGGTAGGTTGACAGAGAGATGTATTAGTTACCCCAAAATACTCCTTCTTGAGGCAGGCGTAACTCCTTTTGAACTCACTAGGAGTTTTAATTAAACTCTGAATGAAAACTGCAGCGGTATAAAATCAGCTCAGAGAGATTTTCGTAACCTAATTGGGATGTTTATATCACGAAACTGTGTTACTCTCGGTCTCTGCTCACAGTTACAAAGAAAAACTTCTTTGCTGAAGAACGTGTCAGTATTTTCCATGGAAAATGATTTAAAGAAAAGCTTTTGAAATATGGAAACCTCATGGTTTTATCTTTAAATAAGCATTTCAGTCATCATAAAAAAATACCCCTCTAATGTCTCCTGCAGCTTTGATTTCAAACGCATCACATTCTTCATTAAAGCAATCATTGTTAAAACAGAGGGACATAAAGCAACATAGGATTTATTCCTTCATTAAACTGATGATCCGTATATGAAGCCAATTAACATTATGAGTCTGGTGAACATCAAGTGTAAAGAGGTTACAGAAAATTAAAAGCAGTCACCTTGGTCTTTAGATAAAGAAAGAACACTTTTACATTATAAATTATAAGAGTGTCCAAGCGGGACGAATCGGCAAATTTGGTTAATTGGAAAATACATTTTACTGCACATGAATTAGGGTAAAATAACCTTTTAGTTGCTAGTCTTTTTTTTTTCTTTTTATTGTGGTCAGGTGTTGGGAATCATGGGAAAAGAAGTGTTTGGACGTGGCAAGGCAAGAGGGACATTTCATTAAACTTGAACCATTCAGACTTTCTTGAGTTTTACAGACGGTCCCCTCAAAGCTGAGCGCTCTCAAGGAACACAGCCGTTCGGTAATTTCGCTCGTCGGTTCAGTCCTAGGTTTTATTGTCATGGGAGAAAAATGAGGAGAGGTGTGTTTGTGTGTGCGGCACAGGAAGAGTCTGCTTTAAGGCAGGCGCCATCAGGAAAACACCTATCAGAATTATATTTACTTGGACTTTTCCTTGCAGACCTAGTAACTAATATTGACGTAATGATCGTAACACTAGTAGTAATAAGAATAATAACATTAAAAAGTGTATGTGAGGGAGAGTTTCAGGACTTTGCATAAAAAGACATCTTTCTGCTGACATATCGTAGCTCACCTCTGTGTGTTATTTCGAGCTACAGCTTGGTTTTCGTGCTTGCCTTTGGTAGCCAGACGAGAGGAGCTACCGGAGAAACACCAGCTGCGACCCAAAGCGATTGACTGTTTTTCCTCTCCTGCGGCCCCAGCTTTGCAGGGCGGCGCCCGCAGAGGGGGGACACGGGGAGACCCGGAGCCAGCCCTGACAGCGGCCTTCCCCGGGCTGGGGGCTGCCCCCGCGCTGCAGCCCCGCGGGCCGTGCGGGGCCGAGCTGGGCCGGGCGGGGCCGGACCGAGCCGTGCGGGACCGTGCCGTGCTGTGCGGGCCGAGCTGTGCGGTGCCGGGCCGTGCCGGACCGACCCGTGTGGGGCCGAGCTCTGCGGTGCCGGGCTGAGCCGTGCCGTGCGGTGCGGGGCCGGACCGAGCTGTCCGGTGCGGGGCCATGCCGTGCCGGACCGAGCCATGCCATGCCGTGCGGTGCGGTGCCGTGTGGAGCGGAGCGGTACGGTGGGGTGCGAAGCAGTGCGGTGCGGTGCGGTGCCGGGCGGTGCGGAGCGGAGCGGTGTGGTGAGGAGTAGAGCGGTGCGGTGAGGAGCGGAGCGGTGCGGTGCCGGGCGGTGCGGGGCCCTGCGGCGCGGCGCGGTGCGGAGCAGAGAGGTGCGGTGCCGGGCGGTGCGGAGCGGGGCAGTGCGGAGTGATGTGGTGCGGGGCGCTGAGGAGCGGAGCGGTGCGGGCGGTGCGGTGTGGGGTGGAGAGGTGCGGGGCAGTGTGGAGTGATGCGGTGCGGTGCGGGCGGTGCGGTGTGGGGCGGCGCGGTGTGGGGCGGTGCGGTGCAGAGCGGTGCGGTTCGGTGTGGGGCGGCGCGGTGCGGGGCGGCGCGGTGTGGGGCGGCGCGGTGCGGTGCGGGGCGGTGTGGGGCGGAGCGGTGCGGTGCGGAGCGGTGCGGTGCGGTGTGGGGCGGTGCGGTGCGGAGCGGTGTGGCGCGGTGTGGGGCGGTGCGGGGCGGCGCGGTGCGGGGCGGCGCGGTGTGGGGCGGCGCGGTGCGGTGCGGTGCGGGGCGGTGTGGGGCGGTGCGGTGCGGTGCGGTGTGGGGCGGCGCGGTGCGGTGCGGGGCGGTGTGGTGCGGTGCGGGGCGGTGTGGGGCGGCGCGGTGTGGGGCGGCGCGGTGCGGTGCGGTGCGGTGTGGGGCGGGGCGGGGCGGGGCGGTGCGGGGCGGTGTGGGGCAGCGCGGTGCGGTGCGGGGCGGTGTGGGGCGGCGCGGTGCGGCGCGGTGTGGGGCGGTGCGGTGTGGTGCGGTGCGGTGTGGGGCGGTGCGGTGCGGTGCGGTGCGGGGCGGTGTGGGGCGGCGCGGTGCGGTGCGGCGCGGTGTGGGGCGGTGCGGGGCGGCGCGGTGTGGGGCGGTGCGGGGCGGTGTGGGGCGGCGGGCGCTCTCCGTGGTGCTGAATCGCGCCGCGGCGCTGCCGCCGCCCGGGGGTTGCGGCCGCCGGAGAACGGCGGCACCGGGACCCCGAACCGCCAACTTTTACTTATGTCACCCCCGCGCTCCGTGCGTTCAGATTAAACGGGCACCGAACCGGCGCGGGGCGGGGGTGACATATTGCTTAGCTGTGCCTAAGCTGCCGCTCCTCGGGAGAAAGTTCAGCCTCGCCCGGCTCAGGGTCCTTTTTTTTTTGCTTCTCTGCAAAAAGCGGCGCCCTGGAGCCCTTCCCCGCGCTCCATTTCCCCCTCTGCCTCCTGCGATGCGCCGAACTTGCAGGCTTCAAACTGCTGGGGAAAGCGAGTCTGGGAGCCAAACCAG